>NW_027328740.1:74873594-75216358 GCF_048564905.1 Vicugna pacos | reverse complement strand
ACTGAAAAGAAACTTTGTGTTCCCTTCAAGCTAGGTGAAGGACGGCTTTCACACACACTTATCTCTCAGAACTCAGCATGAGGAGAGACGTTCGTTCATCCATCTCAAAGGGAACGGGTTGCAGAAGAAACCCTTACTCTGTTTTCTCAGTCTGTTTCCTAGTGCCGGTTTGAAGTGCCTGCCGTTTTCACTGTAAAACCGAGTTGGAGCTTGTACCTCCCCATATATATGTTTGGAGTGGAGTTGGCAACTGAAAAGAAACTTTGTGTTCCCTTCAAGCTAGGTGAAGGACGGCTTTCACACACACTTATCTCTCAGAACTGAGCATGTGGAGAGACGTTCGTTCATCCAGCACAAAGGGAACGGGTTGCAGGAGAAACCCTTACTCTGGTTTTTCAGTCGGTTTCCTAGTGCCGGTTTGAAGTGCCTGCCGTTTTCACTGTAAAACCGAGTTGGAGCTTGTACCTCCCCATATATATGTATGGAGTGGATTTGGCAACTGAAAAGAAACTTTGTGTTCCCTTCAAGCTAGGTGAAGGACGGCTTTCACACACATTTATCTCTCAGAACTGAGCATGTGGAGAGACGTTCGTTCATCCAGCACAAAGGGAACGGGTTGCAGGAGAAACCCTTACTCTGGTTTCTCAGTCAGTTTCCTAGTGCCGGTTTGAAGTGCCTGCCGTTTTCACTGTAAAACCGAGTTGGAGCTTGTACCTCCCCATATATATGTATGGAGTGGAGTTGGCAACTGAAAAGAAACTTTGTGTTCCCTTCAAGCTAGGTGAAGGACGGCTTTCACACACACTTATCTCTCAGAACTGAGCATGTGGAGAGACGTTCGTTCATCCAGCACAAAGGGAACGGGTTGCAGGAGAAACCCTTACTCTGGTTTTTCAGTCGGTTTCCTAGTGCCGGTTTGAAGTGCCTGCCGTTTTCACTGTAAAACCGAGTTGGAGCTTGTACCTCCCCATATATATGTATGGAGTGGATTTGGCAACTGAAAAGAAACTTTGTGTTCCCTTCAAGCTAGGTGAAGGACGGCTTTCACACACATTTATCTCTCAGAACTGAGCATGTGGAGAGACGTTCGTTCATCCAGCACAAAGGGAACGGGTTGCAGGAGAAACCCTTACTCTGGTTTCTCAGTCAGTTTCCTAGTGCCGGTTTGAAGTGCCTGCCGTTTTCACTGTAAAACCGAGTTGGAGCTTGTACCTCCCCATATATATGTATGGAGTGGAGTTGGCAACTGAAAAGAAACTTTGTGTTCCCTTCAAGCTAGGTGAAGGACGGCTTTCACACACACTTATCTCTCAGAACTGAGCATGTGGAGAGACGTTCGTTCATCCAGCACAAAGGAAACTGGTGGCAGGAGAAACCCTTACTCTGGTTTCTCAGTCTGTTTCCTAGTGCCGGTTTGAAGTGCCTGCCGTTTTCACTGTAAAACCGAGTTGGAGCTTGTACCTCCCCATATATATGTATGGAGTGGAGTTGGCAACTGAAAAGAAACTTTGTGTTCCCTTCAAGCTAGGTGAAGGACGGCTTTCACACACACTTATCTCTCAGAACTGAGCATGAGGAGAGACGTTCGTTCATCCATCACAAAGGGAACGGGTTGCAGAAGAAACCCTTACTCTGGTTTCTCAGTCTGTTTCCTAGTGCCGGTTTGAAGTGCCTGCCTTTTTCACTGTAAAACCGAGTTGGAGCTTGTACCTCCCCATATATATGTATGGAGTGGAGTTGGCAACTGAAAAGAAACTTTGTGTTCCCTTCAAGCTAGGTGAAGGACGGCTTTCACACACACTTATCTCTCAGAACTGAGCATGTGGAGAGACGTTCGTTCATCCAGCACAAAGGGAACGGGTTGCAGGAGAAACCCTTACTCTGGTTTCTCAGTCGGTTTCCTAGTGCCGGTTTGAAGTGCCTGCCGTTTTCACTGTAAAACCGAGTTGGAGCTTGTACCTCCCCATATATATGTATGGAGTGGAGTTGGCAACTGAAAAGAAACTTTGTGTTCCCTTCAAGCTAGGTGAAGGACGGCTTTCACACACATTTATCTCTCAGAACTGAGCAAGTGGAGAGACGTTCGTTCATCCAGCACAAAGGGAACGGGTTGCAGGAGAAACCCTTACTCTGGTTTCTCAGTCGGTTTCCTAGTGCCGGTTTGAAGTGCCTGCCGTTTTCACTGTAAAACCGAGTTGGAGCTTGTACCTCCCCATATATATGTATGGAGTGGAGTTGGCAACTGAAAAGAAACTTTGTGTTCCCTTCAAGCTAGGTGAAGGACGGCTTTCACACACACTTATCTCTCAGAACTGAGCATGTGGAGAGACGTTCGTTCATCCAGCACAAAGGAAACTGGTGGCAGGAGAAACCATTACTCTCGTTTCTCAGTCGGTTTCCTAGTGCCGGTTTGAAGTGCCTGCCGTTTTCATTGTAAAACCGAGTTGGAGCTTGTAGCTCCCCATATATATGTATGGAGTGGAGTTGGCAACTGAAAAGAAACTTTGTGTTCCCTTCAAGCTAGGTGAAGGACGGCTTTCACACACACTTATCTCTCAGAACTGAGCATGTGGAGAGACGTTCGTTCATCCAGCACAAAGGGAACGGGTTGCAGGAGAAACCCTTACTCTGGTTTCTCAGTCGGTTTCCAAGTGCCGGTTTGAAGTGCCTGCCGTTTTCACTGTAAAACCGAGTTGGAGCTTGTACCTCCTCATATATATGTATGGAGTGGAGTTGGGAACTGAAAAGAAACTTTGTGTTCCCTTCAAGCTAGGTGAAGGATTGCTTTCACACACACTTATCTCTCAGAACTGAGCATGTGGAGAGACGTTCGTTCATCCAGCACAAAGGGAACGGGTTGCAGGAGAAACCCTTACTCTGGTTCCTCAGTCTGTTTCCTAGTACCGGTTTGAAGTGCCTGCCGTTTTCACTGTAAAACCGAGTTGGAGCTTGTACCTCCCCATATATATGTATGGAGTGGAGTTGGCAACTGAAAAGAAACTTTGTGTTCCCTTCAAGCTAGGTGAAGTACGGCTTTCACACACACTTATCTCTCAGAACTGAGCATGAGGAGAGACGTTCGTTCATCCAGCACAAAGGGAACGGGTTGCAGGAGAAACCCTTACTCTGGTTTCTCAGTCTGTTTCCTAGTGCCGGTTTGAAGTGCCTGCCTTTTTCACTGTAAAACCGAGTTGGAGCTTGTACCTCCCCATATATATGTATGGAGTGGAGTTGGCAACTGAAAAGAAACTTTGTGTTCCCTTCAAGCTAGGTGAAGGACGGCTTTCACACACACTTATCTCTCAGAACTGAGCATGCGGAGAGACGTTCGTTCATCCAGCACAAAGGGAACGGGTTGCAGGAGAAACCCTTACTCTGGTTTCTCAGTCGGTTTCCTAGTGCCGGTTTGATGTGCCTGCCTTTTTCACTGTAAAACCGAGTTGGAGCTTGTACCTCCCCATATATATGTATGGAGTGGATTTGGCAACTGAAAAGAAAATTTGTGTTTCCTTCAAGCTAGGTGAAGGACGGCTTTCACACACATTTATCTCTCAGAACTGAGCATGTGGAGAGACGTTCGTTCATCCAGCACAAAGGGAACGGGTTGCAGGAGAAACCCTTACTCTGGTTTCTCAGTCGGTTTCCTAGTGCCGGTTTGAAGTGCCTGCCGTTTTCACTGTAAAACCGAGTTGGAGCTTGTACCTCCCCATATATATGTATGGAGTGGAGTTGGCAACTGAAAAGAAACTTTGTGTTCCCTTCAAGCTAGGTGAAGGACGGCTTTCACACACACTTATCTCTCAGAACTGAGCATGTGGAGAGACGTTCGTTCATCCAGCACAAAGGAAACTGGTGGCAGGAGAAACCATTACTCTGGTTTCTCAGTCGGTTTCCTAGTGCCGGTTTGAAGTGCCTGCCGTTTTCACTGTAAAACCGAGTTGGAGCTTGTACCTCCCCATATATATGTATGGAGTGGAGTTTGCAACTGAAAAGAAACTTTGTGTTCCCTTCAAACTAGGTGAAGGACGGCTTTCACACACACTTATCTCTCAGAACTGAGCATGTGGAGAGACGTTCGTTCATCCAGCACAAAGGGAACGGGTTGCAGGAGAAACCCTTACTCTGGTTTCTCAGTCGGTTTCCTAGTGCCGGTTTGAAGTGCCAGCCGTTTTCACTGTAAAACCGAGTTGGAGCTTGTACCTCCCCATATATATGTATGGAGTGGAGTTGGCAACTGAAAAGAAACTTTGTGTTCCCTTCAAGCTAGGTGAAGGACGGCTTTCACACACACTTATCTCTCAGAACTGAGCATGTGGAGAGACGTTCGTTCATCCAGCACAAAGGAAACTGGTGGCAGGAGAAACCATTACTCTGGTTTCTCAGTCGGTTTCCTAGTGCCGGTTTGAAGTGCCTGCCGTTTTCACTGTAAAACCGAGTTGGAGTTTGTACCTCCCCATATATATGTATGGAGTGGAGTTGGCAACTGAAAAGAAACTTTGTGTTCCCTTCAAGCTAGGTGAAGGACGGCTTTCACACACACTTATCTCTCAGAACTGAGCATGTGGAGAGACGTTCGTTCATCCAGCACAAAGGGAACGGGTTGCAGGAGAAACCCTTACTCTGGTTTCTCAGTCGGTTTCCTAGTGCCGGTTTGAAGTGCCTGCCGTTTTCACTGTAAAACCGAGTTGGAGCTTGTACCTCCCCATATATATGTATGGAGTGGATTTGGCAACAGAAAAGAAACTTTGTGTTCCCTTCAAGCTAGGTGAAGGACGGCTTTCACACACATTTATCTCTCAGAACTGAGCATGTGGAGAGACGTTCGTTCATCCAGCACAAAGGGAACGGTTTGCAGGAGAAACCCTTACTCTGGTTTCTCAGTCGGTTTCCTAGTGCCGGTTTGAAGTGCCTGCCGTTTTCACTGTAAAACCGAGTTGGAGCTTGTACCTCCCCATATATATGTATGGAGTGGAGTTGGCAACTGAAAAGAAACTTTGTGTTCCCTTCAAGCTAGGTGAAGGACGGCTTTCACACACACTTATCTCTCAGAACTGAGCATGTGGAGAGACGTTCGTTCATCCAGCACAAAGGAAACTGGTGGCAGGAGAAACCATTACTCTGGTTTCTCAGTCTGTTTCCTAGTGCCGGTTTGAAGTGCCTGCCGTTTTCATTGTAAAACCGAGTTGGAGCTTGTACCTCCCCATATATATGTATGGAGTGGAGTTGGCAACTGAAAAGAAACTTTGTGTTCCCTTCAAGCTAGGTGAAGGACGGCTTTCACACACACTTATCTCTCAGAACTGAGCATGTGGAGAGACGTTCGTTCATCCAGCACAAAGGGAACGGGTTGCAGGAGAAACCCTTACTCTGGTTTCTCAGTCTGTTTCCTAGTGCCGGTTTGAAGTGCCTGCCGTTTTCACTGTAAAACCGAGTTGGAGCTTGTACCTCCCCATATATATGTATGGAGTGGAGTTGGCAACTGAAAAGAAACTTTGTGTTCCCTTCAAGCTAGGTGAAGGACGGCTTTCACACACACTTATCTCTCAGAACTGAGCATGTGGAGAGACGTTCGTTCATCCAGCACAAAGGAAACTGGTGGCAGGAGAAACCATTACTCTGGTTTCTCAGTCGGTTTCCTAGTGCCGGTTTGAAGTGCCTGCCGTTTTCACTGTAAAACCGAGTTGGAGCTTGTACCTCCCCATATATATGTATGGAGTGGAGTTGGCAACTGAAAAGAAACTTTGTGTTCCCTTCAAGCTAGGTGAAGGACGGCTTTCACACACACTTATCTCTCAGAACTGAGCATGTGGAGAGACGTTCGTTCATCCAGCACAAAGGGAACGGGTTGCAGGAGAAACCCTTACTCTGGTTTCTCAGTCGGTTTCCTAGTGCCGGTTTGAAGTGCGTGCCGTTTTCACTGTAAAACCGAGTTGGAGCTTGTACCTCCCCATATATATGTATGGAGTGGATTTGGCAACAGAAAAGAAACTTTGTGTTCCCTTCAAGCTAGGTGAAGGACGGCTTTCACACACATTTATCTCTCAGAACTGAGCATGTGGAGAGACGTTCGTTCATCCAGCACAAAGGGAACGGTTTGCAGGAGAAACCCTTACTCTGGTTTCTCAGTCTGTTTCCTAGTGCCGGTTTGAAGTGCCTGCCGTTTTCACTGTAAAACCGAGTTGGAGCTTGTACCTCCCCATATATATGTAAGGAGTGGAGTTGGCAACTGAAAAGAAACTTTGTGTTCCCTTCAAGCTAGGTGAAGGACGGCTTTCACACACACTTATCTCTCAGAACTGAGCATGTGGAGAGACGTTCGTTCATCCAGCACAAAGGAAACTGGTGGCAGGAGAATCCATTACTCTGGTTTCTCAGTCGGTTTCCTAGTGCCAGTTTGAAGTGCCTGCCGTTTTCATTGTAAAACCGAGTTGGAGCTTGTACCTCCCCATATATATGTATGGAGTGGAGTTGGCAACTGAAAAGAAACTTTGTGTTCCCTTCAAGCTAGGTGAAGGACGGCTTTCACACACACTTATCTCTCAGAACTGAGCATGTGGAGAGACTTTCGTTCATCCAGTACAAAGGGAACGGTTTGCAGGAGAAACCCTTACTCTGGTTTCTCAGTCGGTTTCCTAGTGCCGGTTTGAAGTGCCTGCCGTTTTCACTGTAAAACCGAGTTGGAGCTTGTACCTCCCCATATATATGTATGGAGTGGAGTTGGCAACTGAAAAGAAACTTTGTGTTCCCTTCAAGCTAGGTGAAGGACGGCTTTCAAACACACTTATCTCTCAGAACTGAGCATGTGGAGAGACGTTCGTTCATCCAGCACAAAGGAAAGTGGTGGCAGGAGAAACCATTACTCTGGTTTCTCAGTCGGTTTCCTAGTGCCGGTTTGAAGTGCCTGCCGTTTTCACTGTAAAACCGAGTTGGAGCTTGTACCTCCCCATATATATGTATGGAGTGGATTTGGCAACTGAAAAGAAACTTTGTGTTCCCTTCAAGCTAGGTGAAGGACGGCTTTCACACACACTTATCTCTCAGAACTGTGCATGAGGAGAGACTTTCGTTCATCCAGCACAAAGGGAACGGGTTGCAGGAGAAACCCTTACTCTGGTTTCTCAGTCGGTTTCCTAGTGCCGGTTGGAAGTGCCTGCCGTTTTCACTGTAAAACCGAGTTGGAGCTTGTACCTCCCCATATATATGTATGGAGTGGATTTGGCAACTAAAAAGAAACTTTGTGTTCCCTTCAAGCTAGGTGAAGGACGGCTTTCACACACATTTATCTCTCAGAACTGAGCATGTGGAGAGACGTTCGTTCATCCAGCACAAAGGGAACGGGTTGCAGGAGAAACCCTTACTCTGGTTTCTCAGTCTGTTTCCTAGTGCCGGTTTGAAGTGCCTGCCGTTTTCACTGTAAAACCGAGTTGGAGCTTGTACCTCCCCATATATATGTATGGAGTGGAGTTGGCAACTGAAAAGAAACTTTGTGTTCCCTTCAAGCTAGGTGAAGGACGGCTTTCACACACACTTATCTCTCAGAACTGAGCATGTGGAGAGACGTTCGTTCATCCAGCACAAAGGGAACGGGTTGCAGGAGAAACCCTTACTCTGGTTTCTCAGTCGGTTTCCTAGTGCCGGTTTGAAGTGCCTGCCGTTTTCACTGTAAAACCGAGTTGGAGCTTGTACCTCCCCATACATATGTATGGAGTGGAGTTGGCAACTGAAAAGAAACTTTGTGTTCCCTTCAAGCTAGGTGAAGGACGGCTTTCACACACACTTATCTCTCAGAACTGAGCATGTGGAGAGACGTTCGTTCATCCAGCACAAAGGGAACGGGTTGCAGGAGAAACCCTTACTCTGGTTTCTCAGTCGGTTTCCTAGTGCCGGTTTGAAGTGCCTGCCGTTTTCACTGTAAAACCGAGTTGGAGCTTGTACCTCCCCATATATATGTATGGAGTGGAGTTGGCAACTGAAAAGAAACTTTGTGTTCCCTTCAAGCTAGGTGAAGGACGGCTTTCACACACACTTATCTCTCAGAACTGAGCATGTGGAGAGACGTTCGTTCATCCAGCACAAAGGGAACGGGTTGCAGGAGAAACGCTTACTCTGGTTTCTCAGTTTGTTTCCTAGTGCAGGTTTGAAGTGCCTGCCGTTTTCACTGTAAAACCGAGTTGGAGCTTGTACCTCCCCATATATATGTATGGAGTGGAGTTGGCAACTGAAAAGAAACTTTGTGTTCCCTTCAAGCTAGGTGAAGGACGGCTTTCACACACACTTATCTCTCAGAACTGAGCATGTGGAGAGACGTTCGTTCATCCAGCACAAAGGGAACGGTTGGCAGGAGAAACCCTTACTCTGGTTTCTCAGTCGGTTTCCTAGTACCGGTGTGAAGTTCCTGCCGTTTTCACTGTAAAACCGAGTTGGAGCTTGTACCTCCCCATATATATGTATGGAGTGGGGTTGGTAACTGAAAAGAAAATTTGTGTTCCCTTCAAGCTAGGTGAAGGACGGCTTTCACACACACTTATCTCTCAGAACTGAGCATGTGGAGAGATGTTCGTTCATCCAGCACAAAGGGAACGGGTTGTAGGAGAAACCCTTACTCTGGTTTCTCAGTCTGTTTCCTAGTGCCGGTTTGAAGTGCCTGCCGTTTTCACTGTAAAACCGAGTTGGAGCTTGTACCTCCCCATATATATGTATGGAGTGGAGTTGGGAACTGAAAAGACACTTTGTGTTCCCTTCAAGCTAGGTGAAGGACGTCTTTCACCACACTTATCTCTCAGAACTGAGCATGTGGAGAGACGTTCGTTCATCCAGCACAATGGCAACGGGTTGCAGGAGAAACCCTTACTCTGGTTTCTCAGTCGGTTTCCTAGTGCCGGTTTGAAGTGCCTGCCCTTTTCACTGTAAAACCGAGTTGGAGCTTGTACCTCCCCATATATATGTATGGAGTGGAGTTGGCAACTGAAAAGAAACTTTGTGTTCCCTTCAAGCTTGGTGAAGGACGGCTTTCACACACACTTATCTCTCAGAACTGAGCATGTGGAGAGACGTTCGTTCATCCAGCACAAAAGGAACGGGTTGCAGGAGAAACCCTTACTCTGGTTTCTCAGTCGGTTTCCTAGTGCCGGTTTGAAGTGCCTGCCGTTTTCACTGTAAAACCGAGTTGGAGCTTGTACCTCCCCATATATATGTTTGGAGTGGAGTTGGCAACTGAAAAGAAACTTTGTGTTCCCTTCAAGCTAGGTGAAGGACGGCTTTCACACACACTTATCTCTCAGAACTGAGCATGTGGAGAGACGTTCGTTCATCCAGCACAAAGGGAACGGGTTGCAGGAGAAACCCTTACTCTGGTTTTTCAGTCGGTTTCCTAGTGCCGGTTTGAAGTGCCTGCCGTTTTCACTGTAAAACCGAGTTGGAGCTTGTACCTCCCCATATATATGTATGGAGTGGAGTTGGCAACTGAAAAGAAACTTTGTGTTCCCTTCAAGCTAGGTGAAGGACGGCTTTCACACACATTTATCTCTCAGAACTGAGCATGTGGAGAGACGTTCGTTCATCCAGCACAAAGGGAACGGGTTGCAGGAGAAACCCTTACTCTGGTTTCTCAGTCGGTTTCCTAGTGCCGGTTTGAAGTGCCTGCCGTTTTCACTGTAAAACCGAGTTGGAGCTTGTACCTCCCCATATATATGTATGGAGTGGAGTTGGCAACTGAAAAGAAACTTTGTGTTCCCTTCAAGCTAGGTGAAGGACGGCTTTCACACACACTTATCTCTCAGAACTGAGCATGTGGAGAGACGTTCGTTCATCCAGCACAAAGGAAACTGGTGGCAGGAGAAACCATTACTCTGGTTTCTCAGTCTGTTTCCTAGTGCCGGTTTGAAGTGCCTGCCGTTTTCACTGTAAAACCGAGTTGGAGCTTGTACCTCCCCATATATATGTATGGAGTGGAGTTGGCAACTGAAAAGAAACTTTGTGTTCCCTTCAAGCTAGGTGAAGGACGGCTTTCAAACACACTTATCTCTCAGAACTGAGCATGAGGAGAGACGTTCGTTCATCCATCACAAAGGGAACGGGTTGCAGAAGAAACCCTTACTCTGGTTTCTCAGTCTGTTTCCTAGTGCCGGTTTGAAGTGCCTGCCTTTTTCACTGTAAAACCGAGTTGGAGCTTGTACCTCCCCATATATATGTATGGAGTGGAGTTGGCAACTGAAAAGAAACTTTGTGTTCCCTTCAAGCTAGGTGAAGGACGGCTTTCACACACACTTATCTCTCAGAACTGAGCATGTGGAGAGACGTTCGTTCATCCAGCACAAAGGGAACGGGTTGCAGGAGAAACCCTTACTCTGGTTTCTCAGTCGGTTTCCTAGTGCCGGTTTGAAGTGCCTGCCGTTTTCACTGTAAAACCGAGTTGGAGCTTGTACCTCCCCATATATATGTATGGAGTGGATTTGGCAACTGAAAAGAAACTTTGTGTTCCCTTCAAGCTAGGTGAAGGACGGCTTTCACACACACTTATCTCTCAGAACTGAGCATGAGGAGAGACGTTCGTTCATCCAGCACAAAGGGAACGGGTTGCAGGAGAAACCCTTACTCTGGTTTCTCAGTCTGTTTCCTAGTGCCGGTTTGAAGTGCCTGCCTTTTTCACTGTAAAACCGAGTTGGAGCTTGTACCTCCCCATATATATGTATGGAGTGGAGTTGGCAACTGAAAAGAAACTTTGTGTTCCCTTCAAGCTAGGTGAAGGACGGCTTTCACACACACTTATCTCTCAGAACTGAGCATGTGGAGAGACGTTCGTTCATCCAGCACAAAGGGAACGGGTTGCAGGAGAAACCCTTACTCTGGTTTCTCAGTCTGTTTCCTAGTGCCGGTTTGAAGTGCCTGCCGTTTTCACTGTAAAACCGAGTTGGAGCTTGTACCTCCCCATATATATGTATGGAGTGGAGTTGGCAACTGAAAAGAAACTTTGTGTTCCCTTCAAGCTAGGTGAAGGACGGCTTTCACACACACTTATCTCTCAGAACTGAGCATGTGGAGAGACGTTCGTTCATCCAGCACAAAGGGAACGGGTTGCAGGAGAAACCCTTACTCTGGTTTCTCAGTCTGTTTCCTAGTGCCGGTTTGAAGTGCCTGCCGTTTTCACTGTAAAACCGAGTTGGAGCTTGTACCTCCCCATATATATGTATGGAGTGGAGTTGGCAACTGAAAAGAAACTTTGTGTTCCCTTCAAGCTAGGTGAAGGACGGCTTTCACACACACTTATCTCTCAGAACTGAGCATGTGGAGAGACGTTCGTTCATCCAGCACAAAGGAAACTGGTGGCAGGAGAAACCATTACTCTGGTTTCTCAGTCGGTTTCCTAGTGCCGGTTTGAAGTGCCTGCCGTTTTCACTGTAAAACCGAGTTGGAGCTTGTACCTCCCCATATATATGTATGGAGTGGAGTTGGCAACTGAAAAGAAACTTTGTGTTCCCTTCAAGCTAGGTGAAGGACGGCTTTCACACACAATTATCTCTCAGAACTGAGCATGTGGAGAGACGTTCGTTCATCCAGCACAAAGGGAACGGGTTGCAGGAGAAACCCTTACTCTGGTTTCTCAGTCGGTTTCCTAGTGCCGGTTTGAAGTGCCTGCCGTTTTCACTGTAAAACCGAGTTGGAGCTTGTACCTCCCCATATATATGTATGGAGTGGAGTTGGCAACTGAAAAGAAACTTTGTGTTCCCTTCAAGCTAGGTGAAGGACGGCTTTCACACACACTTATCTCTCAGAACTGAGCATGTGGAGAGACGTTCGTTCATCCAGCACAAAGGAAACTGGTGGCAGGAGAAACCATTACTCTGGTTTCTCAGTCGGTTTCCTAATGCCGGTTTGAAGTGCCTGCCGTTTTCACTGTAAAACCGAGTTGGAGCTTGTACCTCCCCATATATATGTATGGAGTGGATTTGGCAACTGAAAAGAAACTTTGTGTTCCCTTCAAGCTAGGTGAAGGACGGCTTTCACACACACTTATCTCTCAGAACTGTGCATGAGGAGAGACTTTCGTTCATCCAGCACAAAGGGAACGGGTTGCAGGAGAAACCCTTACTCTGGTTTCTCAGTCTGTTTCCTAGTGCCGGTTTGAAGTGCCTGCCTTTTTCACTGTAAAACCCAGTTGGAGCTTGTACCTCCCCATATATATGTATGGAGTGGAGTTGGCAACTGAAAAGAAACTTTGTGTTCCCTTCAAGCTAGGTGAAGGACGGCTTTCACACACACTTATCTCTCAGAACTGAGCATGTGGAGAGACTTTCGTTCATCCAGCACAAAGGGAACGGTTTGCAGGAGAAACCCTTACTCTGGTTTCTCAGTCGGTTTCCTAGTGCCGGTTTGAAGTGCCTGCCGTTTTCACTGTAAAACCGAGTTGGAGCTTGTACCTCCCCATATATATGTATGGAGTGGAGTTGGCAACTGAAAAGAAACTTTGTGTTCCCTTCAAGATAGGTGAAGGACGGCTTTCAAACACACTTATCTCTCAGAACTGAGCATGTGGAGAGACGTTCGTTCATCCAGCACAAAGGAAAGTGGTGGCAGGAGAAACCATTACTCTGGTTTCTCAGTCGGTTTCCTAGTGCCGGTTTGAAGTGCCTGCCGTTTTCACTGTAAAACCGAGTTGGAGCTTGTACCTCCCCATATATATGTATGGAGTGGATTTGGCAACTGAAAAGAAACTTTGTGTTCCCTTCAAGCTAGGTGAAGGACGGCTTTCACACACACTTATCTCTCAGAACTGTGCATGAGGAGAGACTTTCGTTCATCCAGCACAAAGGGAACGGGTTGCAGGAGAAACCCTTACTCTGGTTTCTCAGTCTGTTTCCTAGTGCCGGTTTGAAGTGCCTGCCTTTTTCACTGTAAAACCCAGTTGGAGCTTGTACCTCCCCATATATATGTATGGAGTGGAGTTGGCAACTGAAAAGAAACTTTGTGTTCCCTTAAAGCTAGGTGAAGGACGGCTTTCACACACACTTATCTCTCAGAACTGAGCATGTGGAGAGACGTTCGTTCATCCAGCACAAAGGGAACGGGTTGCAGGAGAAACCCTTACTCTGGTTTCTCAGTCGGTTTCCTAGTGCCGGTTGGAAGTGCCTGCCGTTTTCACTGTAAAACCGAGTTGGAGCTTGTACCTCCCCATATATATGTATGGAGTGGATTTGGCAACTAAAAAGAAACTTTGTGTTCCCTTCAAGCTAGGTGAAGGACGGCTTTCACACACATTTATCTCTCAGAACTGAGCATGTGGAGAGACGTTCGTTCATCCAGCACAAAGGGAACGGGTTGCAGGAGAAACCCTTACTCTGGTTTCTCAGTCTGTTTCCTAGTGCCGGTTTGAAGTGCCTGCCGTTTTCACTGTAAAACCGAGTTGGAGCTTGTACCTCCCCATATATATGTATGGAGTGGAGTTGGCAACTGAAAAGAAACTTTGTGTTCCCTTCAAGCTAGGTGAAGGACGGCTTTCACACACACTTATCTCTCAGAACTGAGCATGTGGAGAGACGTTCGTTCATCCAGCACAAAAGGAACGGGTTGCAGGAGAAACCCTTACTCTGGTTTCTCAGTCGGTTTCCTAGTGCCGGTTTGAAGTGCCTGCCGTTTTCACTGTAAAACCGAGTTGGAGCTTGTACCTCCCCATACATATGTATGGAGTGGAGTTGGCAACTGAAAAGAAACTTTGTGTTCCCTTCAAGCTAGGTGAAGGACGGCTTTCACACACACTTATCTCTCAGAACTGAGCATGTGGAGAGACGTTCGTTCATCCAGCACAAAGGGAACGGGTTGCAGGAGAAACCCTTACTCTGGTTTCTCAGTCGGTTTCCTAGTGCCGGTTTGAAGTGCCTGCCGTTTTCACTGTAAAACCGAGTTGGAGCTTGTACCTCCCCATATATATGTATGGAGTGGAGTTGGCAACTGAAAAGAAACTTTGTGTTCCCTTCAAGCTAGGTGAAGGACGGCTTTCACACACACTTATCTCTCAGAACTGAGCATGTGGAGAGACGTTCGTTCATCCAGCACAAAGGGAACGGGTTGCAGGAGAAACGCTTACTCTGGTTTCTCAGTTTGTTTCCTAGTGCAGGTTTGAAGTGCCTGCCTTTTTCACTGTAAAACCGAGTTGGAGCTTGTACCTCCCCATATATATGTATGGAGTGGAGTTGGCAACTGAAAAGAAACTTTGTGTTCCCTTCAAGCTAGGTGAAGGACGGCTTTCACACACACTTATCTCTCAGAACTGAGCATGTGGAGAGACGTTCGTTCATCGAGCACAAAGGGAACGGTTGGCAGGAGAAACCCTTACTCTGGTTTCTCAGTCGGTTTCCTAGTGCCGGTGTGAAGATCCTGCCGTTTTCACTGTAAAACCGAGTTGGAGCTTGTACCTCCCCATATATATGTATGGAGTGGGGTTGGTAACTGAAAAGAAAATTTGTGTTCCCTTCAAGCTAGGTGAAGGACGGCTTTCACACACACTTATCTCTCAGAACTGAGCATGTGGAGAGATGTTCGTTCATCCAGCACAAAGGGAACGGGTTGTAGGAGAAACCCTTACTCTGGTTTCTCAGTCTGTTTCCTAGTGCCGGTTTGAAGTGCCTGCCGTTTTCACTGTAAAACCGAGTTGGAGCTTGTACCTCCCCATATATATGTATGGAGTGGAGTTGGGAACTGAAAAGACACTTTGTGTTCCCTTCAAGCTAGGTGAAGGACGTCTTTCACCACACTTATCTCTCAGAACTGAGCATGTGGAGAGACGTTCGTTCATCCAGCACAATGGGAACGGGTTGCAGGAGAAACCCTTACTCTGGTTTCTCAGTCTGTTTCCTAGTGCCGGTTTGAAGTGCCTGCCCTTTTCACTGTAAAACCGAGTTGGAGCTTGTACCTCCCCATATATATGTATGGAGTGGAGTTGGCAACTGAAAAGAAACTTTGTGTTCCCTTCAAGCTTGGTGAAGGACGGCTTTCACACACACTTATCTCTCAGAACTGAGCATGTGGAGAGACGTTCGTTCATCCAGCACAAAAGGAACGGGTTGCAGGAGAAACCCTTACTCTGGTTTCTCAGTCGGTTTCCTAGTGCCGGTTTGAAGTGCCTGCCGTTTTCACTGTAAAACCGAGTTGGAGCTTGTACCTCCCCATACATATGTATGGAGTGGATTTGGCAACTGAAAAGAAACTTTGTGTTCCCTTCAAGCTAGGTGAAGGACGGCTTTCACACACATTTATCTCTCAGAACTGATCATGTGGAGAGACGTTCGTTCATCCAGCACATAGGGAACGGTTTGCAGGAGAAACCCTTACTCTGGTTTCTAAGTCGGTTTCCTAGTGCCGGTTTGAAGTGCCTGCCGTTTTCACTGTAAAACCGAGTTGGAGCTTGTACCTCCCCATATATATGTATGGAGTGGAGTTGGCAACTGAAAAGAAACTTTGTGTTCCCTTCAAGCTAGGTGAAGGACGGCTTTCACACACACTTATCTCTCAGAACTGAGCATGAGGAGAGACGTTCGTTCATCCATCTCAAAGGGAACGGGTTGCAGAAGAAACCCTTACTCTGTTTTCTCAGTCTGTTTCCTAGTGCCGGTTTGAAGTGCCTGCCGTTTTCACTGTAAAACCGAGTTGGAGCTTGTACCTCCCCATATATATGTTTGGAGTGGAGTTGGCAACTGAAAAGAAACTTTGTGTTCCCTTCAAGCTAGGTGAAGGACGGCTTTCACACACACTTATCTCTCAGAACTGAGCATGTGGAGAGACGTTCGTTCATCCAGCACAAAGGGAACGGGTTGCAGGAGAAACCCTTACTCTGGTTTTTCAGTCGGTTTCCTAGTGCCGGTTTGAAGTGCCTGCCGTTTTCACTGTAAAACCGAGTTGGAGCTTGTACCTCCCCATATATATGTATGGAGTGGATTTGGCAACTGAAAAGAAACTTTGTGTTCCCTTCAAGCTAGGTGAAGGACGGCTTTCACACACATTTATCTCTCAGAACTGAGCATGTGGAGAGACGTTCGTTCATCCAGCACAAAGGGAACGGGTTGCAGGAGAAACCCTTACTCTGGTTTCTCAGTCGGTTTCCTAGTGCCGGTTTGAAGTGCCTGCCGTTTTCACTGTAAAACCGAGTTGGAGCTTGTACCTCCCCATATATATGTATGGAGTGGAGTTGGCAACTGAAAAGAAACTTTGTGTTCCCTTCAAGCTAGGTGAAGGACGGCTTTCACACACACTTATCTCTCAGAACTGAGCATGTGGAGAGACGTTCGTTCATCCAGCACAAAGGAAACTGGTGGCAGGAGAAACCATTACTCTGGTTTCTCAGTCTGTTTCCTAGTGCCGGTTTGAAGTGCCTGCCGTTTTCACTGTAAAACCGAGTTGGAGCTTGTACCTCCCCATATATATGTATGGAGTGGAGTTGGCAACTGAAAAGAAACTTTGTGTTCCCTTCAAGCTAGGTGAAGGACGGCTTTCACACACACTTATCTCTCAGAACTGAGCATGAGGAGAGACGTTCGTTCATCCATCACAAAGGGAACGGGTTGCAGAAGAAACCCTTACTCTGGTTTCTCAGTCTGTTTCCTACTGCCGGTTTGAAGTGCCTGCCTTTTTCACTGTAAAACCGAGTTGGAGCTTGTACCTCCCCATATATATGTATGGAGTGGAGTTGGCAACTGAAAAGAAACTTTGTGTTCCCTTCAAGCTAGGTGAAGGACGGCTTTCACACACACTTATCTCTCAGAACTGAGCATGTGGAGAGACGTTCGTTCATCCAGCACAAAGGGAACGGGTTGCAGGAGAAACCCTTACTCTGGTTTCTCAGTCGGTTTCCTAGTGCCGGTTTGAAGTGCCTGCCGTTTTCACTGTAAAACCGAGTTGGAGCTTGTACCTCCCCATATATATGTATGGAGTGGATTTGGCAACTGAAAAGAAACTTTGTGTTCCCTTCAAGCTAGGTGAAGGACGGCTTTCACACACACTTATCTCTCAGAACTGAGCATGAGGAGAGACGTTCGTTCATCCAGCACAAAGGGAACGGGTTGCAGGAGAAACCCTTACTCTGGTTTCTCAGTCTGTTTCCTAGTGCCGGTTTGAAGTGCCTGCCTTTTTCACTGTAAAACCGAGTTGGAGCTTGTACCTCCCCATATATATGTATGGAGTGGAGTTGGCAACTGAAAAGAAACTTTGTGTTCCCTTCAAGCTAGGTGAAGGACGGCTTTCACACACACTTATCTCTCAGAACTGAGCATGTGGAGAGACGTTCGTTCATCCAGCACAAAGGGAACGGGTTGCAGGAGAAACCCTTACTCTGGTTTCTCAGTCTGTTTCCTAGTGCCGGTTTGAAGTGCCTGCCGTTTTCACTGTAAAACCGAGTTGGAGCTTGTACCTCCCCATATATATGTATGGAGTGGAGTTGGCAACTGAAAAGAAACTTTGTGTTCCCTTCAAGCTAGGTGAAGGACGGCTTTCACACACACTTATCTCTCAGAACTGAGCATGTGGAGAGACGTTCGTTCATCCAGCACAAAGGGAACGGGTTGCAGGAGAAACCCTTACTCTGGTTTCTCAGTCGGTTTCCTAGTGCCGGTTTGAAGTGCCTGCCGTTTTCACTGTAAAACCGAGTTGGAGCTTGTACCTCCCCATATATATGTATGGAGTGGAGTTGGCAACTGAAAAGAAACTTTGTGTTCCCTTCAAGCTAGGTGAAGGACGGCTTTCACACACACTTATCTCTCAGAACTGAGCATGTGGAGAGACGTTCGTTCATCCAGCACAAAGGAAACTGGTGGCAGGAGAAACCATTACTCTGGTTTCTCAGTCGGTTTCCTAGTGCCGGTTTGAAGTGCCTGCCGTTTTCACTGTAAAACCGAGTTGGAGCTTGTACCTCCCCATATATATGTATGGAGTGGAGTTGGCAACTGAAAAGAAACTTTGTGTTCCCTTCAAGCTAGGTGAAGGACGGCTTTCACACACACTTATCTCTCAGAACTGAGCATGTGGAGAGACGTTCGTTCATCCAGCACAAAGGGAACGGGTTGCAGGAGAAACCCTTACTCTGGTTTCTCAGTCAGTTTCCTAGTGCCGGTTTGAAGTGCCTGCCGTTTTCACTGTAAAACCGAGTTGGAGCTTGTACCTCCCCATATATATGTATGGAGTGGAGTTGGCAACTGAAAAGAAACTTTGTGTTCCCTTCAAGCTAGGTGAAGGACGGCTTTCACACACACTTATCTCTCAGAACTGAGCATGTGGAGAGACGTTCGTTCATCCAGCACAAAGGAAACTGGTGGCAGGAGAAACCATTACTCTGGTTTCTCAGTCGGTTTCCTAGTGCCGGTTTGAAGTGCCTGCCGTTTTCACTGTAAAACCGAGTTGGAGCTTGTACCTCCCCATATATATGTATGGAGTGGATTTGGCAACTGAAAAGAAACTTTGTGTTCCCTTCAAGCTAGGTGAAGGACGGCTTTCACACACACTTATCTCTCAGAACTGTGCATGAGGAGAGACTTTCGTTCATCCAGCACAAAGGGAACGGGTTGCAGGAGAAACCCTTACTCTGGTTTCTCAGTCTGTTTCCTAGTGCCGGTTTGAAGTGCCTGCCTTTTTCACTGTAAAACCCAGTTGGAGCTTGTACCTCCCCATATATATGTATGGAGTGGAGTTGGCAACTGAAAAGAAACTTTGTGTTCCCTTCAAGCTAGGTGAAGGACGGCTTTCACACACACTTATCTCTCAGAACTGAGCATGTGGAGAGACTTTCGTTCATCCAGCACAAAGGGAAAGGTTTGCAGGAGAAACCCTTACTCTGGTTTCTCAGTCGGTTTCCTAGTGCCGGTTTGAAGTGCCTGCCGTTTTCACTGTAAAACCGAGTTGGAGCTTGTACCTCCCCATATATATGTATGGAGTGGAGTTGGCAACTGAAAAGAAACTTTGTGTTCCCTTCAAGATAGGTGAAGGACGGCTTTCAAACACACTTATCTCTCAGAACTGAGCATGTGGAGAGACGTTCGTTCATCCAGCACAAAGGAAAGTGGTGGCAGGAGAAACCATTACTCTGGTTTCTCAGTCGGTTTCCTAGTGCCGGTTTGAAGTGCCTGCCGTTTTCACTGTAAAACCGAGTTGGAGCTTGTACCTCCCCATATATATGTATGGAGTGGATTTGGCAACTGAAAAGAAACTTTGTGTTCCCTTCAAGCTAGGTGAAGGACGGCTTTCACACACACTTATCTCTCAGAACTGTGCATGAGGAGAGACTTTCGTTCATCCAGCACAAAGGGAACGGGTTGCAGGAGAAACCCTTACTCTGGTTTCTCAGTCTGTTTCCTAGTGCCGGTTTGAAGTGCCTGCCTTTTTCACTGTAAAACCCAGTTGGAGCTTGTACCTCCCCATATATATGTATGGAGTGGAGTTGGCAACTGAAAAGAAACTTTGTGTTCCCTTAAAGCTAGGTGAAGGACGGCTTTCACACACACTTATCTCTCAGAACTGAGCATGTGGAGAGACGTTCGTTCATCCAGCACAAAGGGAACGGGTTGCAGGAGAAACCCTTACTCTGGTTTCTCAGTCGGTTTCCTAGTGCCGGTTGGAAGTGCCTGCCGTTTTCACTGTAAAACCGAGTTGGAGCTTGTACCTCCCCATATATATGTATGGAGTGGATTTGGCAACTAAAAAGAAACTTTGTGTTCCCTTCAAGCTAGGTGAAGGACGGCTTTCACACACATTTATCTCTCAGAACTGAGCATGTGGAGAGACGTTCGTTCATCCAGCACAAAGGGAACGGGTTGCAGGAGAAACCCTTACTCTGGTTTCTCAGTCTGTTTCCTAGTGCCGGTTTGAAGTGCCTGCCGTTTTCACTGTAAAACCGAGTTGGAGCTTGTACCTCCCCATATATATGTATGGAGTGGAGTTGGCAACTGAAAAGAAACTTTGTGTTCCCTTCAAGCTAGGTGAAGGACGGCTTTCACACACACTTATCTCTCAGAACTGAGCATGTGGAGAGACGTTCGTTCATCCAGCACAAAAGGAACGGGTTGCAGGAGAAACCCTTACTCTGGTTTCTCAGTCGGTTTCCTAGTGCCGGTTTGAAGTGCCTGCCGTTTTCACTGTAAAACCGAGTTGGAGCTTGTACCTCCCCATACATATGTATGGAGTGGAGTTGGCAACTGAAAAGAAACTTTGTGTTCCCTTCAAGCTAGGTGAAGGACGGCTTTCACACACACTTATCTCTCAGAACTGAGCATGTGGAGAGACGTTCGTTCATCCAGCACAAAGGGATCGGGTTGCAGGAGAAACCCTTACTCTGGTTTCTCAGTCGGTTTCCTAGTGCCGGTTTGAAGTGCCTGCCGTTTTCACTGTAAAACCGAGTTGGAGCTTGTACCTCCCCATATATATGTATGGAGTGGAGTTGGCAACTGAAAAGAAACTTTGTGTTCCCTTCAAGCTAGGTGAAGGACGGCTTTCACACACACTTATCTCTCAGAACTGAGCATGTGGAGAGACGTTCGTTCATCCAGCACAAAGGGAACGGGTTGCAGGAGAAACGCTTACTCTGGTTTCTCAGTTTGTTTCCTAGTGCAGGTTTGAAGTGCCTGCCTTTTTCACTGTAAAACCGAGTTGGAGCTTGTACCTCCCCATATATATGTATGGAGTGGAGTTGGCAACTGAAAAGAAACTTTGTGTTCCCTTCAAGCTAGGTGAAGGACGGCTTTCACACACACTTATCTCTCAGAACTGAGCATGTGGAGAGACGTTCGTTCATCGAGCACAAAGGGAACGGTTGGCAGGAGAAACCCTTACTCTGGTTTCTCAGTCGGTTTCCTAGTGCCGGTGTGAAGATCCTGCCGTTTTCACTGTAAAACCGAGTTGGAGCTTGTACCTCCCCATATATATGTATGGAGTGGGGTTGGTAACTGAAAAGAAAATTTGTGTTCCCTTCAAGCTAGGTGAAGGACGGCTTTCACACACACTTATCTCTCAGAACTGAGCATGTGGAGAGATGTTCGTTCATCCAGCACAAAGGGAACGGGTTGTAGGAGAAACCCTTACTCTGGTTTCTCAGTCTGTTTCCTAGTGCCGGTTTGAAGTGCCTGCCGTTTTCACTGTAAAACCGAGTTGGAGCTTGTACCTCCCCATATATATGTATGGAGTGGAGTTGGGAACTGAAAAGACACTTTGTGTTCCCTTCAAGCTAGGTGAAGGACGTCTTTCACCACACTTATCTCTCAGAACTGAGCATGTGGAGAGACGTTCGTTCATCCAGCACAATGGGAACGGGTTGCAGGAGAAACCCTTACTCTGGTTTCTCAGTCTGTTTCCTAGTGCCGGTTTGAAGTGCCTGCCCTTTTCACTGTAAAACCGAGTTGGAGCTTGTACCTCCCCATATATATGTATGGAGTGGAGTTGGCAACTGAAAAGAAACTTTGTGTTCCCTTCAAGCTTGGTGAAGGACGGCTTTCACACACACTTATCTCTCAGAACTGAGCATGTGGAGAGACGTTCGTTCATCCAGCACAAAAGGAACGGGTTGCAGGAGAAACCCTTACTCTGGTTTCTCAGTCGGTTTCCTAGTGCCGGTTTGAAGTGCCTGCCGTTTTCACTGTAAAACCGAGTTGGAGCTTGTACCTCCCCATACATATGTATGGAGTGGATTTGGCAACTGAAAAGAAACTTTGTGTTCCCTTCAAGCTAGGTGAAGGACGGCTTTCACACACATTTATCTCTCAGAACTGATCATGTGGAGAGACGTTCGTTCATCCAGCACAAAGGGAACGGGTTGCAGGAGAAACCCTTACTCTGGTTTCTAAGTCGGTTTCCTAGTGCCGGTTTGAAGTGCCTGCCGTTTTCACTGTAAAACCGAGTTGGAGCTTGTACCTCCCCATATATATGTATGGAGTGGAGTTGGCAACTGAAAAGAAACTTTGTGTTCCCTTCAAGCTAGGTGAAGGACGGCTTTCACACACACTTATCTCTCAGAACTGAGCATGTGGAGAGACGTTCGTTCATCCAGCACAAAGGAAACTGGTGGCAGGAGAAACCATTACTCTGGTTTCTCAGTCTGTTTCCTAGTGCCGGTTTGAAGTGCCTGCCGTTTTCACTGTAAAACCGAGTTGGAGCTTGTACCTCCCCATATATATGTATGGAGTGGAGTTGGCAACTGAAAAGAAACTTTGTGTTCCCTTCAAGCTAGGTGAAGGACGGCTTTCACACACACTTATCTCTCAGAACTGAGCATGAGGAGAGACGTTCGTTCATCCATCACAAAGGGAACGGGTTGCAGAAGAAACCCTTACTCTGGTTTCTCAGTCTGTTTCCTAGTGCCGGTTTGAAGTGCCTGCCTTTTTCACTGTAAAACCGAGTTGGAGCTTGTACCTCCCCATATATATGTATGGAGTGGAGTTGGCAACTGAAAAGAAACTTTGTGTTCCCTTCAAGCTAGGTGAAGGACGGCTTTCACACACACTTATCTCTCAGAACTGAGCATGTGGAGAGACGTTCGTTCATCCAGCACAAAGGGAACGGGTTGCAGGAGAAACCCTTACTCTGGTTTCTCAGTCGGTTTCCTAGTGCCGGTTTGAAGTGCCTGCCGTTTTCACTGTAAAACCGAGTTGGAGCTTGTACCTCCCCATATATATGTATGGAGTGGATTTGGCAACTGAAAAGAAACTTTGTGTTCCCTTCAAGCTAGGTGAAGGACGGCTTTCACACACATTTATCTCTCAGAACTGAGCATGTGGAGAGACGTTCTTTCATCCAGCACAAAGGGAACGGGTTGCAGGAGAAACCCTTACTCTGGTTTCTCAGTCGGTTTCCTAGTGCCGGTTTGAAGTGCCTGCCGTTTTCACTGTAAAACCGAGTTGGAGCTTGTACCTCCCCATATATATGTATGGAGTGGATTTGGCAACTGAAAAGAAACTTTGTGTTCCCTTCAAGCTAGGTGAAGGACGGCTTTCACACACACTTATCTCTCAGAACTGAGCATGTGGAGAGACGTTCGTTCATCCAGCACAAAGGGAACGGGTTGCAGGAGAAACCCTTACTCTGGTTTCTCAGTCTGTTTCCTAGTGCCGGTTTGAAGTGCCTGCCGTTTTCACTGTAAAACCGAGTTGGAGCTTGTACCTCCCCATATATATGTATGGAGTGGAGTTGGCAACTGAAAAGAAACTTTGTGTTCCCTTCAAGCTAGGTGAAGGACGGCTTTCACACACACTTATCTCTCAGAACTGAGCATGTGGAGAGACGTTCGTTCATCCAGCACAAAGGAAACTGGTGGCAGGAGAAACCATTACTCTGGTTTCTCAGTCGGTTTCCTAGTGCCGGTTTGAAGTGCCTGCCGTTTTCACTGTAAAACCGAGTTGGAGCTTGTACCTCCCCATATATATGTATGGAGTGGAGTTGGCAACTGAAAAGAAACTTTGTGTTCCCTTCAAGCTAGGTGAAGGACGGCTTTCACACACACTTATCTCTCAGAACTGAGCATGTGGAGAGACGTTCGTTCATCCAGCACAAAGGGAACGGGTTGCAGGAGAAACCCTTACTCTGGTTTCTCAGTCGGTTTCCTAGTGCCGGTTTGAAGTGCCTGCCGTTTTCACTGTAAAACCGAGTTGGAGCTTGTACCTCCCCATATATATGTATGGAGTGGAGTTGGCAACTGAAAAGAAACTTTGTGTTCCCTTCAAGCTAGGTGAAGGACGGCTTTCACACACACTTATCTCTCAGAACTGAGCATGTGGAGAGACGTTCGTTCATCCAGCACAAAGGAAACTGGTGGCAGGAGAAACCATTACTCTGGTTTCTCAGTCGGTTTCCTAGTGCCGGTTTGAAGTGCCTGCCGTTTTCACTGTAAAACCGAGTTGGAGCTTGTACCTCCCCATATATATGTATGGAGTGGAGTTGGCAACTGAAAAGAAACTTTGTGTTCCCTTCAAGCTAGGTGAAGGACGGCTTTCACACACACTTATCTCTCAGAACTGAGCATGTGGAGAGACGTTCGTTCATCCAGCACAAAGGGAACGGGTTGCAGGAGAAACCCTTACTCTGGTTTCTCAGTCGGTTTCCTAGTGCCGGTTTGAAGTGCCTGCCGTTTTCACTGTAAAACCGAGTTGGAGCTTATACCTCCCCATATATATGTATGGAGTGGATTTGGCAACAGAAAAGAAACTTTGTGTTCCCTTCAAGCTAGGTGAAGGACGGCTTTCACACACATTTATCTCTCAGAACTGAGCATGTGGAGAGACGTTCGTTCATCCAGCACAAAGGGAACGGTTTGCAGGAGAAACCCTTACTCTGGTTTCTCAGTCTGTTTCCTAGTGCCGGTTTGAAGTGCCTGCCGTTTTCACTGTAAAACCGAGTTGGAGCTTGTACCTCCCCAAATATATGTATGGAGTGGAGTTGGCAACTGAAAAGAAACTTTGTGTTCCCTTCAAGCTAGGTGAAGGACGGCTTTCACACACACTTATCTCTCAGAACTGAGCATGTGGAGAGACGTTCGTTCATCCAGCACAAAGGAAACTGGTGGCAGGAGAAACCATTACTCTGGTTTCTCAGTCGGTTTCCTAGTGCCGGTTTGAAGTGCCTGCCGTTTTCATTGTAAAACCGAGTTGGAGCTTGTACCTCCCCATATATATGTATGGAGTGGAGTTGGCAACTGAAAAGAAACTTTGTGTTCCCTTCAAGCTAGGTGAAGGACGGCTTTCACACACACTTATCTCTCAGAACTGAGCATGTGGAGAGACGTTCGTTCATCCAGCACAAAGGGAACGGGTTGCAGGAGAAACCCTTACTCTGGTTTCTCAGTCTGTTTCCTAGTGCCGGTTTGAAGTGCCTGCCGTTTTCACTGTAAAACCGAGTTGGAGCTTGTTCCTCCCCATATATATGTATGGAGTGGAGTTGGCAACTTAAAAGAAACTTTGTGTTCCCTTCAAGCTAGGTGAAGGACGGCTTTCACACACACTTATCTCTCAGAACTGAGCATGTGGAGAGACGTTCGTTCATCCAGCACAAAGGAAACTGGTGGCAGGAGAAACCATTACTCTGGTTTCTCAGTCTGTTTCCTAGTGCCGGTTTGAAGTGCCTGCCGTTTTCACTGTAAAACCGAGTTGGAGCTTGTACCTCCCCATATATATGTATGGAGTGGAGTTGGCAACTGAAAAGAAACTTTGTGTTCCCTTCAAGCTAGGTGAAGGACGGCTTTCACACACACTTATCTCTCAGAACTGAGCATGTGGAGAGACGTTCGTTCATCCAGCACAAAGGGAACGGGTTGCAGGAGAAACCCTTACTCTGGTTTCTCAGTCGGTTTCCTAGTGCTGGTTTGAAGTGCCTGCCGTTTTCACTGTAAAACCGAGTTGGAGCTTGTACCTCCCCATATATATGTATGGAGTGGATTTGGCAACAGAAAAGAAACTTTGTGTTCCCTTCAAGCTAGGTGAAGGACGGCTTTCACACACATTTATCTCTCAGAACTGAGCATGTGGAGAGACGTTCGTTCATCCAGCACAAAGGGAACGGTTTGCAGGAGAAACCCTTACTCTGGTTTCTCAGTCGGTTTCCTAGTGCCGGATTGAAGTGCCTGCCGTTTTCACTGTAAAACCGAGTTGGAGCTTGTACCTCCCCATATATATGTATGGAGTGGAGTTGGCAACTGAAAAGAAACTTTGTGTTCCCTTCAAGCTAGGTGAAGGACGGCTTTCACACACACTTATCTCTCAGAACTGAGCATGTGGAGAGACGTTCGTTCATCCAGCACAAAGGAAACTGTTGGCAGGAGAATCCATTACTCTGGTTTCTCAGTCGGTTTCCTAGTGCCAGTTTGAAGTGCCTGCCGTTTTCATTGTAAAACCGAGTTGGAGCTTGTACCTCCCCATATATATGTATGGAGTGGAGTTGGCAACTGAAAAGAAACTTTGTGTTCCCTTCAAGCTAGGTGAAGGACGGCTTTCACACACACTTATCTCTCAGAACTGAGCATGTGGAGAGACTTTCGTTCATCCAGCACAAAGGGAACGGTTTGCAGGAGAAACCCTTACTCTGGTTTCTCAGTCGGTTTCCTAGTGCCGGTTTGAAGTGCCTGCCGTTTTCACTGTAAAACCGAGTTTGAGCTTGTTCCTCCCCATATATATGTATGGAGTGGAGTTGGCAACTTAAAAGAAACTTTGTGTTCCCTTCAAGCTAGGTGAAGGACGGCTTTCACACACACTTATCTCTCAGAACTGAGCATGTGGAGAGACGTTCGTTCATCCAGCACAAAGGAAAGTGGTGGCAGGAGAAACCATTACTCTGGTTTCTCAGTCGGTTTCCTAGTGCCGGTTTGAAGTGCCTGCCGTTTTCACTGTAAAACCGAGTTGGAGCTTGTACCTCCCCATATGTATGTATGGAGTGGATTTGGCAACTGAAAAGAAACTTTGTGTTCCCTTCAAGCTAGGTGAAGGACGGCTTTCACACACACTTATCTCTCAGCACTGTGCATGAGGAGAGACTTTCGTTCATCCAGCACAAAGGGAACGGGTTGCAGGAGAAACCCTTACTCTGGTTTCTCAGTCTGTTTCCTAGTGCCGGTTTGAAGTGCCTGCCTTTTTCACTGTAAAACCCAGTTGGAGCTTGTACCTCCCCATATATATGTATGGAGTGGAGTTGGCAACTGAAAAGAAACTTTGTGTTCCCTTCAAGCTAGGTGAAGGACGGCTTTCACACACACTTATCTCTCAGAACTGAGCATGTGGAGAGACTATCGTTCATCCAGCACAAAGGGAACGGTTTGCAGGAGAAACCCTTACTCTGGTTTCTCAGTCGGTTTCCTAGTGCCGGTTTGAAGTGCCTGGCGTTTTCACTGTAAAACCGAGTTGGAGCTTGTACCTCCCCATATATATGTATGGAGTGGAGTTGGCAACTGAAAAGAAACTTTGTGTTCCCTTCAAGCTAGGTGAAGGACGGCTTTCAAACACACTTATCTCTCAGAACTGAGCATGTGGAGAGACGTTCGTTCATCCAGCACAAAGGAAAGTGGTGGCAGGAGAAACCATTACTCTGGTTTCTCAGTCGGTTTCCTAGTGCCGGTTTGAAGTGCCTGCCGTTTTCACTGTAAAACCGAGTTGGAGCTTTTACATCCCCATATATATGTATGGAGTGGATTTGGCAACTGAAAAGAAACTTTGTGTTCCCTTCAAGCTAGGTGAAGGACGGCTTTCACACACACTTATCTCTCAGAACTGTGCATGAGGAGAGACTTTCGTTCATCCAGCACAAAGGGAACGGGTTGCAGGAGAAACCCTTACTCTGGTTTCTCAGTCTGTTTCCTAGTGCCGGTTTGAAGTGCCTGCCTTTTTCACTGTAAAACCCAGTTGGAGCTTGTA
The DNA here is from genome assembly GCF_048564905.1 of Vicugna pacos. Taxonomy (NCBI): domain Eukaryota; kingdom Metazoa; phylum Chordata; class Mammalia; order Artiodactyla; family Camelidae; genus Vicugna; species Vicugna pacos. The sequence continues at coordinate 75,189,005 of NW_027328740.1, read as the reverse complement.
CCTCCCCATATATATGTATGGAGTGGAGTTGGCAACTGAAAAGAAACTTTGTGTTCCCTTCAAGCTAGGTGAAGGACGGCTTTCACACACACTTATCTCTCAGAACTGAGCATGTGGAGAGACGTTCGTTCATCCAGCACAAAGGGAACGGGTTGCAGGAGAAACCCTTACTCTGGTTTCTCAGTCGGTTTCCTAGTGCCGGTTGGAAGTGCCTGCCGTTTTCACTGTAAAACCGAGTTGGAGCTTGTACCTCCCCATATATATGTATGGAGTGGATTTGGCAACTAAAAAGAAACTTTGTGTTCCCTTCAAGCTAGGTGAAGGACGGCTTTCACACACATTTATCTCTCAGAACTGAGCATGTGGAGAGACGTTCGTTCATCCAGCACAAAGGGAACGGGTTGCAGGAGAAACCCTTACTCTGGTTTCTCAGTCTGTTTCCTAGTGCCGGTTTGAAGTGCCTGCCGTTTTCACTGTAAAACCGAGTTGGAGCTTGTACCTCCCCATATATATGTATGGAGTGGAGTTGGCAACTGAAAAGAAACTTTGTGTTCCCTTCAAGCTAGGTGAAGGACGGCTTTCACACACACTTATCTCTCAGAACTGAGCATGTGGAGAGACGTTCGTTCATCCAGCACAAAGGAAAGTGGTGGCAGGAGAAACCATTACTCTGGTTTCTCAGTCGGTTTCCTAGTGCCGGTTTGAAGTGCCTGCCGTTTTCACTGTAAAACCGAGTTGGAGCTTGTACCTCCCCATATGTATGTATGGAGTGGATTTGGCAACTGAAAAGAAACTTTGTGTTCCCTTCAAGCTAGGTGAAGGACGGCTTTCACACACACTTATCTCTCAGCACTGTGCATGAGGAGAGACTTTCGTTCATCCAGCACAAAGGGAACGGGTTGCAGGAGAAACCCTTACTCTGGTTTCTCAGTCTGTTTCCTAGTGCCGGTTTGAAGTGCCTGCCTTTTTCACTGTAAAACCCAGTTGGAGCTTGTACCTCCCCATATATATGTATGGAGTGGAGTTGGCAACTGAAAAGAAACTTTGTGTTCCCTTCAAGCTAGGTGAAGGACGGCTTTCACACACACTTATCTCTCAGAACTGAGCATGTGGAGAGACTATCGTTCATCCAGCACAAAGGGAACGGTTTGCAGGAGAAACCCTTACTCTGGTTTCTCAGTCGGTTTCCTAGTGCCGGTTTGAAGTGCCTGGCGTTTTCACTGTAAAACCGAGTTGGAGCTTGTACCTCCCCATATATATGTATGGAGTGGAGTTGGCAACTGAAAAGAAACTTTGTGTTCCCTTCAAGCTAGGTGAAGGACGGCTTTCAAACACACTTATCTCTCAGAACTGAGCATGTGGAGAGACGTTCGTTCATCCAGCACAAAGGAAAGTGGTGGCAGGAGAAACCATTACTCTGGTTTCTCAGTCGGTTTCCTAGTGCCGGTTTGAAGTGCCTGCCGTTTTCACTGTAAAACCGAGTTGGAGCTTTTACATCCCCATATATATGTATGGAGTGGATTTGGCAACTGAAAAGAAACTTTGTGTTCCCTTCAAGCTAGGTGAAGGACGGCTTTCACACACACTTATCTCTCAGAACTGTGCATGAGGAGAGACTTTCGTTCATCCAGCACAAAGGGAACGGGTTGCAGGAGAAACCCTTACTCTGGTTTCTCAGTCTGTTTCCTAGTGCCGGTTTGAAGTGCCTGTCTTTTTCACTGTAAAACCCAGTTGGAGCTTGTACCTCCCCATATATATGTATGGAGTGGAGTTGGCAACTGAAAAGAAACTTTGTGTTCCCTTCAAGCTAGGTGAAGGACGGCTTTCACACACACTTATCTCTCAGAACTGAGCATGTGGAGAGACGTTCGTTCATCCAGCACAAAGGGAACGGGTTGCAGGAGAAACCCTTACTCTGGTTTCTCAGTCGGTTTCCTAGTGCCGGTTGGAAGTGCCTGCCGTTTTCACTGTAAAACCGAGTTGGAGCTTGTACCTCCCCATATATATGTATGGAGTGGATTTGGCAACTAAAAAGAAACTTTGTGTTCCCTTCAAGCTAGGTGAAGGACGGCTTTCACACACATTTATCTCTCAGAACTGAGCATGTGGAGAGACGTTCGTTCATCCAGCACAAAGGGAACGGGTTGCAGGAGAAACCCTTACTCTGGTTTCTCAGTCTGTTTCCTAGTGCCGGTTTGAAGTGCCTGCCGTTTTCACTGTAAAACCGAGTTGGAGCTTGTACCTCCCCATATATATGTATGGAGTGGAGTTGGCAACTGAAAAGAAACTTTGTGTTCCCTTCAAGCTAGGTGAAGGACGGCTTTCACACACACTTATCTCTCAGAACTGAGCATGTGGAGAGACGTTCGTTCATCCAGCACAAAGGAAACTGGTGGCAGGAGAAACCATTACTCTGGTTTCTCAGTCGGTTTCCTAGTGCCGGTTTGAAGTGCCTGCCGTTTTCACTGTAAAACCGAGTTGGAGCTTGTACCTCCCCATATATATGTATGGAGTGGAGTTGGCAACTGAAAAGAAACTTTGTGTTCCCTTCAAGCTAGGTGAAGGACGGCTTTCACACACACTTATCTCTCAGAACTGAGCATGTGGAGAGACGTTCGTTCATCCAGCACAAAGGGAACGGGTTGCAGGAGAAACCCTTACTCTGGTTTCTCAGTCGGTTTCCTAGTGCCGGTTTGAAGTGCCTGCCGTTTTCACTGTAAAACCGAGTTGGAGCTTGTACCTCCCCATATATATGTATGGAGTGGAGTTGGCAACTGAAAAGAAACTTTGTGTTCCCTTCAAGCTAGGTGAAGGACGGCTTTCACACACACTTATCTCTCAGAACTGAGCATGTGGAGAGACGTTCGTTCATCCAGCACAAAGGGAACGGGTTGCAGGAGAAACCCTTACTCTGGTTTCTCAGTCTGTTTCCTAGTGCCGGTTTGAAGTGCCTGCCGTTTTCACTGTAAAACCGAGTTGGAGCTTGTACCTCCCCATATATATGTATTGAGTGGAGTTGGCAACTGAAAAGAAACTTTGTGTTCCCTTCAAGCTAGGTGAAGGACGGCTTTCACACACACTTATCTCTCAGAACTGAGCATGTGGAGAGACGTTCGTTCATCCAGCACAAAGGGAACGGTTGGCAGGAGAAACCCTTACTCTGGTTTCTCAGTCGGTTTCCTAGTGCCGGTTTGAAGTGCCTGCCGTTTTCACTGTAAAACCGAGTTGGAGCTTGTACCTCCCCATATATATGAATGGAGTGGGGTTGGCAACTGAAAAGAAAATTTATGTTCCCTTCAAGCTAGGTGAAGGACGGCTTTCACACACACTTATCTCTCAGAACTGAGCATGTGGAGAGACGTTCGTTCATCCAGCACAAAGGGAACGGGTTGTAGGAGAAATCCTTACTCTGGTTTCTCAGTCTGTTTCCTAGTGCCGGTTTGAAGTGCCTGCCTTTTTCACTGTAAAACCGAGTTGGAGCTTGTACCTCCCCATATATATGTATGGAGTGGAGTTGGGACCTGAAAAGACACTTTGTGTTCCCTTCAAGCTAGGTGAAGGACGTCTTTCACCACACTTATCTCTCAGAACTGAGCATGTGGAGAGACGTTCGTTCATCCAGCACAAAGGGAACGGGTTGCAGGAGAAACCCTTACTCTGGTTTCTCAGTCGGTTTCCTAGTGCCGGTTTGAAATGCCTGCCGTTTTCACTGTAAAACCGAGTTGGAGCTTGTACCTCCCCATATATATGTATGGAGTGGAGTTGGCAACTGAAAAGAAACTTTGTGTTCCCTTCAAGCTAGGTGAAGGACGGCTTTCACACACACTTATCTCTCAGAACTGAGCATGTGGAGAGACGTTCGTTCATCCAGCACAAAGGAAACTGGTGGTAGGAGAAACCATTACTCTGGTTTCTCAGTCGGTTTCCTAGTGCCGGTTTGAAGTGCCTGCCGTTTTCACTGTAAAACCGAGTTGGAGCTTGTACCTCCCCATATATATGTATGGAGTGGAGTTGGCAACTGAAAAGAAACTTTGTGTTCCCTTCAAGCTAGGTGAAGGACGGCTTTCACACACACTTATCTCTCAGAACTGAGCATGTGGAGAGACGTTCGTTCATCCAGCTCAAAGGGAACGGGTTGCAGGAGAAACGCTTACTCTGGTTTCTCAGTTTGTTTCCTAGTGCCGGTTTGAAGTGCCTGCCGTTTTCACTGTAAAACCGAGTTGGAGCTTGTACCTCCCCATATATATGTATGGAGTGGAGTTGGCAACTGAAAAGAAACTTTGTGTTCCCTTCAAGCTAGGTGAAGGACGGCTTTCACACACACTTATCTCTCAGAACTGAGCATGTGGAGAGACGTTCGTTCATCCAGCACAAGGGGAACGGTTGGCAGGAGAAACCCTTACTCTGGTTTCTCAGTCGGTTTCCTAGTGCCGGTTTGAAGTGCCTGCCGTTTTCACTGTAAAACCGAGTTGGAGCTTTTACATCCCCATATATATGTATGGAGTGGGGTTGGCAACTGAAAAGAAAATTTGTGTTCCCTTCAAGCTAGGTGAAGGACGGCTTTCACACACACTTATCTCTCAGAACTGAGCATGTGGAGAGACGTTCGTTCATCCAGCACAAAGGGAACGGGTTGCAGGAGAAACCCTTACTCTGGTTTCTCAGTCTGTTTCCTAGTGCCGGTTTGAAGTGCCTGCCGTTTTCACTGTAAAACCGAGTTGGAGCTTGTACCTCCCCATATATATGTATGGAGTGGAGTTTGGAACTGAAAAGACACTTTGTGTTCCCTTCAAGCTAGGTGAAGGACGTCTTTCACCACACTTATCTCTCAGAACTGAGCATGTGGAGAGACGTTCGTTCATCCAGCACAATGGGAACGGTTTGCAGGAGAAACCCTTACTCTGGTTTCTCAGTCGGTTTCCTAGTGCCGGTTTCAAGTGCCTGCCGTTTTCACTGTAAAACCGAGTTGGAGCTTGTACCTCCCCATATATATGTATGGAGTGGAGTTGTCAACTGAAAAGAAACTTTGTGTTCCCTTCAAGCTAGGTGAAGGACAGCTTTCACACACACTTATCTCTCAGAACTGAGCATGTGGAGAGACGTTCGTTCATCCAGCACAAAAGGAACGGGTTGCAGGAGAAACCCTTACTCTGGTTTCTCAGTCGGTTTCCTAGTGCCGGTTTGAAGTGCCTGCCGTTTTCACTGTAAAACCGAGTTGGAGCTTGTACCTCCCCATACATATGTATGGAGTGGATTTGGCAACTGAAAAGAAACTTTGTGTTCCCTTCAAGCTAGGTGAAGGACGGCTTTCACACACATTTATCTCTCAGAACTGAGCATGTGGAGAGACGTTCGTTCATCCAGCACAAAGGGAACGGGTTGCAGGAGAAACCCTTACTCTGGTTTCTCAGTCTGTTTCCTAGTGCCGGTTTGAAGTGCCTGCCGTTTTCACTGCAAAACCGAGTTGGTGCTTGTACCTCCCCATATATATGTATGGAGTGGAGTTGGCAACTGAAAAGAAACTTTGTGTTCCCTTCAAGCTAGGTGAAGGACGGCTTTCACACACACTTATCTCTCAGAACTGAGCATGTGGAGAGACGTTCGTTCATCCAGCACAAAGGGAACGGGTTGCAGGAGAAACCCTTACTCTGGTTTCTCAGTCTGTTTCCTAGTGCCGGTTTGAAGTGCCTGCCGTTTTCACTGTAAAACCGAGTTGGAGCTTGTACCTCCCCATATATATGTATGGAGTGGAGTTGGCAACTGAAAAGAAACTTTGTGTTCCCTTCAAGCTAGGTGAAGGACGGCTTTCACACACACTTATGTCTCAGAACTGAGCATGTGGAGAGACGTTCGTTCATCCAGCACAAAGGGAACGGGTTGCAGGAGAAACCCTTACTCTGGTTTCTCAGTCGGTTTCCTAGTGCCGGTTTGAAGTGCCTGCCGTTTTCACTGTAAAACCGAGTTGGAGCTTGTACCTCCCCATATATATGTATGGAGTGGATTTCGCAACTGAAAAGAAACTTTGTGTTCACTTCAAGCTAGGTGAAGGACGGCTTTCACACACATTTATCTCTCAGAACTGAGCATGTGGAGAGACGTTCGTTCATCCAGCACAAAGGGAACGGGTTGCAGGAGAAACCCTTACTCTGGTTTCTCAGTCGGTTTCCTAGTGCCGGTTTGAAGTGCCTGCCGTTTTCACTGTAAAACCGAGTTGGAGCTTGTACCTCCCCATATATATGTATGGAGTGGAGTTGGCAACTGAAAAGAAACTTTGTGTTCCCTTCAAGCTAGGTGAAGGACGGCTTTCACACACAATTATCTCTCAGAACTGAGCATGTGGAGAGACGTTCGTTCATCCAGCACAAAGGGAACGGGTTGCAGGAGAAACCCTTACTCTGGTTTCTCAGTCTGTTTCCTAGTGCCGGTTTGAAGTGCCTGCCGTTTTCACTGTAAAACCGAGTTGGAGCTTGTACCTCCCCATATATATGTATGGAGTGGAGTTGGCAACTGAAAAGAAACTTTGTGTTCCCTTCAAGCTAGGTGAAGGACGGCTTTCACACACACTTATGTCTCAGAACTGAGCATGTGGAGAGACGTTCGTTCATCCAGCACAAAGGGAACGGGTTGCAGGAGAAACCCTTACTCTGGTTTCTCAGTCGGTTTCCTAGTGCCGGTTTGAAGTGCCTGCCGTTTTCACTGTAAAACCGAGTTGGAGCTTGTACCTCCCCATATATATGTATGGAGTGGATTTCGCAACTGAAAAGAAACTTTGTGTTCACTTCAAGCTAGGTGAAGGACGGCTTTCACACACATTTATCTCTCAGAACTGAGCATGTGGAGAGACGTTCGTTCATCCAGCACAAAGGGAACGGGTTGCAGGAGAAACCCTTACTCTGGTTTCTCAGTCGGTTTCCTAGTGCCGGTTTGAAATGCCTGCCGTTTTCACTGTAAAACCGAGTTGGAGCTTTTACCTCCCCATATATATGTATGGAGTGGAGTTGGCAACTGAAAAGAAACTTTGTGTTCCCTTCAAGCTAGGTGAAGGACGGCTTTCACACACACTTATCTCTCAGAACTGAGCATGTGGAGAGACGTTCGTTCATCCAGCACAAAGGAAACTGGTGGCAGGAGAAACCATTACTCTGGTTTCTCAGTCGGTTTCCTAGTGCCGGTTTGAAGTGCCTGCCGTTTTCACTGTAAAACCGAGTTGGAGCTTGTACCTCCCCGTATATATGTATGGAGTGGAGTTGGCAACTGAAAAGAAACTTTGTGTTCCCTTCAAGCTAGGTGAAGGACGTCTTTCACCACACTTATCTCTCAGAACTGAGCATGTGGAGAGACGTTCGTTCATCCAGCACAAAGGGAACGGGTTGCAGGAGAAACCCTTACTCTGGTTTCTCAGTCGGTTTCCTAGTGCCGGTTTGAAATGCCTGCCGTTTTCACTGTAAAACCGAGTTGGAGCTTGTACCTCCCCATATATATGTATGGAGTGGAGTTGGCAACTGAAAAGAAACTTTGTGTTCCCTTCAAGCTAGGTGAAGGACGGCTTTCACACACACTTATCTCTCAGAACTGAGCATGTGGAGAGACGTTCGTTCATCCAGCACAAAGGAAACTGGTGGTAGGAGAAACCATTACTCTGGTTTCTCAGTCGGTTTCCTAGTGCCGGTTTGAAGTGCCTGCCGTTTTCACTGTAAAACCGAGTTGGAGCTTGTACCTCCCCATATATATGTATGGAGTGGAGTTGGCAACTGAAAAGAAACTTTGTGTTCCCTTCAAGCTAGGTGAAGGACGGCTTTCACACACACTTATCTCTCAGAACTGAGCATGTGGAGAGACGTTCGTTCATCCAGCACAAAGGGAACGGGTTGCAGGAGAAACCCTTACTCTGGTTTCTCAGTCGGTTTCCTAGTGCCGGTTTGAAGTGCCTGCCGTTTTCACTGTAAAACCGAGTTGGAGCTTGTACCTCCCCATATATATGTATGGAGTGGAGTTGGCAACTGAAAAGAAACTTTGTGTTCCCTTCAAGCTAGGTGAAGGACGGCTTTCACACACACTTATCTCTCAGAACTGAGCATGTGGAGAGACGTTCGTTCATCCAGCACAAAGGGAACGGGTTGCAGGAGAAACCCTTACTCTGGTTTCTCAGTCTGTTTCCTAGTGCCGGTTTGAAGTGCCTGCCGTTTTCACTGTAAAACCGAGTTGGAGCTTGTACCTCCCCATATATATGTATGGAGTGGAGTTGGCAACTGAACAGAAACTTTGTGTTCCCTTCAAGCTAGGTGAAGGACGGCTTTCACACACACTTATCTCTCAGAACTGAGCATGTGGAGAGACGTTCGTTCATCCAGCACAAAGGGAACGGGTTGCAGGAGAAACCCTTACTCTGGTTTCTCAGTCTGTTTCCTAGTGCCGGTTTGAAGTGCCTGCCGTTTTCACTGTAAAACCGAGTTGGAGCTTGTACCTCCCCATATATATGTATGGAGTGGAGTTGGCAACTGAAAAGAAACTTTGTGTTCCCTTCAAGCTAGGTGAAGGACGGCTTTCACACACACTTATCTCTCAGAACTGAGCATGTGGAGAGACGTTCGTTCATCCAGCACAAAGGGAACGGGTTGCAGGAGAAACCCTTACTCTGGTTTCTCAGTCTGTTTCCTAGTGCCGGTTTGAAGTGCCTGCCGTTTTCACTGTAAAACCGAGTTGGAGCTTGTACCTCCCCATATATATGTATGGAGTGGAGTTGGCAACTGAACAGAAACTTTGTGTTCCCTTCAAGCTAGGTGAAGGACGGCTTTCACACACACTTATCTCTCAGAACTGAGCATGTGGAGAGACGTTCGTTCATCCAGCACAAAGGGAACGGGTTGCAGGAGAAACCCTTACTCTGGTTTCTCAGTCTGTTTCCTAGTGCCGGTTTGAAGTGCCTGCCGTTTTCACTGTAAAACCGAGTTGGAGCTTGTACCTCCCCATATATATGTATGGAGTGGAGTTGGCAACTGAAAAGAAACTTTGTGTTCCCTTCAAGCTAGGTGAAGGACGGCTTTCACACACACTTATCTCTCAGAACTGAGCATGTGGAGAGACGTTCGTTCATCCAGCACAAAGGGAACGGGTTGCAGGAGAAACCCTTACTCTGGTTTCTCAGTCTGTTTCCTAGTGCCGGTTTGAAGTGCCTGCCGTTTTCACTGTAAAACCGAGTTGGAGCTTGTACCTCCCCATATATATGTATGGAGTGGAGTTGGCAACTGAAAAGAAACTTTGTGTTCCCTTCAAGCTAGGTGAAGGACGGCTTTCACACACACTTATCTCTCAGAACTGAGCATGTGGAGAGACGTTCGTTCATCCAGCACAAAGGGAACGGGTTGCAGGAGAAACCCTTACTCTGGTTTCTCAGTCTGTTTCCTAGTGCCGGTTTGAAGTGCCTGCCGTTTTCACTGTAAAACCGAGTTGGAGCTTGTACCTCCCCATATATATGTATGGAGTGGAGTTGGCAACTGAAAAGAAACTTTGTGTTCCCTTCAAGCTAGGTGAAGGACGGCTTTCACACACACTTATCTCTCAGAACTGAGCATGTGGAGAGACGTTCGTTCATCCAGCACAAAGGGAACGGGTTGCAGGAGAAACCCTTACTCTGGTTTCTCAGTCTGTTTCCTAGTGCCGGTTTGAAGTGCCTGCCGTTTTCACTGTAAAACCGAGTTGGAGCTTGTACCTCCCCATATATATATATGAAGTGGATTTGGCTACTGAAAAGAAACTTTGTGTTCCCTTCAAGCTAGGTGAAGGACGGCTTTCACACACATTTATCTCTCAGAACTGAGCATGTGGAGAGACGTTCGTTCATCCAGCACAAAGGGAACGGGTTGCAGGAGAAACCCTTACTCTGGTTTCTCAGGCGGTTTCCTAGTGCCGGTTTGAAGTGCCTGCCGTTTTCACTGTAAAACCGAGTTGGAGCTTGTACCTCCCCATATATATGTATGGAGTGGAGTTGGCAACTGAAAAGAAACTTTGTGTTCCCTTCAAGCTAGGTGAAGGACGGCTTTCACACACAATTATCTCTCAGAACTGAGCATGTGGAGAGACGTTCGTTCATCCAGCACAAAGGGAACGGGTTGCAGGAGAAACCCTTACTCTGGTTTCTCAGTCTGTTTCCTAGTGCCGGTTTGATGTGCCTGCCGTTTTCACTGTAAAACCGAGTTGGAGCTTGTACCTCCCCATATATATGTATGGAGTGGAGTTGGCAACTGAAAAGAAACTTTGTGTTCCCTTCAAGCTAGGTGAAGGACGGCTTTCACACACACTTATCTCTCAAAACTGAGCATGTGGAGAGACGTTCGTTCATCCAGCACAAAGGAAACTGTTGGCAGGAGAAACCATTACTCTGGTTTCTCAGTCGGTTTCCTAGTGCCGGTTTGAGGTGCCTGCCGTTTTCACTGTAAAACCGAGTTGGAGCTTGTACCTCCCCATATATATGTATGGAGTGGAGTTGGCAACTGAAAAGAAACTTTGTGTTCCCTTCAAGCTAGGTGAAGGACGGCTTTCACACACACATATCTCTCAGAACTGAGCATGTGGAGAGACGTTCGTTCATCCAGCACAAAGGGAACGGGTGGCAGGAGAAACCCTTACTCTGGTTTCTCAGTCTGTTTCCTAGTGCCGGTTTGAAGTGCCTGCCGTTTTCACTGTAAAACCGAGTTGGAGCTTGTACCTCCCCATATATATGTATGGAGTGGAGTTGGCAACTGAAAAGAAACTTTGTGTTCCCTTCAAGCTAGGTGAAGGACGGCTTTCACACACACTTATCTCTCAGAACTGAGCATGTGGAGAGACGTTCGTTCATCCAGCACAAAGGGAACGGGTTGCAGGAGAAACCCCTACTCTGGTTTCTCAGTCTGTTTCCTAGTGCCGGTTTGAAGTGCCTGCCGTTTTCACTGTAAAACCGAGTTGGAGCTTGTACCTCCCCATATATATGTATGGAGTGGAGTTGGCAACTGAAAAGAAACTTTGTGTTCCCTTCAAGCTAGGTGAAGGACGGCTTTCACACACACTTATCTCTCAGAACTGAGCATGTGGAGAGACGTTCGTTCATCCAGCACAAAGGGAACGGGTTGCAGGAGAAACCCTTACTCTGGTTTCTCAGTCTGTTTCCTAGTGCCGGTTTGAAGTGCCTGCCGTTTTCACTGTAAAACCGAGTTGGAGCTTGTACCTCCCCATATATATGTATGGAGTGGAGTTGGCAACTGAAAAGAAACTTTGTGTTCCCTTCAAGCTAGGTGAAGGACGGCTTTCACACACACTTATCTCTCAGAACTGAGCATGTGGAGAGACGTTCGTTCATCCAGCACAAAGGGAACGGGTTGCAGGAGAAACCCTTACTCTGGTTTCTCAGTCGGTTTCCTAGTGCCGGTTTGAAGTGCCTGCCGTTTTCACTGTAAAACCGAGTTGGAGCTTGTACCTCCCCATATGTATATATGGAGTGGATTTGGCTACTGAAAAGAAACTTTGTGTTCCCTTCAAGCTAGGTGAAGGACGGCTTTCACACACATTTATCTCTCAGAACTGAGCATATGGAGAGACGTTCGTTCATCCAGCACAAAGGGAACGGGTTGCAGGAGAAACCCTTACTCTGGTTTCTCAGTCGGTTTCCTAGTGCCGGTTTGAAGTGCCTGCCGTTTTCACTGTAAAACCGAGTTGGAGCTTGTACCTCCCCATATATATGTATGGAGTGGAGTTGGCAACTGAAAAGAAACTTTGTGTTCCCTTCAAGCTAGGTGAAGGACGGCTTTCACACACACTTATCTCTCAGAACTGAGCATGTGGAGAGACGTTCGTTCATCCAGCACAAAGGGAACGGGTTGCAGGAGAAACCCTTACTCTGGTTTCTCAGTCTGTTTCCTAGTGCCGGTATGAAGTGCCTGCCGTTTTCACTGTAAAACCGAGTTGGAGCTTGTACCTCCCCATATATATGTATGGAGTGGAGTTGGCAACTGAAAAGAAACTTTGTGTTCCCTTCAAGCTAGGTGAAGGACGGCTTTCACACACACTTATCTCTCAGAACTGAGCATGTGGAGAGACGTTCGTTCATCCAGCACAAAGGGAACGGGTTGCAGGAGAAACCCTTACTCTGGTTTCTCAGTCTGTTTCCTAGTGCCGGTTTGAAGTGCCTGCCGTTTTCACTGTAAAACCGAGTTGGAGCTTGTACCTCCCCATATATATGTATGGAGTGGAGTTGGCAACTGAAAAGAAACTTTGTGTTCCCTTCAAGCTAGGTGAAGGACGGCTTTCACACACACTTATCTCTCAGAACTGAGCATGTGGAGAGACGTTCGTTCATCCAGCACAAAGGAAACTGTTGGCAGGAGAAACCATTACTCTGGTTTCTCAGTCGGTTTCCTAGTGCCGGTTTGAAGTGCCTGCCGTTTTCACTGTAAAACCGAGTTGGAGCTTGTACCTCCCCATATATATGTATGGAGTGGAGTTGACAACTGAAAAGAAACTTTGTGTTCCCTTCAAGCTAGGTGAAGGACGGCTTTCACACACACATATCTCTCAGAACTGAGCATGTGGAGAGACGTTCGTTCATCCAGCACAAAGGGAACGGGTGGCAGGAGAAACCCTTACTCTGGTTTCTCAGTCTGTTTCCTAGTGCCGGTTTGAAGTGCCTGCCGTTTTCACTGTAAAACCGAGTTGGAGCTTGTACCTCCCCATATATATGTATGGAGTGGAGTTGGCAACTGAAAAGAAACTTTGTGTTCCCTTCAAGCTAGGTGAAGGACGGCTTTCACACACACTTATCTCTCAGAACTGAGCATGTGGAGAGACGTTCGTTCATCCAGCACAAAGGAAACTGTTGGCAGGAGAAACCCTTACTCTGGTTTCTCAGTCGGTTTCCTAGTGCCGGTTTGAAGTGCCTGCCGTTTTCACTGTAAAACCGAGTTGGAGCTTGTACCTCCCCATATATATGTATGGAGTGGAGTTGGCAACTGAAAAGAAACTTTGTGTTCCCTTCAAGCTAGGTGAAGGACGGCTTTCAAACACACTTATCTCTCAGAACTGAGCATGTGGAGAGACGTTCGTTCATCCAGCACAAAGGAAAGTGGTGGCAGGAGAAACCATTACTCTGGTTTCTCAGTCGGTTTCCTAGTGCCGGTTTGAAGTGCCTGCCGTTTTCACTGTAAAACCGAGTTGGAGCTTTTACATCCCCATATATATGTATGGAGTGGATTTGGCAACTGAAAAGAAACTTTGTGTTCCCTTCAAGCTAGGTGAAGGACGGCTTTCACACACACTTATCTCTCAGAACTGAGCATGTGGAGAGACGTTCGTTCATCCAGCACAAAGGCAACGGGTTGCAGGAGAAACCCTTACTCTGGTTCCTCAGTCTGTTTCCTAGTGCCAGTTTGAAGTGCCTGCCGTTTTCACTGCAAAACCGAGTTGGAGCTTGTACCTCCCCATATATATGTATGGAGTGGAATTGGCAACTGAAAAGAAACTTTGTGTTCCCTTCAAGCTAGGTGAAGGACGGCTTTCACACACACTTTTCTCTCAGAACTGAGCATGTGGAGAGACGTTCGTTCATCCAGCACAAAGGGAACGGGTTGCAGGAGAAACCCTTACTCTGGTTTCTCAGTCTGTTTCCTAGTGCCGGTTTGAAGTGCCTGCCGTTTTCACTGTAAAACCGATTTGGAGCTTGTACCTCCCCATATATATGTATGGAGTGGAGTTGGCAACTGAAAAGAAACTTTGTGTTCCCTTCAAGCTAGGTGAAGGACGGCTTTCACACACACTTATCTCTCAGAACTGAGCATGTGGAGAGACGTTCGTTCATCCAGCACAAAGGGAACGGGTTGCAGGAGAAACCCTTACTCTGGTTTCTCAGTCTGTTTCCTAGTGCCGGTTTGAAGTGCCTGCCGTTTTCACTGTAAAACCGAGTTGGAGCTTGTACCTCCCCATATATATGTATGGAGTGGAGTTGGCAACTTAAAAGAAACTTTGTGTTCCCTTCAAGCTAGGTGAAGGACGGCTTTCACACACACTTATCTCTCAGAACTGAGCATGTGGAGAGACGTTCGTTCATCCAGCACAAAGGGAACGGGTTGCAGGAGAAACCCTTACTCTGGTTTCTCAGTCGGTTTCCTAGTGCCGGTTTGAAGTGCCTGCCGTTTTCACTGTAAAACCGAGTTGGAGCTTGTACATCCCCATATGTATATATGGAGTGGATTTGTCTACTGAAAAGAAACTTTGTGTTCCCTTCAAGCTAGGTGAAGGACGGCTTTCACACACATTTATCTCTCAGAACTGAGCATATGGAGAGACGTTCGTTCATCCAGCACAAAGGGAACGGGTTGCAGGAGAAACCCTTACTCTGGTTTCTCAGTCGGTTTCCTAGTGCCGGTTTGAAGTGCCTGCCGTTTTCACTGTAAAACCGAGTTGGAGCTTGTACCTCCCCATATATATGTATGGAGTGGAGTTGGCAACTGAAAAGAAACTTTGTGTTCCCTTCAAGCTAGGTGAAGGACGGCTTTCACACACACTTATCTCTCAGAACTGAGCATGTGGAGAGACGTTCGTTCATCCAGCACAAAGGGAACTGTTGGCAGGAGAAACCATTACTCTGGTTTCTCAGTCGGTTTCCTAGTGCCGGTTTGAAGTGCCTGCCGTTTTCACTGTAAAACCGAGTTGGAGCTTGTACCTCCCCATATATATGTATGGAGTGGAGTTGGCAACTGAAAAGAAACTTTGTGTTCCCTTCAAGCTAGGTGAAGGACGGCTTTCACACACACATATCTCTCAGAACTGAGCATGTGGAGAGACGTTCGTTCATCCAGCACAAAGGGAACGGGTGGCAGGAGAAACCCTTACTCTGGTTTCTCAGTCTGTTTCCTAGTGCCGGTTTGAAGTGCCTGCCGTTTTCACTGTAAAACCGAGTTGGAGCTTGTACCTCCCCATATATATGTATGGAGTGGAGTTGGCAACTGGAAAGAAACTTTGTGTTCCCTTCAAGCTAGGTGAAGGACGGCTTTCACACACACTTATCTCTCAGAACTGAGCATGTGGAGAGACGTTCGTTCATCCAGCACAAAGGGAACGGGTTGCAGGAGAAACCCTTACTCTGGTTTCTCAGTCTGTTTCCTAGTGCCGGTTTGAAGTGCCTGCCGTTTTCACTGTAAAACCGAGTTGGAGCTTGTACCTCCCCATATATATGTATGGAGTGGAGTTGGCAACTGAAAAGAAACTTTGTGTTCCCTTCAAGCTAGGTGAAGGACGGCTTTCACACACACTTATCTCTCAGAACTGAGCATGTGGAGAGACGTTCGTTCATCCAGCACAAAGGAAACTGGTGGCAGGAGAAACCATTACTCTGGTTTCTCAGTCGGTTTCCTAGTGCCGGTTTGAAGTGCCTGCCGTTTTCATTGTAAAACCGAGTTGGAGCTTGTACCTCCCCATATATATGTATGGAGTGGAGTTGGCAACTGAAAAGAAACTTTGTGTTCCCTTCAAGCTAGGTGAAGTTCGGCTTTCACACACACTTATCTCTCAGAACTGAGCATGTGGAGAGACGTTCGTTCATCCAGCACAAAGGGAACGGGTTGCAGGAGAAACCCTTACTCTGGATTCTCAGTCGGTTTCCTAGTGCCGGTTTGAAGTGCCTGCCGTTTTCACTGTAAAACCGAGTTGGAGCTTGTACCTCCCCATATATATGTATGGAGTGGAGTTGGGAATGAAAAGAAACTTTGTGTTCCCTTCAAGCTAGGTGAAGGACGGCTTTCACACACACTTATCTCTCAGAACTGAGCATGTGGAGAGACGTTCGTTCATCCAGCACAAAGGGAACGGGTTGCAGGAGAAACCCTTACTCTGGTTTCTCAGTCTGTTTCCTAGTGCCGGTTTGAAGTGCCTGCCGTTTTCACTGTAAAACCGAGTTGGAGCTTGTACCTCCCCATATATATATATGAAGTGGATTTGGCTACTGAAAAGAAACTTTGTGTTCCCTTCAAGCTAGGTGAAGGACGGCTTTCACACACATTTATCTCTCAGAACTGAGCATGTGGAGAGACGTTCGTTCATCCAGCACAAAGGGAACGGGTTGCAGGAGAAACCCTTACTCTGGTTTCTCAGTCGGTTTCCTAGTGCCGGTTTGAAGTGCCTGCCGTTTTCACTGTAAAACCGAGTTGGAGCTTGTACCTCCCCATATATATGTATGGAGTGGAGTTGGCAACTGAAAAGAAACTTTGTGTTCCCTTCAAGCTAGGTGAAGGACGGCTTTCACACACAATTATCTCTCAGAACTGAGCATGTGGAGAGACGTTCGTTCATCCAGCACAAAGGGAACGGGTTGCAGGAGAAACCCTTACTCTGGTTTCTCAGTCTGTTTCCTAGTGCCGGTTTGATGTGCCTGCCGTTTTCACTGTAAAACCGAGTTGGAGCTTGTACCTCCCCATATATATGTATGGAGTGGAGTTGGCAACTGAAAAGAAACTTTGTGTTCCCTTCAAGCTAGGTGAAGGACGGCTTTCACACACACTTATCTCTCAAAACTGAGCATGTGGAGAGACGTTCGTTCATCCAGCACAAAGGAAACTGTTGGCAGGAGAAACCATTACTCTGGTTTCTCAGTCGGTTTCCTAGTGCCGGTTTGAGGTGCCTGCCGTTTTCACTGTAAAACCGAGTTGGAGCTTGTACCTCCCCATATATATGTATGGAGTGGAGTTGGCAACTGAAAAGAAACTTTGTGTTCCCTTCAAGCTAGGTGAAGGACGGCTTTCACACACACATATCTCTCAGAACTGAGCATGTGGAGAGACGTTCGTTCATCCAGCACAAAGGGAACGTGTGGCAGGAGAAACCCTTACTCTGGTTTCTCAGTCTGTTTCCTAGTGCCGGTTTGAAGTGCCTGCCGTTTTCACTGTAAAACCGAGTTGGAGCTTGTACCTCCCCATATATATGTATGGAGTGGAGTTGGCAACTGAAAAGAAACTTTGTGTTCCCTTCAAGCTAGGTGAAGGACGGCTTTCACACACACTTATCTCTCAGAACTGAGCATGTGGAGAGACGTTCGTTCATCCAGCACAAAGGGAACGGGTTGCAGGAGAAACCCTTACTCTGGTTTCTCAGTCTGTTTCCTAGTGCCGGTTTGAAGTGCCTGCCGTTTTCACTGTAAAACCGAGTTGGAGCTTGTACCTCCCCATATATATGTATGGAGTGGAGTTGGCAACTGAAAAGAAACTTTGTGTTCCCTTCAAGCTAGGTGAAGGACGGCTTTCACACACACTTATCTCTCAGAACTGAGCATGTGGAGAGACGTTCGTTCATCCAGCACAAAGGGAACGGGTTGCAGGAGAAACCCTTACTCTGGTTTCTCAGTCTGTTTCCTAGTGCCGGTTTGAAGTGCCTGCCGTTTTCACTGTAAAACCGAGTTGGAGCTTGTACCTCCCCATATATATGTATGGAGTGGAGTTGGCAACTGAAAAGAAACTTTGTGTTCCCTTCAAGCTAGGTGAAGGACGGCTTTCACACACACTTATCTCTCAGAACTGAGCATGTGGAGAGACGTTCGTTCATCCAGCACAAAGGGAACGGGTTGCAGGAGAAACCCTTACTCTGGTTTCTCAGTCGGTTTCCTAGTGCCGGTTTGAAGTGCCTGCCGTTTTCACTGTAAAACCGAGTTGGAGCTTGTACCTCCCCATATGTATATATGGAGTGGATTTGGCTACTGAAAAGAAACTTTGTGTTCCCTTCAAGCTAGGTGAAGGACGGCTTTCACACACATTTATCTCTCAGAACTGAGCATATGGAGAGACGTTCGTTCATCCAGCACAAAGGGAACGGGTTGCAGGAGAAACCCTTACTCTGGTTTCTCAGTCGGTTTCCTAGTGCCGGTTTGAAGTGCCTGCCGTTTTCACTGTAAAACCGAGTTGGAGCTTGTACCTCCCCATATATATGTATGGAGTGGAGTTGGCAACTGAAAAGAAACTTTGTGTTCCCTTCAAGCTAGGTGAAGGACGGCTTTCACACACACTTATCTCTCAGAACTGAGCATGTGGAGAGACGTTCGTTCATCCAGCACAAAGGGAACGGGTTGCAGGAGAAACCCTTACTCTGGTTTCTCAGTCTGTTTCCTAGTGCCGGTATGAAGTGCCTGCCGTTTTCACTGTAAAACCGAGTTGGAGCTTGTACCTCCCCATATATATGTATGGAGTGGAGTTGGCAACTGAAAAGAAACTTTGTGTTCCCTTCAAGCTAGGTGAAGGACGGCTTTCACACACACTTATCTCTCAGAACTGAGCATGTGGAGAGACGTTCGTTCATCCAGCACAAAGGGAACGGGTTGCAGGAGAAACCCTTACTCTGGTTTCTCAGTCTGTTTCCTAGTGCCGGTTTGAAGTGCCTGCCGTTTTCACTGTAAAACCGAGTTGGAGCTTGTACCTCCCCATATATATGTATGGAGTGGAGTTGGCAACTGAAAAGAAACTTTGTGTTCCCTTCAAGCTAGGTGAAGGACGGCTTTCACACACACTTATCTCTCAGAACTGAGCATGTGGAGAGACGTTCGTTCATCCAGCACAAAGGAAACTGTTGGCAGGAGAAACCATTACTCTGGTTTCTCAGTCGGTTTCCTAGTGCCGGTTTGAAGTGCCTGCCGTTTTCACTGTAAAACCGAGTTGGAGCTTGTACCTCCCCATATATATGTATGGAGTGGAGTTGACAACTGAAAAGAAACTTTGTGTTCCCTTCAAGCTAGGTGAAGGACGGCTTTCACACACACATATCTCTCAGAACTGAGCATGTGGAGAGACGTTCGTTCATCCAGCACAAAGGGAACGGGTGGCAGGAGAAACCCTTACTCTGGTTTCTCAGTCTGTTTCCTAGTGCCGGTTTGAAGTGCCTGCCGTTTTCACTGTAAAACCGAGTTGGAGCATGTACCTCCCCATATATATGTATGGAGTGGAGTTGGCAACTGAAAAGAAACTTTGTGTTCCCTTCAAGCTAGGTGAAGGACGGCTTTCACACACACTTATCTCTCAGAACTGAGCATGTGGAGAGACGTTCGTTCATCCAGCACAAAGGAAACTGTTGGCAGGAGAAACCCTTACTCTGGTTTCTCAGTCGGTTTCCTAGTGCCGGTTTGAAGTGCCTGCCGTTTTCACTGTAAAACCGAGTTGGAGCTTGTACCTCCCCATATATATGTATGGAGTGGAGTTGGCAACTGAAAAGAAACTTTGTGTTCCCTTCAAGCTAGGTGAAGGACGGCTTTCACACACACTTATCTCTCAGAACTGAGCATGTGGAGAGACGTTCGTTCATCCAGCACAAAGGCAACGGGTTGCAGGAGAAACCCTTACTCTGGTTCCTCAGTCTGTTTCCTAGTGCCAGTTTGAAGTGCCTGCCGTTTTCACTGTAAAACCGAGTTGGAGCTTGTACCTCCCCATATATATGTATGGAGTGGAGTTGGCAACTGAAAAGAAACTTTGTGTTCCCTTCAAGCTAGGTGAAGGACGGCTTTCACACACACTTTTCTCTCAGAACTGAGCATGTGGAGAGACGTTCGTTCATCCAGCACAAAGGGAACGGGTTGCAGGAGAAACCCTTACTCTGGTTTCTCAGTCTGTTTCCTAGTGCCGGTTTGAAGTGCCTGCCGTTTTCACTGTAAAACCGATTTGGAGCTTGTACCTCCCCATATATATGTATGGAGTGGAGTTGGCAACTGAAAAGAAACTTTGTGTTCCCTTCAAGCTAGGTGAAGGACGGCTTTCACACACACTTATCTCTCAGAACTGAGCATGTGGAGAGACGTTCGTTCATCCAGCACAAAGGGAACGGGTTGCAGGAGAAACCCTTACTCTGGTTTCTCAGTCTGTTTCCTAGTGCCGGTTTGAAGTGCCTGCCGTTTTCACTGTAAAACCGAGTTGGAGCTTGTACCTCCCCATATATATGTATGGAGTGGAGTTGGCAACTTAAAAGAAACTTTGTGTTCCCTTCAAGCTAGGTGAAGGACGGCTTTCACACACACTTATCTCTCAGAACTGAGCATGTGGAGAGACGTTCGTTCATCCAGCACAAAGGGAACGGGTTGCAGGAGAAACCCTTACTCTGGTTTCTCAGTCGGTTTCCTAGTGCCGGTTTGAAGTGCCTGCCGTTTTCACTGTAAAACCGAGTTGGAGCTTGTACATCCCCATATGTATATATGGAGTGGATTTGTCTACTGAAAAGAAACTTTGTGTTCCCTTCAAGCTAGGTGAAGGACGGCTTTCACACACATTTATCTCTCAGAACTGAGCATATGGAGAGACGTTCGTTCATCCAGCACAAAGGGAACGGGTTGCAGGAGAAACCCTTACTCTGGTTTCTCAGTCGGTTTCCTAGTGCCGGTTTGAAGTGCCTGCCGTTTTCACTGTAAAACCGAGTTGGAGCTTGTACCTCCCCATATATATGTATGGAGTGGAGTTGGCAACTGAAAAGAAACTTTGTGTTCCCTTCAAGCTAGGTGAAGGACGGCTTTCACACACACTTATCTCTCAGAACTGAGCATGTGGAGAGACGTTCGTTCATCCAGCACAAAGGGAACTGTTGGCAGGAGAAACCATTACTCTGGTTTCTCAGTCGGTTTCCTAGTGCCGGTTTGAAGTGCCTGCCGTTTTCACTGTAAAACCGAGTTGGAGCTTGTACCTCCCCATATATATGTATGGAGTGGAGTTGGCAACTGAAAAGAAACTTTGTGTTCCCTTCAAGCTAGGTGAAGGACGGCTTTCACACACACATATCTCTCAGAACTGAGCATGTGGAGAGACGTTCGTTCATCCAGCACAAAGGGAACGGGTGGCAGGAGAAACCCTTACTCTGGTTTCTCAGTCTGTTTCCTAGTGCCGGTTTGAAGTGCCTGCCGTTTTCACTGTAAAACCGAGTTGGAGCTTGTACCTCCCCATATATATGTATGGAGTGGAGTTGGCAACTGGAAAGAAACTTTGTGTTCCCTTCAAGCTAGGTGAAGGACGGCTTTCACACACACTTATCTCTCAGAACTGAGCATGTGGAGAGACGTTCGTTCATCCAGCACAAAGGGAACGGGTTGCAGGAGAAACCCTTACTCTGGTTTCTCAGTCTGTTTCCTAGTGCCGGTTTGAAGTGCCTGCCGTTTTCACTGTAAAACCGAGTTGGAGCTTGTACCTCCCCATATATATGTATGGAGTGGAGTTGGCAACTGAAAAGAAACTTTGTGTTCCCTTCAAGCTAGGTGAAGGACGGCTTTCACACACACTTATCTCTCAGAACTGAGCATGTGGAGAGACGTTCGTTCATCCAGCACAAAGGAAACTGGTGGCAGGAGAAACCCTTACTCTGGTTTCTCAGTCGGTTTCCTAGTGCCGGTTTGAAGTGCCTGCCGTTTTCATTGTAAAACCGAGTTGGAGCTTGTACCTCCCCATATATATGTATGGAGTGGAGTTGGCAACTGAAAAGAAACTTTGTGTTCCCTTCAAGCTAGGTGAAGTTCGGCTTTCACACACACTTATCTCTCAGAACTGAGCATGTGGAGAGACGTTCGTTCATCCAGCACAAAGGGAACGGGTTGCAGGAGAAACCCTTACTCTGGATTCTCAGTCGGTTTCCTAGTGCCGGTTTGAAGTGCCTGCCGTTTTCACTGTAAAACCGAGTTGGAGCTTGTACCTCCCCATATATATGTATGGAGTGGAGTTGGGAATGAAAAGAAACTTTGTGTTCCCTTCAAGCTAGGTGAAGGACGGCTTTCACACACACTTATCTCTCAGAACTGAGCATGTGGAGAGACGTTCGTTCATCCAGCACAAAGGGAACGGGTTGCAGGAGAAACCCTTACTCTGGTTTCTCAGTCTGTTTCCTAGTGCCGGTTTGAAGTGCCTGCCGTTTTCACTGTAAAACCGAGTTGGAGCTTGTACCTCCCCATATATATGTATGGAGTGGAGTTGGCAACTGAAAAGAAACTTTGTGTTCCCTTCAAGCTAGGTGAAGGACGGCTTTCACACACACTTATCTCTCAGAACTGAGCATGTGGAGAGACGTTCGTTCATCCAGCACAAAGGGAACGGGTTGCAGGAGAAACCCTTACTCTGGTTTCTCAGTCGGTTTCCTAGTGCCGGTTTGAAGTGCCTGCCGTTTTCACTGTAAAACCGAGTTGGAGCTTGTACCTCCCCATATATATGTATGGAGTGGAGTTGGCAACTGAAAAGAAACTTTGTGTTCCCTTCAAGCTAGGTGAAGGACGGCTTTCACACACACTTATCTCTCAGAACTGAGCATGTGGAGAGACGTTCGTTCATCCAGCACAAAGGAAACTGTTGGCAGGAGAAACCATTACTCTGGTTTCTCAGTCGGTTTCCTAGTGCCGGTTTGAAGTGCCTGCCGTTTTCACTGTAAAACCGAGTTGGAGCTTGTACCTCCCCATATATATGTATGGAGTGGAGTTGGCAACTGAAAAGAAACTTTGTGTTCCCTTCAAGCTAGGTGAAGGACGGCTTTCACACACACTTATCTCTCAGAACTGAGCATGTGGAGAGACGTTCGTTCATCCAGCACAAAGGAAACTGGTGGCAGGAGAAACCATTACTCTGGTTTCTCAGTCGGTTTCCTAGTGCCGGTTTGAAGTGCCTGCCGTTTTCATTGTAAAACCGAGTTGGAGCTTGTACCTCCCCATATATATGTATGGAGTGGAGTTGGCAACTGAAAAGAAACTTTGTGTTCCCTTCAAGCTAGGTGAAGTTCGGCTTTCACACACACTTATCTCTCAGAACTGAGCATGTGGAGAGACGTTCGTTCATCCAGCACAAAGGGAACGGGTTGCAGGAGAAACCCTTACTCTGGATTCTCAGTCGGTTTCCTAGTGCCGGTTTGAAGTGCCTGCCGTTTTCACTGTAAAACCGAGTTGGAGCTTGTACCTCCCCATATATATGTATGGAGTGGAGTTGGGAATGAAAAGAAACTTTGTGTTCCCTTCAAGCTAGGTGAAGGACGGCTTTCACACACACTTATCTCTCAGAACTGAGCATGTGGAGAGACGTTCGTTCATCCAGCACAAAGGGAACGGGTTGCAGGAGAAACCCTTACTCTGGTTTCTCAGTCTGTTTCCTAGTGCCGGTTTGAAGTGCCTGCCGTTTTCACTGTAAAACCGAGTTGGAGCTTGTACCTCCCCATATATATGTATGGAGTGGAGTTGGCAACTGAAAAGAAACTTTGTGTTCCCTTCAAGCTAGGTGAAGGACGGCTTTCACACACACTTATCTCTCAGAACTGAGCATGTGGAGAGACGTTCGTTCATCCAGCACAAAGGGAACGGGTTGCAGGAGAAACCCTTACTCTGGTTTCTCAGTCGGTTTCCTAGTGCCGGTTTGAAGTGCCTGCCGTTTTCACTGTAAAACCGAGTTGGAGCTTGTACCTCCCCATATATATGTATGGAGTGGAGTTGGCAACTGAAAAGAAACTTTGTGTTCCCTTCAAGCTAGGTGAAGGACGGCTTTCACACACACTTATCTCTCAGAACTGAGCATGTGGAGAGACGTTCGTTCATCCAGCACAAAGGAAACTGTTGGCAGGAGAAACCATTACTCTGGTTTCTCAGTCGGTTTCCTAGTGCCGGTTTGAAGTGCCTGCCGTTTTCACTGTAAAACCGAGTTGGAGCTTGTACCTCCCCATATATATGTATGGAGTGGAGTTGGCAACTGAAAAGAAACTTTGTGTTCCCTTCAAGCTAGGTGAAGGACGGCTTTCACACACACATATCTCTCAGAACTGAGCATGTGGAGAGACGTTCGTTCATCCAGCACAAAGGGAACGGGTGGCAGGAGAAACCCTTACTCTGGTTTCTCAGTCTGTTTCCTAGTGCCGGTTTGAAGTGCCTGCCGTTTTCACTGTAAAACCGAGTTGGAGCTTGTACCTCCCCATATATATGTATGGAGTGGAGTTGGCAACTGGAAAGAAACTTTGTGTTCCCTTCAAGCTAGGTGAAGGACGGCTTTCACACACACTTATCTCTCAGAACTGAGCATGTGGAGAGACGTTCGTTCATCCAGCACAAAGGGAACGGGTTGCAGGAGAAACCCTTACTCTGGTTTCTCAGTCGGTTTCCTAGTGCCGGTTTGAAGTGCCTGCCGTTTTCACTGTAAAACCGAGTTGGAGCTTGTACCTCCCCATATATATGTATGGAGTGGAGTTGGCAACTGAAAAGAAACTTTGTGTTCCCTTCAAGCTAGGTGAAGGACGGCTTTCACACACACTTATCTCTCAGAACTGAGCATGTGGAGAGACGTTCGTTCATCCAGCACAAAGGAAACTGGTGGCAGGAGAAACCATTACTCTGGTTTCTCAGTCGGTTTCCTAGTGCCGGTTTGAAGTGCCTGCCGTTTTCATTGTAAAACCGAGTTGGAGCTTGTACCTCCCCATATATATGTATGGAGTGGAGTTGGCAACTGAAAAGAAACTTTGTGTTCCCTTCAAGCTAGGTGAAGTTCGGCTTTCACACACACTTATCTCTCAGAACTGAGCATGTGGAGAGAGGTTCGTTCATCCAGCACAAAGGGAACGGGTTGCAGGAGAAACCCTTACTCTGGATTCTCAGTCGGTTTCCTAGTGCCGGTTTGAAGTGCCTGCCGTTTTCACTGTAAAACCGAGTTGGAGCTTGTACCTCCCCATATATATGTATGGAGTGGAGTTGGCAACTGAAAAGAAACTTTGTGTTCCCTTCAAGCTAGGTGAAGGACGGCTTTCACACACACTTATCTCTCAGAACTGAGCATGTGGAGAGACGTTCGTTCATCCAGCACAAAGGAAACTGGTGGCAGGAGAAACCATTACTCTGGTTTCTCAGTCGGTTTCCTAGTGCCGGTTTGAAGTGCCTGCCGTTTTCACTGTAAAACCGAGTTGGAGCTTGTACCTCCCCATATATATGTATGGAGTGGAGTTGGCAACTGAAAAGAAACTTTGTGTTCCCTTCAAGCTAGGTGAAGGACGGCTTTCACACACATTTATCTCTCAGAACTGAGCATGTGGAGAGACGTTCGTTCATCCAGCACAAAGGGAACGGGTTGCAGGAGAAACCCTTACTCTGGTTTCTCAGTCGGTTTCCTAGTGCCGGTTTGAAGTGCCTGCCGTTTTCACTGTAAAACCGAGTTGGAGCTTGTACCTCCCCACATATATGTATGGAGTGGAGTTGGCAACTGAAAAGAAACTTTGTGTTCCCTTCAAGCTAGGTGAAGGACGGCTTTCACACACACTTATCTCTCAGAACTGAGCATGTGGAGAGACGTTCGTTCATCCAGCACAAAGGAAACTGGTGGCAGGAGAAACCATTACTCTGGTTTCTCAGTCGGTTTCCTAGTGCCGGTTTGAAGTGCCTGCCGTTTTCACTGTAAAACCGAGTTGGAGCTTGTACCTCCCCATATATATGTATGGAGTGGAGTTGGCAACTGAAAAGAAACTTTGTGTTCCCTTCAAGCTAGGTGAAGGACGGCTTTCACACACACTTATCTCTCAGAACTGAGCATGTGGAGAGACGTTCGTTCATCCAGCACAAAGGGAACGGGTTGCAGGAGAAACCCTTACTCTGGTTTCTCAGTCGGTTTCCTAGTGCCGGTTTGAAGTGCCTGCCGTTTTCACTGTAAAACCGAGTTGGAGCTTGTACCTCCCCATATATATGTATGGAGTGGAGTTGGCAACTGAAAAGAAACTTTGTGTTCCCTTCAAGCTAGGTGAAGGACGGCTTTCACACACACTTATCTCTCAGAACTGAGCATGTGGAGAGACGTTCGTTCATCCAGCACAAAGGAAACTGGTGGCAGGAGAAACCCTTACTCTGGTTTCTCAGTCGGTTTCCTAGTGCCGGTTTGAAGTGCCTGCCGTTTTCACTGTAAAACCGAGTTGGAGCTTGTACCTCCCCATATATATGTATGGAGTGGATTTGGCAACTGAAAAGAAACTTTGTGTTCCCTTCAAGCTAGGTGAAGGACGGCTTTCACACACACATATCTCTCAGAACTGAGCATGAGGAGAGACGTTCGTTCATCCAGCACAAAGGGAACGGGTTGCAGGAGAAACCCTTACTCTGGTTTCTCAGTCTGTTTCCTAGTGCCGGTTTGAAGTGCCTGCCTTTTTCACTGTAAAACCCAGTTGGAGCTTGTACCTCCCCATATATATGTATGGAGTGGAGTTGGCAACTGAAAAGAAACTTTGTGTTCCCTTCAAGCTAGGTGAAGGACGGCTTTCACACACACTTATCTCTCAGAACTGAGCATGTGGAGAGACGTTCGTTCATCCAGCACAAAGGGAACGGGTTGCAGGAGAAACCCTTACTCTGGTTTCTCAGTCTGTTTCCTAGTGCCGGTTTGAAGTGCCTGCCGTTTTCACTGTAAAACCGAGTTGGAGCTTGTACCTCCCCATATATATGTATGGAGTGGAGTTGGCAACTGAAAAGAAACTTTGTGTTCCCTTCAAGCTAGGTGAAGGACGGCTTTCACACACATTTATCTCTCAGAACTGAGCATGTGGAGAGACGTTCGTTCATCCAGCACAAAGGGAACGGGTTGCAGGAGAAACCCTTACTCTGGTTTCTCAGTCGGTTTCCTAGTGCCGGTTTGAAGTGCCTGCCGTTTTCACTGTAAAACCGAGTTGGAGCTTGTACCTCCCCATATATATGTATGGAGTGGAGTTGGCAACTGAAAAGTAAGTTTGTGTTCCCTTCAAGCTAGGTGAAGGACGGCTTTCACACACACTTATCTCTCAGAACTGAGCATGTGGAGAGACGTTCGTTCATCCAGCACAAAGGAAACTGGTGGCAGGAGAAACCATTACTCTGGTTTCTCAGTCGGTTTCCTAGTGCCGGTTTGAAGTGCCTGCCGTTTTCACTGTAAAACCGAGTTGGAGCTTGTACCTCCCCATATATATGTATGGAGTGGAGTTGGCAACTGAAAAGAAACTTTGTGTTCCCTTCAAGCTAGGTGAAGGACGGCTTTCACACACACTTATCTCTCAGAACTGAGCATGTGGAGAGACGTTCGTTCATCCAGCACAAAGGGAACGGGTTGCAGGGGAAACCCTTACTCTGGTTTCTCAGTCGGTTTCCTAGTGCCGGTTTGAAGTGCCTGCCGTTTTCACTGTAAAACCGAGTTGGAGCTTGTACCTCCCCATATATATGTATGGAGTGGAGTTGGGAACTGAAAAGAAACTTTGTGTTCCCTTCAAGCTAGGTGAAGGACGGCTTTCACACACACTTATCTCTCAGAACTGAGCATGTGGAGAGACGTTCGTTCATCCAGCACAAAGGGAACGGGTGGCAGGAGAAACCCTTACTCTGGTTTCTCAGTCGGTTTCCTAGTGCCGGTTTGAAGTGCCTGCCGTTTTCACTGTAAAACCGAGTTGGAGCTTGTACCTCCCCATATATATGTATGGAGTGGATTTGGCAACTGAAAAGAAACTTTGTGTTCCCTTCAAGCTAGGTGAAGGACGGCTTTCACACACACATATCTCTCAGAACTGAGCATGAGGAGAGACGTTCGTTCATCCAGCACAAAGGGAACGGGTTGCAGGAGAAACCCTTACTCTGGTTTCTCAGTCTGTTTCCTAGTGCCGGTTTGAAGTGCCTGCCTTTTTCACTGTAAAACCCAGTTGGAGCTTGTACCTCCCCATATATATGTATGGAGTGGAGTTGGCAACTGAAAAGAAACTTTGTGTTCCCTTCAAGCTAGGTGAAGGACGGCTTTCACACACACTTATCTCTCAGAACTGAGCATGTGGAGAGACGTTAGTTCATCCAGCACAAAGGGAACGGGTTGCAGGAGAAACCCTTACTCTGGTTTCTCAGTCTGTTTCCTAGTGCCGGTTTGAAGTGCCTGCCGTTTTCACTGTAAAACCGAGTTGGAGCTTGTACCTCCCCATATATATGTATGGAGTGGAGTTGGCAACTGAAAAGAAACTTTGTGTTCCCTTCAAGCTAGGTGAAGGACGGCTTTCACACACATTTATCTCTCAGAACTGAGCATGTGGAGAGACGTTCGTTCATCCAGCACAAAGGGAACGGGTTGCAGGAGAAACCCTTACTCTGGTTTCTCAGTCGGTTTCCTAGTGCCGGTTTGAAGTGCCTGCCGTTTTCACTGTAAAACCGAGTTGGAGCTTGTACCTCCCCATATATATGTATGGAGTGGAGTTGGCAACTGAAAAGTAAGTTTGTGTTCCCTTCAAGCTAGGTGAAGGACGGCTTTCACACACACTTATCTCTCAGAACTGAGCATGTGGAGAGACGTTCGTTCATCCAGCACAAAGGAAACTGGTGGCAGGAGAAACCATTACTCTGGTTTCTCAGTCGGTTTCCTAATGCCGGTTTGAAGTGCCTGCCGTTTTCACTGTAAAACCGAGTTGGAGCTTGTACCTCCCCATATATATGTATGGAGTGGGGTTGGCAACTGAAAAGAAAATTTGTGTTCCCTTCAAGCTAGGTGAAGGACGGCTTTCACACACACTTATCTCTCAGAACTGAGCATGTGGAGAGACGTTCGTTCATCCAGCACAAAGGGAACGGGTTGCAGGAGAAACCCTTACTCTGGTTTCTCAGTCTGTTTCCTAGTGCCGGTTTGAAGTGCCTGCCGTTTTCACTGTAAAACCGAGTTGGAGCTTGTACCTCCCCATATATATGTATGGAGTGGAGTTGGGAACTGAAAAGACACTTTGTGTTCCCTTCAAGCTAGGTGAAGGACGTCTTTCACCACACTTATCTCTCAGAACTGAGCATGTGGAGAGACGTTCGTTCATCCAGCACAATGGGAACAGGTTGCAGGAGAAACCCTTACTCTGGTTTCTCAGTCGGTTTCCTAGTGCCGGTTTGAAGTGCCTGCCGTTTTCACTGTAAAACCGAGTTGGAGCTTGTACCTCCCCATATATATGTATGGAGTGGGGTTGGCAACTGAAAAGAAAATTTGTGTTCCCTTCAAGCTAGGTGAAGGACGGCTTTCACACACACTTATCTCTCAGAACTGAGCATGTGGAGAGACGTTCGTTCATCCAGCACAAAGGGAACGGGTTGTAGGAGAAACCCTTACTCTGGTTTCTCAGTCTGTTTCCTAGTGCCGGTTTGAAGTGCCTGCCGTTTTCACTGTAAAACCGAGTTGGAGCTTGCACCTCCCCATATATAAGTATGGAGTGGAGTTGGGAACTGAAAAGACACTTTGTGTTCCCTTCAAGCTAGGTGAAGGACGGCTTTCACACACACTTATCTCTCAGAACTGAGCATGTGGAGAGACGTTCGTTCATCCAGCACAATGGGAACAGGTTGCAGGAGAAACCCTTACTCTGGTTTCTCAGTCGGTTTCCTAGTGCCGGTTTGAAGTGCCTGCCGTTTTCACTGTAAAACCGAGTTGGAGCTTGTACCTACCCATATATATGTATGGAGTGGAGTTGGCAACTGAAAAGAAACTTTGTGTTCCCTTCAAGCTAGGTGAAGGACGGCTTTCACACACACTTATCTCTCAGAACTGAGCATGTGGAGAGACGTTCGTTCATCCAGCACAAAAGGAACGGGTTGCAGGAGAAACCCTTACTCTGGTTTCTCAGTCGGTTTCCTAGTGCCGGTTTGAAGTGCCTGCCGTTTTCACTGTAAAACCGAGTTGGAGCTTGTACCTCCCCATACATATGTATGGAGTGGATTTGGCAACTGAAAAGAAACTTTGTGTTCCCTTCAAGCTAGGTGAAGGACGGCTTTCACACACACTTATCTCTCAGAACTGAGCATGTGGAGAGACGTTCGTTCATCCAGCACAAAAGGAACGGGTTGCAGGAGAAACCCTTACTCTGGTTTCTCAGTCTGTTTCCTAGTGCCGGTTTGAAGTGCCTGCCGTTTTCACTGTAAAACCGAGTTGGAGCTTGTACCTCCCCATACATATGTATGGAGTGGAGTTGGCAACTGAAAAGAAACTTTGTGTTCCCTTCAAGCTAGGTGAAGGACGGCTTTCACACACACTTATCTCTCAGAACTGAGCATGTGGAGAGACGTTCGTTCATCCAGCACAAAGGGAACGGGTTGCAGGAGAAACGCTTACTCTGGTTTCTCAGTTTGTTTCCTAGTGCAGGTTTGAAGTGCCTGCCGTTTTCACTGTAAAACCGAGTTGGAGCTTGTACCTCCCCATATATATGTATGGAGTGGAGTTGGCAACTGAAAAGAAACTTTGTGTTCCCTTCAAGCTAGGTGAAGGACGGCTTTCACACACACTTATCTCTCAGAACTGAGCATGTGGAGAGACGTTCGTTCATCGAGCACAAAGGGAACGGTTGGCAGGAGAAACCCTTACTCTGGTTTCTCAGTCGGTTTCCTAGTGCCGGTGTGAAGTGCCTGCCGTTTTCACTGTAAAACCGAGTTGGAGCTTGTACCTCCCCATATATATGTATGGAGTGGGGTTGGCAACTGAAAAGAAAATTTGTGTTCCCTTCAAGCTAGGTGAAGGACGGCTTTCACACACACTTATCTCTCAGAACTGAGCATGTGGAGAGATGTTCGTTCATCCAGCACAAAGGGAACGGGTTGTAGGAGAAACCCTTACTCTGGTTTCTCAGTCTGTTTCCTAGTGCCGGTTTGAAGTGCCTGCCGTTTTCACTGTAAAACCGAGTTGGAGCTTGTACCTCCCCATATATATGTATGGAGTGGAGTTGGGAACTGAAAAGACACTTTGTGTTCCCTTCAAGCTAGGTGAAGGACGTCTTTCACCACACTTATCTCTCAGAACTGAGCATGTGGAGAGACGTTCGTTCATCCAGCACAATGGGAACGGGTTGCAGGAGAAACCCTTACTCTGGTTTCTCAGTCGGTTTCCTAGTGCCGGTTTGAAGTGCCTGCCCTTTTCACTGTAAAACCGAGTTGGAGCTTGTACCTCCCCATATATATGTATGGAGTGGAGTTGGCAACTGAAAAGAAACTTTGTGTTCCCTTCAAGCTTGGTGAAGGACGGCTTTCACACACACTTATCTCTCAGAACTGAGCATGTGGAGAGACGTTCGTTCATCCAGCACAAAAGGAACGGGTTGCAGGAGAAACCCTTACTCTGGTTTCTCAGTCGGTTTCCTAGTGCCGGTTTGAAGTGCCTGCCGTTTTCACTGTAAAACCGAGTTGGAGCTTGTACCTCCCCATACATATGTATGGAGTGGATTTGGCAACTGAAAAGAAACTTTGTGTTCCCTTCAAGCTAGGTGAAGGACGGCTTTCACACACATTTATCTCTCAGAACTGATCATGTGGAGAGACGTTCGTTCATCCAGCACAAAGGGAACGGGTTGCAGGAGAAACCCTTACTCTGGTTTCTAAGTCGGTTTCCTAGAGCCGGTTGGAAGTGCCTGCCGTTTTCACTGTAAAACCGAGTTGGAGCTTGTACCTCCCCATATATATGTATGGAGTGGAGTTGGCAACTGAAAAGAAACTTTGTGTTCCCTTCAAGCTAGGTGAAGGACGGCTTTCACACACACTTATCTCTCAGAACTGAGCATGTGGAGAGACGTTCGTTCATCCAGCACAAAGGAAACTGGTGGCAGGAGAAACCATTACTCTGGTTTCTCAGTCTGTTTCCTAGTGCCGGTTTTAAGTGCCTGCCGTTTTCACTGTAAAACCGAGTTGGAGCTTGTACCTCCACATATATATGTATGGAGTGGAGTTGGCAACTGAAAAGAAACTTTGTGTTCCCTTCAAGCTAGGTGAAGGACGGCTTTCACACACACTTATCTCTCAGAACTGAGCATGTGGAGAGACGTTCGTTCATCCAGCACAAAGGGAACGGGTTGCAGGAGAAACCCTTACTCTGGTTTCTCAGTCGGTTTCCTAGTGCCGGTTTGAAGTGCCTGCCGTTTTCACTGTAAAACCGAGTTGGAGCTTGTACCTCCCCATATATATGTATGGAGTGGAGTTGGCAACTGAAAAGAAACTTTGTGTTCCCTTCAAGCTAGGTGAAGGACGGCTTTCACACACACTTATCTCTCAGAACTGAGCATGTGGAGAGACGTTCGTTCATCCAGCACAAAGGAAACTGGTGGCAGGAGAAACCATTACTCTGGTTTCTCAGTCTGTTTCCTAGTGCCGGTTTGAAGTGCCTGCCGTTTTCACTGTAAAACCGAGTTGGAGCTTGTACCTCCCCATATATATGTATGGAGTGGAGTTGGCAACTGAAAAGAAACTTTGTGTTCCCTTCAAGCTAGGTGAAGGACGGCTTTCACACACACTTATCTCTCAGAACTGAGCATGAGGAGAGACGTTCGTTCATCCATCACAAAGGGAACGGGTTGCAGAAGAAACCCTTACTCTGGTTTCTCAGTCTGTTTCCTAGTGCCGGTTTGAAGTGCCTGCCTTTTTCACTGTTAAACCGAGTTGGAGCTTGTACCTCCCCATATATATGTATGGAGTGGAGTTGGCAACTGAAAAGAAACTATGTGTTCCCTTCAAGCTAGGTGAAGGACGGCTTTCACACACACTTATCTCTCAGAACTGAGCATGTGGAGAGACGTTCGTTCATCCAGCACAAAGGGAACGGGTTGCAGGAGAAACCCTTACTCTGGTTTCTCAGTCGGTTTCCTAGTGCCGGTTTGAAGTGCCTGCCGTTTTCACTGTAAAACCGAGTTGGAGCTTGTACCTCCCCATATATATGTATGGAGTGGATTTGGCAACTGAAAAGAAACTTTGTGTTCCCTTCAAGCTAGGTGAAGGACGGCTTTCACACACATTTATCTCTCAGAACTGAGCATGTGGAGAGACGTTCGTTCATCCAGCACAAAGGGAACGGGTTGCAGGAGAAACCCTTACTCTGGTTTCTCAGTCGGTTTCCTAGTGCCGGTTTGAAGTGCCTGCCGTTTTCACTGTAAAACCGAGTTGGAGCTTGTACCTCCCCATATATATGTATGGAGTGGAGTTGGCAACTGAAAAGAAACTTTGTGTTCCCTTCAAGCTAGGTGAAGGACGGCTTTCACACACACTTATCTCTCAGAACTGAGCATGTGGAGAGACGTTCGTTCATCCAGCACAAAGGAAACTGGTGGCAGGAGAAACCATTACTCTCGTTTCTCAGTCGGTTTCCTAGTGCCGGTTTGAAGTGCCTGCCGTTTTCATTGTAAAACCGAGTTGGAGCTTGTAGCTCCCCATATATATGTATGGAGTGGAGTTGGCAACTGAAAAGAAACTTTGTGTTCCCTTCAAGCTAGGTGAAGGACGGCTTTCACACACACTTATCTCTCAGAACTGAGCATGTGGAGAGACGTTCGTTCATCCAGCACAAAGGGAACGGGTTGCAGGAGAAACCCTTACTCTGGTTTCTCAGTCGGTTTCCAAGTGCCGGTTTGAAGTGCCTGCCGTTTTCACTGTAAAACCGAGTTGGAGCTTGTACCTCCCCATATATATGTATGGAGTGGAGTTGGGAACTGAAAAGAAACTTTGTGTTCCCTTCAAGCTAGGTGAAGGATTGCTTTCACACACACTTATCTCTCAGAAATGAGCATGTGGAGAGACGTTCGTTCATCCAGCACAAAGGGAACGGGTTGCAGGAGAAACCATTACTCTGGTTCCTCAGTCTGTTTCCTAGTACCGGTTTGAAGTGCCTGCCGTTTTCACTGTAAAACCGAGTTGGAGCTTGTACCTCCCCATATATATGTATGGAGTGGATTTGGCAACTGAAAAGAAACTTTGTGTTCCCTTCAAGCTAGGTGAAGGACGGCTTTCACACACATTAATCTCTCAGAACTGAGCATGTGGAGAGACGTTCTTTCATCCAGCACAAAGGGAACGGGTTGCAGGAGAAACCCTTACTCTGGTTTCTCAGTCGGTTTCCTAGTGCCGGTTTGAAGTGCCTGCCGTTTTCACTGTAAAACCGAGTTGGAGCTTGTACCTCCCCATATATATGTATGGAGTGGATTTGGCAACTGAAAAGAAACTTTGTGTTCCCTTCAAGCTAGGTGAAGGACGGCTTTCACACACACTTATCTCTCAGAACTGAGCATGAGGAGAGACGTTCGTTCATCCAGCACAAAGGGAACGGGTTGCAGGAGAAACCCTTACTCTGGTTTCTCAGTCTGTTTCCTAGTGCCGGTTTGAAGTGCCTGCCTTTTTCACTGTAAAACCGAGTTGGAGCTTGTACCTCCCCATATATATGTATGGAGTGGAGTTGGCAACTGAAAAGAAACTTTGTGTTCCCTTCAAGCTAGGTGAAGGACGGCTTTCACACACACTTATCTCTCAGAACTGAGCATGTGGAGAGACGTTCGTTCATCCAGCACAAAGGGAACGGGTTGCAGGAGAAACCCTTACTCTGGTTTCTCAGTCTGTTTCCTAGTGCCGGTTTGAAGTGCCTGCCGTTTTCACTGTAAAACCGAGTTGGAGCTTGTACCTCCCCATATATATGTATGGAGTGGATTTGGCAACTGAAAAGAAAATTTGTGTTTCCTTCAAGCTAGGTGAAGGACGGCTTTCACACACATTTATCTCTCAGAACTGAGCATGTGGAGAGACGTTCGTTCATCCAGCACAAAGGGAACGGTTTGCAGGAGAAACCCTTACTCTGGTTTCTCAGTCGGTTTCCTAGTGCCGGTTTGAAGTGCCTGCCTTTTTCACTGTAAAACCGAGTTGGAGCTTGTACCTCCCCATATATATGTATGGAGTGGAGTTGGCAACTGAAAAGAAACTTTGTGTTCCCTTCAAGCTAGGTGAAGGACGGCTTTCACACACACTTATCTCTCAGAACTGAGCATGTGGAGAGACGTTCGTTCATCCAGCACAAAGGAAACTGCTGGCAGGAGAAACCATTACTCTGGTTTCTCAGTCGGTTTCCTAGTGCCGGTTTGAAGTGCCTGCCGTTTTCACTGTAAAACCGAGTTGGAGCTTGTACCTCCCCATATATATGTATGGAGTGGAGTTGGCAACTGAAAAGAAACTTTGTGTTCCCTTCAAGCTAGGTGAAGGACGGCTTTCACACACACTTATCTCTCAGAACTGAGCATGTGGAGAGACGTTCGTTCATCCAGCACAAAGGGAACGGGTTGCAGGAGAAACCCTTACTCTGGTTTCTCAGTCTGTTTCCTAGTGCCGGTTTGAAGTGCCTGCCGTTTTCACTGTAAAACCGAGTTGGAGCTTGTACCTCCCCATATATATGTATGGAGTGGAGTTGGCAACTGAAAAGAAACTTTGTGTTCCCTTCAAGCTAGGTGAAGGACGGCTTTCACACACACTTATCTCTCAGAACTGAGCATGTGGAGAGACGTTCGTTCATCCAGCACAAAGGAAACT
Organism: Vicugna pacos; assembly: GCF_048564905.1. Lineage (NCBI taxonomy): Eukaryota > Metazoa > Chordata > Mammalia > Artiodactyla > Camelidae > Vicugna > Vicugna pacos. The sequence continues at coordinate 75,153,754 of NW_027328740.1, read as the reverse complement.
GGTGGCAGGAGAAACCATTACTCTGGTTTCTCAGTCGGTTTCCTAGTGCCGGTTTGAAGTGCCTGCCGTTTTCACTGTAAAACCGAGTTGGAGCTTGTACCTCCCCATATATATGTATGGAGTGGAGTTGGCAACTGAAAAGAAACTTTGTGTTCCCTTCAAGCTAGGTGAAGGACGGCTTTCACACACACTTATCTCTCAGAACTGAGCATGTGGAGAGACGTTCGTTCATCCAGCACAAAGGGAACGGGTTGCAGGAGAAACCCTTACTCTGGTTTCTCAGTCGGTTTCCTAGTGCCGGTTTGAAGTGCCTGCCGTTTTCACTGTAAAACCGAGTTGGAGCATGTACCTCCCCATATATATGTATGGAGTGGATTTGGCAACAGAAAAGAAACTTTGTGTTCCCTTCAAGCTAGGTGAAGGACGGCATTCACACACATTTATCTCTCAGAACTGAGCATGTGGAGAGACGTTCGTTCATCCAGCACAAAGGGAACGGTTTGCAGGAGAAACCCTTACTCTGGTTTCTCAGTCGGTTTCCTAGTGCCGGTTTGAAGTTCCTGCCGTTTTCACTGTAAAACCGAGTTGGAGCTTGTACCTCCCCATATATATGTATGGAGTGGAGTTGGCAACTGAAAAGAAACTTTGTGTTCCCTTCAAGCTAGGTGAAGGACGGCTTTCACACACACTTATCTCTCAGAACTGAGCATGTGGAGAGACGTTCGTTCATCCAGCACAAAGGAAACTGGTGGCAGGAGAAACCATTACTCTGGTTTCTCAGTCGGTTTCCTAGTGCCGGTTTGAAGTGCCTGCCGTTTTCATTGTAAAACCGAGTTGGAGCTTGTACCTCCCCATATATATGTATGGAGTGGAGTTGGCAACTGAAAAGAAACTTTGTGTTCCCTTCAAGCTAGGTGAAGGACGGCTTTCACACACACTTATCTCTCAGAACTGAGCATGTGGAGAGACGTTCGTTCATCCAGCACAAAGGGAACGGGTTGCAGGAGAAACCCTTACTCTGGTTTCTCAGTCTGTTTCCTAGTGCCGGTTTGAAGTGCCTGCCGTTTTCACTGTAAAACCGAGTTGGAGCTTGTACCTCCCCATATATATGTATGGAGTGGAGTTGGCAACTGAAAAGAAACTTTGTGTTCCCTTCAAGCTAGGTGAAGGACGGCTTTCACACACACTTATCTCTCAGAACTGAGCATGTGGAGAGACGTTCGTTCATCCAGCACAAAGGAAACTGGTGGCAGGAGAAACCATTACTCTGGTTTCTCAGTCGGTTTCCTAGTGCCGGTTTGAAGTGCCTGCCGTTTTCACTGTAAAACCGAGTTGGAGCTTGTACCTCCCCATATATATGTATGGAGTGGAGTTGGCAACTGAAAAGAAACTTTGTGTTCCCTTCAAGCTAGGTGAAGGACGGCTTTCACACACACTTATCTCTCAGAACTGAGCATGTGGAGAGACGTTCGTTCATCCAGCACAAAGGGAACGGGTTGCAGGAGAAACCCTTACTCTGGTTTCTCAGTCGGTTTCCTAGTGCCGGTTTGAAGTGCCTGCCGTTTTCACTGTAAAACCGAGTTGGAGCTTGTACCTCCCCATATATATGTATGGAGTGGAGTTGGCAACTGAAAAGAAACTTTGTGTTCCCTTCAAGCTAGGTGAAGGACGACTTTCACACACATTTATCTCTCAGAACTGAGCATGTGGAGAGACGTTCGTTCATCCAGCACAAAGGGAACGGTTTGCAGGAGAAACCCTTACTCTGGTTTCTCAGTCGGTTTCCTAGTGCCGGTTTGAAGTGCCTGCCGTTTTCACTGTAAAACCGAGTTGGAGCTTGTACCTCCCCATATATATGTATGGAGTGGAGTTGGCAACTGAAAAGAAACTTTGTGTTCCCTTCAAGCTAGGTGAAGGACGGCTTTCACACACACTTATCTCTCAGAACTGAGCATGTGGAGAGACGTTCGTTCATCCAGCACAAAGGAAACTGTTGGCAGGAGAATCCATTACTCTGGTTTCTCAGTCGGTTTCCTAGTGCCAGTTTGAAGTGCCTGCCGTTTTCATTGTAAAACCGAGTTGGAGCTTGTACCTCCCCATATATATGTATGGAGTGGAGTTGGCAACTGAAAAGAAACTTTGTGTTCCCTTCAAGCTAGGTGAAGGACGGCTTTCACACACACTTATCTCTCAGAACTGAGCATGTGGAGAGACTTTCGTTCATCCAGCACAAAGGGAACGGTTTGCAGGAGAAACCCTTACTCTGGTTTCTCAGTCGGTTTCCTAGTGCCGGTTTGAAGTGCCTGCCGTTTTCACTGTAAAACCGAGTTGGAGCTTGTACCTCCCCATATATATGTATGGAGTGGAGTTGGCAACTGAAATGAAACTTTGTGTTCCCTTCAAGCTAGGTGAAGGACGGCTTTCAAACACACTTATCTCTCAGAACTGAGCATGTGGAGAGACGTTCGTTCATCCAGCACAAAGGAAAGTGGTGGCAGGAGAAACCATTACTCTGGTTTCTCAGTCGGTTTCCTAGTGCCGGTTTGAAGTGCCTGCCGTTTTCACTGTAAAACCGAGTTGGAGCTTGTACCTCCCCATATATATGTATGGAGTGGAGTTGGCAACTGAAAAGAAACTTTGTGTTCCCTTCAAGCTAGGTGAAGGACGGCTTTCACACACATTTATCTCTCAGAACTGAGCATGTGGAGAGACGTTCGTTCATCCAGCACAAAGGGAACGGGTTGCAGGAGAAACCCTTACTCTGGTTTCTCAGTCGGTTTCCTAGTGCCGGTTTGAAGTGCCTGCCGTTTTCACTGTAAAACCGAGTTGGAGCTTGTACCTCCCCATATATATGTATGGAGTGGAGTTGGCAACTGAAAAGAAACTTTGTGTTCCCTTCAAGCTAGGTGAAGGACGGCTTTCACACACACTTATCTCTCAGAACTGAGCATGTGGAGAGACGTTCGTTCATCCAGCACAAAGGAAACTGGTGGCAGGAGAAACCATTACTCTCGTTTCTCAGTCGGTTTCCTAGTGCCGATTTGAAGTGCCTGCCGTTTTCATTGTAAAACCGAGTTGGAGCTTGTAGCTCCCCATATATATGTATGGAGTGGAGTTGGCAACTGAAAAGAAACTTTGTGTTCCCTTCAAGCTAGGTGAAGGACGGCTTTCACACACACTTATCTCTCAGAACTGAGCATGTGGAGAGACGTTCGTTCATCCAGCACAAAGGGAACGGGTTGCAGGAGAAACCCTTACTCTGGTTTCTCAGTCGGTTTCCAAGTGCCGGTTTGAAGTGCCTGCCGTTTTCACTGTAAAACCGAGTTGGAGCTTGTACCTCCCCATATATATGTATGGAGTGGAGTTGGGAACTGAAAAGAAACTTTGTGTTCCCTTCAAGCTAGGTGAAGGATTGCTTTCACACACACTTATCTCTCAGAAATGAGCATGTGGAGAGACGTTCGTTCATCCAGCACAAAGGGAACGGGTTGCAGGAGAAACCATTACTCTGGTTCCTCAGTCTGTTTCCTAGTACCGGTTTGAAGTGCCTGCCGTTTTCACTGTAAAACCGAGTTGGAGCTTGTACCTCCCCATATATATGTATGGAGTGGATTTGGCAACTGAAAAGAAACTTTGTGTTCCCTTCAAGCTAGGTGAAGGACGGCTTTCACACACATTAATCTCTCAGAACTGAGCATGTGGAGAGACGTTCTTTCATCCAGCACAAAGGGAACGGGTTGCAGGAGAAACCCTTACTCTGGTTTCTCAGTCGGTTTCCTAGTGCCGGTTTGAAGTGCCTGCCGTTTTCACTGTAAAACCGAGTTGGAGCTTGTACCTCCCCATATATATGTATGGAGTGGATTTGGCAACTGAAAAGAAACTTTGTGTTCCCTTCAAGCTAGGTGAAGGACGGCTTTCACACACACTTATCTCTCAGAACTGAGCATGAGGAGAGACGTTCGTTCATCCAGCACAAAGGGAACGGGTTGCAGGAGAAACCCTTACTCTGGTTTCTCAGTCTGTTTCCTAGTGCCGGTTTGAAGTGCCTGCCTTTTTCACTGTAAAACCGAGTTGGAGCTTGTACCTCCCCATATATATGTATGGAGTGGAGTTGGCAACTGAAAAGAAACTTTGTGTTACCTTCAAGCTAGGTGAAGGACGGCTTTCACACACACTTATCTCTCAGAACTGAGCATGTGGAGAGACGTTCGTTCATCCAGCACAAAGGGAACGGGTTGCAGGAGAAACCCTTACTCTGGTTTCTCAGTCTGTTTCCTAGTGCCGGTTTGAAGTGCCTGCCGTTTTCACTGTAAAACCGAGTTGGAGCTTGTACCTCCCCATATATATGTATGGAGTGGATTTGGCAACTGAAAAGAAAATTTGTGTTTCCTTCAAGCTAGGTGAAGGACGGCTTTCACACACATTTATCTCTCAGAACTGAGCATGTGGAGAGACGTTCGTTCATCCAGCACAAAGGGAACGGGTTGCAGGAGAAACCCTTACTCTGGTTTCTCAGTCGGTTTCCTAGTGCCGGTTTGAAGTGCCTGCCTTTTTCACTGTAAAACCGAGTTGGAGCTTGTACCTCCCCATATATATGTATGGAGTGGAGTTGGCAACTGAAAAGAAACTTTGTGTTCCCTTCAAGCTAGGTGAAGGACGGCTTTCACACACACTTATCTCTCAGAACTGAGCATGTGGAGAGACGTTCGTTCATCCAGCACAAAGGAAACTGCTGGCAGGAGAAACCATTACTCTGGTTTCTCAGTCGGTTTCCTAGTGCCGGTTTGAAGTGCCTGCCGTTTTCACTGTAAAACCGAGTTGGAGCTTGTACCTCCCCATATATATGTATGGAGTGGATTTGGCAACTGAAAAGAAACTTTGTGTTCCCTTCAAGCTAGGTGAAGGACGGCTTTCACACACACTTATCTCTCAGAACTGAGCATGTGGAGAGACGTTCGTTCATCCAGCACAAAGGGAACGGGTTGCAGGAGAAACCCTTACTCTGGTTTCTCAGTCTGTTTCCTAGTGCCGGTTTGAAGTGCCTGCCGTTTTCACTGTAAAACCGAGTTGGAGCTTGTACCTCCCCATATATATGTATGGAGTGGAGTTGGCAACTGAAAAGAAACTTTGTGTTCCCTTCAAGCTAGGTGAAGGACGGCTTTCACACACACTTATCTCTCAGAACTGAGCATGTGGAGAGACGTTCGTTCATCCAGCACAAAGGAAACTGGTGGCAGGAGAAACCATTACTCTGGTTTCTCAGTCGGTTTCCTAGTGCCGGTTTGAAGTGCCTGCCGTTTTCACTGTAAAACCGAGTTGGAGCTTGTACCTCCCCATATATATGTATGGAGTGGAGTTGGCAACTGAAAAGAAACTTTGTGTTCCCTTCAAGCTAGGTGAAGGACGGCTTTCACACACACTTATCTCTCAGAACTGAGCATGTGGAGAGACGTTCGTTCATCCAGCACAAAGGGAACGGGTTGCAGGAGAAACCCTTACTCTGGTTTCTCAGTCGGTTTCCTAGTGCCGGTTTGAAGTGCCTGCCGTTTTCACTGTAAAACCGAGTTGGAGCATGTACCTCCCCATATATATGTATGGAGTGGATTTGGCAACAGAAAAGAAACTTTGTGTTCCCTTCAAGCTAGGTGAAGGACGGCATTCACACACATTTATCTCTCAGAACTGAGCATGTGGAGAGACGTTCGTTCATCCAGCACAAAGGGAACGGTTTGCAGGAGAAACCCTTACTCTGGTTTCTCAGTCGGTTTCCTAGTGCCGGTTTGAAGTTCCTGCCGTTTTCACTGTAAAACCGAGTTGGAGCTTGTACCTCCCCATATATATGTATGGAGTGGAGTTGGCAACTGAAAAGAAACTTTGTGTTCCCTTCAAGCTAGGTGAAGGACGGCTTTCACACACACTTATCTCTCAGAACTGAGCATGTGGAGAGACGTTCGTTCATCCAGCACAAAGGAAACTGGTGGCAGGAGAATCCATTACTCTGGTTTCTCAGTCGGTTTCCTAGTGCCGGTTTGAAGTGCCTGCCGTTTTCATTGTAAAACCGAGTTGGAGCTTGTACCTCCCCATATATATGTATGGAGTGGAGTTGGCAACTGAAAAGAAACTTTGTGTTCCCTTCAAGCTAGGTGAAGGACGGCTTTCACACACACTTATCTCTCAGAACTGAGCATGTGGAGAGACTTTCGTTCATCCAGCACAAAGGGAACGGTTTGCAGGAGAAACCCTTACTCTGGTTTCTCAGTCGGTTTCCTAGTGCCGGTTTGAAGTGCCTGCCGTTTTCACTGTAAAACCGAGTTGGAGCTTGTACCTCACCATATATATGTATGGAGTGGAGTTGGCAACTGAAATGAAACTTTGTGTTCCCTTCAAGCTAGGTGAAGGACGGCTTTCAAACACACTTATCTCTCAGAACTGAGCATGTGGAGAGACGTTCGTTCATCCAGCACAAAGGAAAGTGGTGGCAGGAGAAACCATTACTCTGGTTTCTCAGTCGGTTTCCTAGTGCCGGTTTGAAGTGCCTGCCGTTTTCACTGTAAAACCGAGTTGGAGCTTGTACCTCCACATATATATGTATGGAGTGGATTTGGCAACTGAAAAGAAACTTTGTGTTCCCTTCAAGCTAGGTGAAGGACGGCTTTCACACACACTTATCTCTCAGAACTGTGCATGAGGAGAGACTTTCGTTCATCCAGCACAAAGGGAACGGGTTGCAGGAGAAACCCTTACTCTGGTTTCTCAGTCTTTTTCCTAGTGCCGGTTTGAAGTGCCTGCCTTTTTCACTGTAAAACCCAGTTGGAGCTTGTACCTCCCCATATATATGTATGGAGTGGAGTTGGCAACTGAAAAGAAACTTTGTGTTCCCTTCAAGCTAGGTGAAGGACGGCTTTCACACACACTTATCTCTCAGAACTGAGCATGTGGAGAGACTTTCGTTCATCCAGCACAAAGGGAACGGTTTGCAGGAGAAACCCTTACTCTGGTTTCTCAGTCGGTTTCCTAGTGCCGGTTTGAAGTGCCTGCCGTTTTCACTGTAAAACCGAGTTGGAGCTTGTACCTCCCCATATATATGTATGGAGTGGAGTTGGCAACTGAAAAGAAACTTTGTGTTCCCTTCAAGCTAGGTGAAGGACGGCTTTCAAACACACTTATCTCTCAGAACTGAGCATGTGGAGAGACGTTCGTTCATCCAGCACAAAGGAAAGTGGTGGCAGGAGAAACCATTACTCTGGTTTCTCAGTCGGTTTCCTAGTGCCGGTTTGAAGTGCCTGCCGTTTTCACTGTAAAACCGAGTTGGAGCTTGTACCTCCCCATATATATGTATGGAGTGGAGTTGGCAACTGAAAAGAAACTTTGTGTTCCCTTAAAGCTAGGTGAAGGACGGCTTTCACACACACTTATCTCTCAGAACTGAGCATGTGGAGAGACGTTCGTTCATCCAGCACAAAGGAAACTGGTGGCAGGAGAAACCATTACTCTGGTTTCTCAGTCGGTTTCCTAGTGCCGGTTTGAAGTGCCTGCCGTTTTCACTGTAAAACCGAGTTGGAGCTTGTACCTCCCCATATATATGTATGGAGTGGAGTTGGCAACTGAAAAGAAACTTTGTGTTCCCTTCAAGCTAGGTGAAGGACGGCTTTCACACACACTTATCTCTCAGAACTGAGCATGTGGAGAGACGTTCGTTCATCCAGCACAAAGGGAACGGGTTGCAGGAGAAACCCTTACTCTGGTTTCTCAGTCGGTTTCCTAGTGCCGGTTTGAAGTGCCTGCCGTTTTCACTGTAAAACCGAGTTGGAGCTTGTACCTCCCCATATATATGTATGGAGTGGAGTTGGCAACTGAAAAGAAACTTTGTGTTCCCTTCAAGCTAGGTGAAGGACGGCTTTCACACACACTTATCTCTCAGAACTGAGCATGTGGAGAGACGTTCGTTCATCCAGCACAAAGGGAACGGGTTGCAGGAGAAACGCTTACTCTGGTTTCTCAGTCTGTTTCCTAGTGCCGGTTTGAAGTGCCTGCCGTTTTCACTGTAAAACCGAGTTGGAGCTTGTACCTCCCCATATATATGTATGGAGTGGAGTTGGCAACTGAAAAGAAACTTTGTGTTCCCTTCAAGCTAGGTGAAGGACGGCTTTCACACACACTTATCTCTCAGAACTGAGCATGTGGAGAGACGTTCGTTCATCCAGCACAAAGGGAACGGTTGGCAGGAGAAACCCTTACTCTGGTTTCTCAGTCGGTTTCCTAGTGCCGGTTTGAAGTGCCTGCCGTTTTCACTGTAAAACCGAGTTGGAGCTTGTACCTCCCCATATATATGTATGGAGTGGGGTTGGCAACTGAAAAGAAAATTTATGTTCCCTTCAAGCTAGGTGAAGGACGGCTTTCACACACACTTATCTCTCAGAACTGAGCATGTGGAGAGACGTTCGTTCATCCAGCACAAAGGGAACGGGTTGTAGGAGAAATCCTTACTCTGCTTTCTCAGTCTGTTTCCTAGTGCCGGTTTGATGTGCCTGCCGTTTTCACTGTAAAACCGAGTTGGAGCTTGTACCTCCCCATATATATGTATGGAGTGGAGTTGGGAACTTAAAAGACACTTTGTGTTCCCTTCAAGCTAGGTGAAGGACGGCTATCACACACACTTATCTCTCAGAACTGAGCATGTGGAGAGACGTTCGTTCATCCAGCACAAAGGGAACGGGTTGCAGGAGAAACCCTTACTCTGGTTTCTCAGTCTGTTTCCTAGTGCCGGTTTGAAGTGCCTGCCGTTTTCACTGCAAAACCGAGTTGGAGCTTGTACCTCCCCATATATATGTATGGAGTGGAGTTGGCAACTGAAAAGAAACTTTGTGTTCCCTTCAAGCTAGGTGAAGGACGGCTTTCACACACACTTATCTCTCAGAACTGAGCATGTGGAGAGACGTTCGTTCATCCAGCACAAAGGGAACGGGTTGCAGGAGAAACCCTTACTCTGGTTTCTCAGTCTGTTTCCTAGTGCCGGTTTGAAGTGCCTGCCGTTTTCACTGTAAAACCGAGTTGGAGCTTGTACCTCCCCATATATATGTATGGAGTGGAGTTGGCAACTGAAAAGAAACTTTGTGTTCCCTTCAAGCTAGGTGAAGGACGGCTTTCACACACACTTATGTCTCAGAACTGAGCATGTGGAGAGACGTTCGTTCATCCAGCACAAAGGGAACGGGTTGCAGGAGAAACCCTTACTCTGGTTTCTCAGTCTGTTTCCTAGTGCCGGTTTGAAGTGCCTGCCGTTTTCACTGTAAAACCGAGTTGGAGCTTGTACCTCCCCATATATATGTATGGAGTGGATTTCGCAACTGAAAAGAAACTTTGTGTTCACTTCAAGCTAGGTGAAGGACGGCTTTCACACACATTTATCTCTCAGAACTGAGCATGTGGAGAGACGTTCGTTCATCCAGCACAAAGGGAACGGGTTGCAGGAGAAACCCTTACTCTGGTTTCTCAGTCGGTTTCCTAGTGCCGGTTTGAAATGCCTGCCGTTTTCACTGTAAAACCGAGTTGGAGCTTTTACCTCCCCATATATATGTATGGAGTGGAGTTGGCAACTGAAAAGAAACTTTGTGTTCCCTTCAAGCTAGGTGAAGTACGGCTTTCACACACACTTATCTCTCAGAACTGAGCATGTGGAGAGACGTTCGTTCATCCAGCACAAAGGAAACTGGTGGCAGGAGAAACCATTACTCTGGTTTCTCAGTCTGTTTCCTAGTGCCGGTTTGAAGTGCCTGCCGTTTTCACTGTAAAACCGAGTTGGAGCTTGTATCTCCCCATATATATGTATGGAGTGGAGTTGACAACTGAAAAGAAACTTTGTGTTCCCTTCAAGCTAGGTGAAGGACGGCTTTCACACACACTTATCTCTCAGAACTGAGCATGTGGAGAGACGTTCGTTCATCCAGCACAAAGGGAACGGGTTGCAGGAGAAACCCTTACTCTGGTTTCTCAGTCGGTTTCCTAGTGCCGGTTTGAAGTGCCTGCCGTTTTCACTGTAAAACCGAGTTGGAGCTTGTACCTCCCCATATATATGTATGGAGTGGATTTGGCAACTGAAAAGAAACTTTGTGTTCCCTTCAAGCTAGGTGAAGGACGGCATTCACACACACTTATCTCTCAGAACTGAGCATGTGGAGTGACGTTCGTTCATCCAGCACAAAGGGAACGGGTTGCAGGAAAAACCCTTACTCTGGTTTCTCAGTCTGTTTCCTAGTGCCGGTTTGAAGTGCCTGCCGTTTTCACTGTAAAACCGAGTTGGAGCTTGTACCTCCCCATATATATGTATGGAGTGGAGTTGGCAACTGAACAGAAACTTTGTGTTCCCTTCAAGCTAGGTGAAGGACGGCTTTCACACACACTTATCTCTCAGAACTGAGCATGTGGAGAGACGTTCGTTCATCCAGCACAAAGGGAACGGGTTGCAGGAGAAACCCTTACTCTGGTTTCTCAGTCTGTTTCCTAGTGCCGGTTTGAAGTGCCTGCCGTTTTCACTGTAAAACCGAGTTGGAGCTTGTACCTCCCCATATATATGTATGGAGTGGAGTTGGCAACTGAAAAGAAACTTTGTGTTCCCTTCAAGCTAGGTGAAGGACGGCTTTCACACACACTTATCTCTCAGAACTGAGCATGAGGAGAGACGTTCGTTCATCCAGCACAAAGGGAACGGGTTGCAGGAGAAACCCTTACTCTGGTTTCTCAGTCGGTTTCCTAGTGCCGGTTTGAAGTGCCTGCCGTTTTCACTGTAAAACCGAGTTGGAGCTTGTACCTCCCCATATATATGTATGGAGTGGAGTTGGCAACTGAAAAGAAACTTTGTGTTCCCTTCAAGCTAGGTGAAGGACGGCTTTCACACACACTTATCTCTCAGAACTGAGCATGAGGAGAGACGTTCGTTCATCCAGCACAAAGGGAACGGGTTGCAGGAGAAACCCTTACTCTGGTTTCTCAGTCGGTTTCCTAGTGCCGGTTTGAAGTGCCTGCCGTTTTCACTGTAAAACCGAGTTGGAGCTTGTACCTCCCCATATATATGTATGGAGTGGAGTTGGCAACTGAAAAGAAACTTTGTGTTCCCTTCAAGCTAGGTGAAGGACGGCTATCACACACACTTATCTCTCAGAACTGAGCATGTGGAGAGACGTTCGTTCATCCAGCACAAAGGGAACGGGTTGCAGGAGAAACCCTTACTCTGGTTTCTCAGTCTGTTTCCTAGTGCCGGTTTGAAGTGCCTGCCGTTTTCACTGCAAAACCGAGTTGGAGCTTGAACCTCCCCATATATATGTATGGAGTGGAGTTGGCAACTGAAAAGAAACTTTGTGTTCCCTTCAAGCTAGGTGAAGGACGGCTTTCACACACACTTATCTCTCAGAACTGAGCATGTGGAGAGACGTTCGTTCATCCAGCAGAAAGGGAACGGGTTGCAGGAGAAACCCTTACTCTGGTTTCTCAGTCTGTTTCCTAGTGCCGGTTTTAAGTGCCTGCAGTTTTCACTGTAAAACCGAGTTGGAGCTTGTACCTCCCCATATATATGTATGGAGTGGAGTTGGCAACTGAAAAGAAACTTTGTGTTCCCTTCAAGCTAGGTGAAGGGCGGCTTTCACACACACTTATGTCTCAGAACTGAGCATGTGGAGAGACGTTCGTTCATCCAGCACAAAGGGAACGGGTTGCAGGAGAAACCCTTACTCTGGTTTCTCAGTCGGTTTCCTAGTGCCGGTTTGAAGTGCCTGCCGTTTTCACTGTAAAACCGAGTTGGAGCTTGTACCTCCCCATATATATGTATGGAGTGAATTTCGCAACTGAAAAGAAACTTTGTGTTCCCTTCAAGCTAGGTGAAGGACGGCTTTCACACACACTTATCTCTCAGAACTGAGCATGTGGAGAGACGTTCGTTCATCCAGCACAAAGGGAACGGGTTGCAGGAGAAACCCTTACTCTGGTTTCTCAGTCTGTTTCCTAGTGCCGGTTTGAAGTGCCTGCCGTTTTCACTGTAAAACCGAGTTGGAGCTTGTACCTCCCCATATATATGTATGGAGTGGAGTTGGCAACTGAACAGAAACTTTGTGTTCCCTTCAAGCTAGGTGAAGGACGGCTTTCACACACACTTATCTCTCAGAACTGAGCATGAGGAGAGACGTTCGTTCATCCAGCACAAAGGGAACGGGTTGCAGGAGAAACCCTTACTCTGTTTTCTCAGTCGGTTTCCTAGTGCCGGTTTGAAGTGCCTGCCGTTTTCACTGTAAAACCGAGTTGGAGCTTGTACCTCCCCATATATATGTATGGAGTGGAGTTGGCAACTGAAAAGAAACTTTGTGTTCCCTTCAAGCTAGGTGAAGGACGGCTTTCACACACACTTATCTCTCAGAACTGAGCATGAGGAGAGACGTTCGTTCATCCAGCACAAAGGGAACGGGTTGCAGGAGAAACCCTTACTCTGGTTTCTCAGTCGGTTTCCTAGTGCCGGTTTGAAGTGCCTGCCGTTTTCACTGTAAAACCGAGTTGGAGCTTGTACCTGCCCATATATATGTATGGAGTGGAGTTGGCAACTGAAAAGAAACTTTGTGTTCCCTTCAAGCTAGGTGAAGGACGGCTATCACACACACTTATCTCTCAGAACTGAGCATGTGGAGAGACGTTCGTTCATCCAGCACAAAGGGAACGGGTTGCAGGAGAAACCCTTACTCTGGTTTCTCAGTCTGTTTCCTAGTGCCGGTTTGAAGTGCCTGCCGTTTTCACTGCAAAACCGAGTTGGAGCTTGAACCTCCCCATATATATGTATGGAGTGGAGTTGGCAACTGAAAAGAAACTTTGTGTTCCCTTCAAGCTAGGTGAAGGACGGCTTTCACACACACTTATCTCTCAGAACTGAGCATGTGGAGAGACGTTCGTTCATCCAGCAGAAAGGGAACGGTTTGCAGGAGAAACCCTTACTCTGGTTTCTCAGTCTGTTTCCTAGTGCCGGTTTCAAGTGCCTGCAGTTTTCACTGTAAAACCGAGTTGGAGTTTGTACCTCCCCATATATATGTATGGAGTGGAGTTGGCAACTGAAAAGAAACTTTGTGTTCCCTTCAAGCTAGGTGAAGGGCGGCTTTCACACACACTTATGTCTCAGAACTGAGCATGTGGAGAGACGTTCGTTCATCCAGCACAAAGGGAACGGGTTGCAGGAGAAACCCTTACTCTGGTTTCTCAGTCGGTTTCCTAGTGCCGGTTTGAAGTGCCTGCCGTTTTCACTGTAAAACCGAGTTGGAGCTTGTACCTCCCCATATATATGTATGGAGTGGATTTCGCAACTGAAAAGAAACTTTGTGTTCACTTCAAGCTAGGTGAAGGACGGCTTTCACACACATTTATCTCTCAGAACTGAGCATGTGGAGAGACGTTCGTTCATCCAGCACAAAGGGAACGGGTTGCAGGAGAAACCCTTACTCTGGTTTCTCAGTCGGTTTCCTAGTGCCGGTTTGAAATGCCTGCCGTTTTCACTGTAAAACCGAGTTGGAGCTTTTACCTCCCCATATATATGTATGGAGTGGAGTTGGCAACTGAAAAGAAACTTTGTGTTCCCTTCAAGCTAGGTGAAGGACGGCTTTCACACACACTTATCTCTCAGAACTGAGCATGTGGAGAGACGTTCGTTCATCCAGCACAAAGGAAACTGGTGGCAGGAGAAACCATTACTCTGGTTTCTCAGTCGGTTTCCTAGTGCCGGTTTGAAGTGCCTGCCGTTTTCACTGTAAAACCGAGTTGGAGCTTGTACCTCCCCATATATATGTATGGAGTGGAGTTGGCAACTGAAAAGAAACTTTGTGTTCCCTTCAAGCTAGGTGAAGGACGGCTTTCACACACACTTATCTCTCAGAACTGAGCATGTGGAGAGACGTTCGTTCATCCAGCACAAAGGGAACGGGTTGCAGGAGAAACCCTTACTCTGGTTTCTCAGTCGGTTTCCTAGTGCCGGTTTGAAGTGCCTGCCGTTTTCACTGTAAAACCGAGTTGGAGCTTGTACCTCCCCATATATATGTATGGAGTGGAGTTGGCAACTGAAAAGAAACTTTGTGTTCCCTTCAAGCTAGGTGAAGGACGGCTTTCACACACACTTATCTCTCAGAACTGAGCATGTGGAGAGACGTTCGTTCATCCAGCACAAAGGGAACGGGTTGCAGGAGAAACCCTTACTCTGGTTTCTCAGTCTGTTTCCTAGTGCCGGTTTGAAGTGCCTGCCGTTTTCACTGTAAAACCGAGTTGGAGCTTGTACCTCCCCATATATATGTATGGAGTGGAGTTGGCAACTGAACAGAAACTTTGTGTTCCCTTCAAGCTAGGTGAAGGACGGCTTTCACACACACTTATCTCTCAGAACTGAGCATGTGGAGAGACGTTCGTTCATCCAGCACAAAGGGAACGGGTTGCAGGAGAAACCCTTACTCTGGTTTCTCAGTCTGTTTCCTAGTGCCGGTTTGAAGTGCCTGCCGTTTTCACTGTAAAACCGAGTTGGAGCTTGTACCTCCCCATATATATGTATGGAGTGGAGTTGGCAACTGAAAAGAAACTTTGTGTTCCCTTCAAGCTAGGTGAAGGACGGCTTTCACACACACTTATCTCTCAGAACTGAGCATGAGGAGAGACGTTCGTTCATCCAGCACAAAGGGAACGGGTTGCAGGAGAAACCTTTACTCTGGTTTCTCAGTCGGTTTCCTAGTGCCGGTTTGAAGTGCCTGCCGTTTTCACTGTAAAACCGAGTTGGAGCTTGTACCTCCCCATATATATGTATGGAGTGGAGTTGGCAACTGAAAAGAAACTTTGTGTTCCCTTCAAGCTAGGTGAAGGACGGCTTTCACACACACTTATCTCTCAGAACTGAGCATGTGGAGAGACGTTCGTTCATCCAGCACAAATGGAACGGGTTGCAGGAGAAACCCTTACTCTGGTTTCTCAGTCTGTTTCCTAGTGCCGGTTTGAAGTGCCTGCCGTTTTCACTGTAAAACCGAGTTGGAGCTTGTACCTCCCCATATATATGTATGGAGTGGAGTTGGCAACTGAAAAGAAACTTTGTGTTCCCTTCAAGCTAGGTGAAGGACGGCTATCACACACACTTATCTCTCAGAACTGAGCATGTGGAGAGACGTTCGTTCATCCAGCACAAAGGGAACGGGTTGCAGGAGAAACCCTTACTCTGGTTTCTCAGTCTGTTTCCTAGTGCCGGTTTGAAGTGCCTGCCGTTTTCACTGTAAAACCGAGTTGGAGCTTGTACCTCCCCATATATATGTATGGAGTGGAGTTGGCAACTGAAAAGAAACTTTGTGTTCCCTTCAAGCTAGGTGAAGGACGGCTTTCACACACACTTATCTCTCAGAACTGAGCATGTGGAGAGACGTTCGTTCATCCAGCACAAAGGGAACGGGTTGCAGGAGAAACCCTTACTCTGGTTTCTCAGTCTGTTTCCTAGTGCCGGGTTGAAGTGCCTGCCTTTTTCACTGTAAAACCGAGTTGGAGCTTGTACCTCCCCATATATATATATGGAGTGGAGTTGGCAACTGAAAAGAAACTTTGTGTTCCCTTCAAGCTAGGTGAAGGACGGCTTTCACACACACTTATGTCTCAGAACTGAGCATGTGGAGAGACGTTCGTTCATCCAGCACAAAGGGAACGGGTTGCAGGAGAAACCCTTACTCTGGTTTCTCAGTCGGTTTCCTAGTGCCGGTTTGAAGTGCCTGCCGTTTTCACTGTAAAACCGAGTTGGAGCTTGTACCTCCCCATATATATGTATGGAGTGGAGTTGGCAACTGAAAAGAAACTTTGTGTTCCCTTCAAGCTAGGTGAAGGACGGCTTTCACACACACTTATCTCTCAGAACTGAGCATGTGGAGAGACGTTCGTTCATCCAGCACAAAGGGAACGGGTTGCAGGAGAAACCCTTACTCTGGTTTCTCAGTCGGTTTCCTAGTGCCGGTTTGAAGTGCCTGCCGTTTTCACTGTAAAACCGAGTTGGAGCTTGTACCTCCCCATATATATGTATGGACTGGAGTTGGCAACTGAAAAGAAACTTTGTGTTCCCTTCAAGCTAGGTGAAGGACGGCTTTCACACACAATTATCTCTCAGAACTGAGCATGTGGAGAGACGTTCGTTCATCCAGCACAAAGGGAACGGGTTGCAGGAGAAACCCTTACTCTGGTTTCTCAGTCGGTTTCCTAGTGCCGGTTTGAAATGCCTGCCGTTTTCACTGTAAAACCGAGTTGGAGCTTTTACCTCCCCATATATATGTATGGAGTGGAGTTGGCAACTGAAAAGAAACTTTGTGTTCCCTTCAAGCTAGTTGAAGGACGGCTTTCACACACACTTATCTCTCAGAACTGAGCATGTGGAGAGACGTTCGTTCATCCAGCACAAAGGAAACTGGTGGCAGGAGAAACCATTACTCTGGTTTCTCAGTCGGTTTCCTAGTGCCGGTTTGAAGTGCCTGCCGTTTTCACTGTAAAACCGAGTTGGAGCTTGTACCTCCCCATATATATGTATGGAGTGGAGTTGGCAACTGAAAAGAAACTTTGTGTTCCCTTCAAGCTAGGTGAAGGACGGCTTTCACACACACTTATCTCTCAGAACTGAGCATGTGGAGAGACGTTCGTTCATCCAGCACAAAGGGAACGGGTTGCAGGAGAAACCCTTACTCTGGTTTCTCAGTCTGTTTCCTAGTGCCGGTTTGAAGTGCCTGCCGTTTTCACTGTAAAACCGAGTTGGAGCTTGTACCTCCCCATATATATGTATGGAGTGGAGTTGGCAACTGAAAAGAAACTTTGTGTTCCCTTCAAGTTAGGTGAAGGACGGCTTTCACACACACTTATCTCTCAGAACTGAGCATGTGGAGAGACGTTCGTTCATCCAGCACAAAGGGAACGGGTTGCAGGAGAAACCCTTACTCTGGTTTCTCAGTCTGTTTCCTTGTGCCGGTTTGAAGTGCCTGCCGTTTTCACTGTAAAACCGAGTTGGAGCTTGTACCTCCCCATATATATGTATGGAGTGGAGTTGGCAACTGAACAGAAACTTTGTGTTCCCTTCAAGCTAGGTGAAGGACGGCTTTCACACACACTTATCTCTCAGAACTGAGCATGTGGAGAGACGTTCGTTCATCCAGCACAAAGGGAACGGGTTGCAGGAGAAACCCTTACTCTGGTTTCTCAGTCTGTTTCCTAGTGCCGGTTTGAAGTGCCTGCCGTTTTCACTGTAAAACCGAGTTGGAGCTTGTACCTCCCCATATATATGTATGGAGTGGAGTTGGCAACTGAAAAGAAACTTTGTGTTCCCTTCAAGCTAGGTGAAGGACGGCTTTCACACACACTTATCTCTCAGAACTGAGCATGAGGAGAGACGTTCGTTCATCCAGCACAAAGGGAACGGGTTGCAGGAGAAACCCTTACTCTGGTTTCTCAGTCGGTTTCCTAGTGCCGGTGTGAAGTGCCTGCCGTTTTCACTGTAAAACCGAGTTGGAGCTTGTACCTCCCCATATATATGTATGGAGTGGAGTTGGCAACTGAAAAGAAACTTTGTGTTCCCTTCAAGCTAGGTGAAGGACGGCTTTCACACACACTTATCTCTCAGAACTGAGCATGAGGAGAGACGTTCGTTCATCCAGCACAAAGGGAACGGGTTGCAGGAGAAACCCTTACTCTGGTTTCTCAGTCGGTTTCCTAGTGCCGGTTTGAAGTGCCTGCCGTTTTCACTGTAAAACCGAGTTGGAGCTTGTACCTCCCCATATATATGTATGGAGTGGAGTTGGCAACTGAAAAGAAACTTTGTGTTCCCTTCAAGCAAGGTGAAGGACGGCTATCACACACACTTATCTCTCAGAACTGAGCATGTGGAGAGACGTTCGTTCATCCAGCACAAAGGGAACGGGTTGCAGGAGAAACCCTTACTCTGGTATCTCAGTCTGTTTCCTAGTGCCGGTTTGAAGTGCCTGCCGTTTTCACTGCAAAACCGAGTTGGAGCTTGTACCTCCCCATATATATGTATGGAGTGGAGTTGGCAACTGAAAAGAAACTTTGTGTTCCCTTCAAGCTAGGTGAAGGACGGCTTTCACACACTCTTATCTCTCAGAACTGAGCATGTGGAGAGACGTTCGTTCATCCAGCACAAAGGGAACGGGTTGCAGGAGAAACCCTTACTCTGGTTTCTCAGTCTGTTTCCTAGTGCCGGTTTGAAGTGCCTGCCTTTTTCAATGTAAAACCGAGTTGGAGCTTGTACCTCCCCATATATATGTATGGAGTGGAGTTGGCAACTGAAAAGAAACTTTGTGTTCCCTTCAAGCTAGGTGAAGGACGGCTTTCACACACACTTATGTCTCAGAACTGAGCATGTGGAGAGACTTTCGTTCATCCAGCACAAAGGGAACGGGTTGCAGGAGAAACCCTTACTCTGGTTTCTCAGTCGGTTTCCTAGTGCCGGTTTGAAATGCCTGCCGTTTTCACTGTAAAACCGAGTTGGAGCTTTTACCTCCCCATATATATGTATGGAGTGGAGTTGGCAACTGAAAAGAAATTTTGTGTTCCCTTCAAGCTAGGTGAAGGACGGCTTTCACACACACTTATCTCTCAA
Organism: Vicugna pacos; assembly: GCF_048564905.1. Classification (NCBI taxonomy): domain Eukaryota; kingdom Metazoa; phylum Chordata; class Mammalia; order Artiodactyla; family Camelidae; genus Vicugna; species Vicugna pacos. The sequence continues at coordinate 75,135,126 of NW_027328740.1, read as the reverse complement.
AACTGAGCATGTGGAGAGACGTTCGTTCATCCAGCACAAAGGAAACTGGTGGCAGGAGAAACCATTACTCTGGTTTCTCAGTCGGTTTCCTAGTGCCGGTTTGAAGTGCCTGCCGTTTTCACTGTAAAACCGAGTTGGAGCGTGTACCTCCCCATATATATGTATGGAGTGGAGTTGGCAACTGAAAAGAAACTTTGTGTTCCCTTCAAGCTAGGTGAAGGACGGCTATCACACACACTTATCTCTCAGAACTGAGCATGTGGAGAGACGTTCGTTCATCCAGCACAAAGGGAACGGGTTGCAGGAGAAACCCTTACTCTGGTTTCTCAGTCTGTTTCCTAGTGCCGGTTTGAAGTGCCTGCCGTTTTCACTGTAAAACCGAGTTGGAGCTTGTACCTCCCCATATATATGTATGGAGTGGAGTTGGCAACTGAAAAGAAACTTTGTGTTCCCTTCAAGCTAGGTGAAGGACGGCTTTCACACACACTTATCTCTCAGAACTGAGCATGTGGAGAGACGTTCGTTCATCCAGCACAAACGGAACGGGTTGCAGGAGAAACCCTTACTCTGGTTTCTCAGTCTGTTTCCTAGTGCCGGTTTGAAGTGCCTGCCGTTTTCACTGTAAAACCGAGTTGGAGCTTGTACCTCCCCATATATATGTATGGAGTGGAGTTGGCAACTGAACAGAAACTTTGTGTTCCCTTTAAGCTAGGTGAAGGACGGCTTTCACACACACTTATCTCTCAGAACTGAGCATGTGGAGAGACGTTCGTTCATCCAGCACAAAGGGAACGGGTTGCAGGAGAAACCCTTACTCTGGTTTCTCAGTCTGTTTCCTAGGGCCGGTTTGAAGTGCCTGCCGTTTTCACTGTAAAACCGAGTTGGAGCTTGTACCTCCCCATATATATGTATGGAGTGGAGTTGGCAACTGAAAAGAAACTTTGTGTTCCCTTCAAGCTAGGTGAAGGACGGCTTTCACACACACTTATCTCTCAGAACTGAGCATGAGGAGAGACGTTCGTTCATCCAGCACAAAGGGAACGGGTTGCAGGAGAAACCCTTACTCTGGTTTCTCAGTCGGTTTCCTAGTGCCGGTTTGAAGTGCCTGCCGTTTTCACTGTAAAACCGAGTTGGAGCTTGTACCTCCCCATATATATGTATGGAGTGGAGTTGGCAACTGAACAGAAACTTTGTGTTTCCTTCAAGCTAGGTGAAGGACGGCTTTCACACACACTTATCTCTCAGAACTGAGCATGTGGAGAGACGTTCGTTCATCCAGCACAAAGGGAACGGGTTGCAGGAGAAACCCTTACTCTGGTTTCTCAGTCGGTTTCCTAGTGCCGGTTTGAAGTGCCTGCCGTTTTCACTGTAAAACCGAGTTGGAGCTTGTACCTCCCCATATATATGTATGGAGTGGAGTTGGCAACTGAAAAGAAACTTTGTGTTCCCTTCAAGCTAGGTGAAGGACGGCTTTCACACACACTTATCTCTCAGAACTGAGCATGAGGAGAGACGTTCGTTCATCCAGCACAAAGGGAACGGGTTGCAGGAGAAACCCTTACTCTGGTTTCTCAGTCGGTTTCCTAGTGCCGGTTTGAAGTGCCTGCCGTTTTCACTGTAAAACCGAGTTGGAGCTTGTACCTCCCCATATATATGTATGGAGTGGATTTCGCAACTGAAAAGAAACTTTGTGTTCCCTTCAAGCTAGGTGAAGGACGGCTTTCACACACATTTATCTCTCAGAACTGAGCATGTGGAGAGACGTTCGTTCATCCAGCACAAAGGGAACGGGTTGCAGGAGAAACCCTTACTCTGGTTTCTCAGTCTGTTTCCTAGTGCCGGTTTGAAGTGCCTGCCGTTTTCACTGTAAAACCGAGTTGGAGCTTGTACCTCCCCATATATATGTATGGAGTGGAGTTGGCAACTGAACAGAAACTTTGTGTTCCCTTCAAGCTAGGTGAAGGACGGCTTTCACACACACTTATCTCTCAGAACTGAGCATGTGGAGAGACGTTCGTTCAATCAGCACAAAGGGAACGGGTTGCAGGAGAAACCCTTACTCTGGTTTCTCAGTCGGTTTCCTAGTGCCGGTTTGAAGTGCCTGCCGTTTTCACTGTAAAACCGAGTTGGAGCTTGTACCTCCCCATATATATGTATGGAGTGGAGTTGGCAACTGAAAAGAAACTTTGTGTTCCCTTCAAGCTAGGTGAAGGACGGCTTTCACACACACTTATCTCTCAGAACTGAGCATGTGGAGAGACGTTCGTTCATCCAGCACAAAGGGAACGGGTTGCAGGAGAAACCCTTACTCTGGTTTCTCAGTCTGTTTCCTAGTGCCGGTTTGAAGTGCCTGCCGTTTTCACTGTAAAACCGAGTTGGAGCTTGTACCTCCCCATATATATGTATGGAGTGGAGTTGGCAACTGAACAGAAACTTTGTGTTCCCGTCAAGCTAGGTGAAGGACGGCTTTCACACACACTTATCTCTCAGAACTGAGCATGTGGAGAGACGTTCGTTCATCCAGCACAAATGGAACGGGTTGCAGGAGAAACCCTTACTCTGGTTTCTCAGTCGGTTTCCTAGTGCCGGTTTGAAATGCCTGCCGTTTTCACTGTAAAACCGAGTTGGAGCTTTTACCTCCCCATATATATGTATGGAGTGGAGTTGGCAACTGAACAGAAACTTTGTGTTCCCTTCAAGCTAGGTGAAGGACGGCTTTCACACACACTTATCTCTCAGAACTGAGCATGTGGAGAGACGTTCGTTCATCCAGCACAAAGGGAACGGGTTGCAGGAGAAACCCTTACTCTGGTTTCTCAGTCTGTTTCCTAGTGCCGGTTTGAAGTGCCTGCCGTTTTCACTGTAAAACCGAGTTGGAGCTTGTACCTCCCCATATATATGTATGGAGTGGAGTTGGCAACTGAAAAGAAACTTTGTGTTCCCTTCAAGCTAGGTGAAGGACGGCTTTCACACACACTTATCTCTCAGAACTGAGCATGAGGAGAGACGTTCGTTCATCCAGCACAAAGGGAACGGGTTGCAGGAGAAACCCTTACTCTGGTTTCTCAGTCGGTTTCCTAGTGCCGGTTTGAAGTGCCTGCCGTTTTCACTGTAAAACCGAGTTGGAGCTTGTACCTCCCCATATATATGTATGGAGTGGAGTTGGCAACTGAAAAGAAACTTTGTGTTCCCTTCAAGCTAGGTGAAGGACGGCTTTCACACACACTTATCTCTCAGAACTGAGCATGAGGAGAGACGTTCGTTCATCCAGCACAAAGGGAACGGGTTGCAGGAGAAACCCATACTCTGGTTTCTCAGTCGGTTTCCTAGTGCCGGTTTGAAGTGCCTGCCGTTTTCACTGTAAAAACGAGTTGGAGCTTGTACCTCCCCATATATATGTATGGAGTGGAGTTGGCAACTGAAAAGAAACTTTGTGTTCCCTTCAAGCAAGGTGAAGGACGGCTATCACACACACTTATCTCTCAGAACTGAGCATGTGGAGAGACGTTCGTTCATCCAGCACAAAGGGAACGGGTTGCAGGAGAAACCCTTACTCTGGTTTCTCAGTCTGTTTCCTAGTGCCGGTTTGAAGTGCCTGCCGTTTTCACTGCAAAACCGAGTTGGAGCTTGTACCTCCCCATATATATGTATGGAGTGGAGTTGGCAACTGAAAAGAAACTTTGTGTTCCCTTCAAGCTAGGTGAAGAACGGCTTTCACACACACTTATCTCTCAGAACTGAGCATGTGGAGAGACGTTCGTTCATCCAGCACAAAGGGAACGGGTTGCAGGAGAAACCCTTACTCTGGTTTCTCAGTCTGTTTCCTAGTGCCGGTTTGAAGTGCCTGCCTTTTTCACTGTAAAACCGAGTTGGAGCTTGTACCTCCCCATATATATGTATGGAGTGGAGTTGGCAACTGAAAAGAAACTTTGTGTTCCCTTCAAGCTAGGTGAAGGACGGCTTTCACACACACTTATGTCTCAGAACTGAGCATGTGGAGAGACGTTCGTTCATCCAGCACAAAGGGAACGGGTTGCAGGAGAAACCCTTACTCTGGTTTCTCAGTCGGTTTCCTAGTGCCAGTTTGAAGTGCCTGCCGTTTTCACTGTAAAACCGAGTTGGAGCTTGTACCTCCCCATATATATGTATGGAGTGGATTTCGCAACTGAAAAGAAACTTTGTGTTCACTTCAAGCTAGGTGAAGGACGGCTTTCACACACATTTATCTCTCAGAACTGAGCATGTGGAGAGACGTTCGTTCATCCAACACAAAGGGAACGGGTTGCAGGAGAAACCCTTACTCTGGTTTCTCAGTCGGTTTCCTAGTGCCGGTTTGAAGTGCCTGCCGTTTTCACTGTAAAACCGAGTTGGAGCTTTTACCTCCCCATATATATGTATGGAGTGGAGTTGGCAACTGAAAAGAAACTTTGTGTTCCCTTCAAGCTAGGTGAAGGACGGCTTTCACACACACTTATCTCTCAGAACTGAGCATGTGGAGAGACGTTCGTTCATCCAGCACAAAGGAAACTGGTGGCAGGAGAAACCATTACTCTGGTTTCTCAGTCGGTTTCCTAGTGCCGGTTTGAAGTGCCTGCCGTTTTCACTGTAAAACCGAGTTGGAGCTTGTACCTCCCCATATATATGTATGGAGTGGAGTTGGCAACTGAAAAGAAACTTTGTGTTCCCTTCAAGCTAGGTGAAGGACGGCTTTCACACACACTTATCTCTCAGAACTGAGCATGTGGAGAGACGTTCGTTCATCCAGCACAAAGGGAACGGGTTGCAGGAGAAACCCTTACTCTGGTTTCTCAGTCTGTTTCCTAGTGCCGGTTTGAAGTGGCTGCCGTTTTCACTGTAAAACCGAGTTGGAGCTTGTACCTCCCCATATATATGTATGGAGTGGAGTTGGCAACTGAAAAGAAACTTTGTGTTCCCTTCAAGCTAGGTGAAGGACGGCTTTCACACACACTTATCTCTCAGAACTGAGCATGTGGAGAGACGTTCGTTCATCCAGCACAAACGGAACGGGTTGCAGGAGAAACCCTTACTCTGGTTTCTCAGTCTGTTTCCTAGTGCCGGTTTGAAGTGCCTGCCGTTTTCACTGTAAAACCGAGTTGGAGCTTGTACCTCCCCATATATATGTATGGAGTGGAGTTGGCAACTGAACAGAAACTTTGTGTTCCCTTTAAGCTAGGTGAAGGACGGCTTTCACACACACTTATCTCTCAGAACTGAGCATGTGGAGAGACGTTCGTTCATCCAGCACAAAGGGAACGGGTTGCAGGAGAAACCCTTACTCTGGTTTCTCAGTCTGTTTCCTAGTGCCGGTTTGAAGTGCCTGCCGTTTTCACTGTAAAACCGAGTTGGAGCTTGTACCTCCCCATATATATGTATGGAGTGGAGTTGGCAACTGAAAAGAAACTTTGTGTTCCCTTCAAGCTAGGTGAAGGACGGCTTTCACACACACTTATCTCTCAGAACTGAGCATGAGGAGAGACGTTTGTTCATCCAGCACAAAGGGAACGGGTTGCAGGAGAAACCCTTACTCTGGTTTCTCAGTCGGTTTCCTAGTGCCGGTTTGAAGTGCCTGCCGTTTTCACTGTAAAACCGAGTTGGAGCTTGTACCTCCCCATATATATGTATGGAGTGGAGTTGGCAACTGAACAGAAACTTTGTGTTCCCTTCAAGCTAGGTGAAGGACGGCTTTCACACACACTTATCTCTCAGAACTGAGCATGTGGAGAGACGTTCGTTCATCCAGCACAAAGGGAACGGGTTGCAGGAGAAACCCTTACTCTGGTTTCTCAGTCGGTTTCCTAGTGCCGGTTTGAAGTGCCTGCCGTTTACACTGTAAAACCGAGTTGGAGCTTGTACCTCCCCATATATATGTATGGAGTGGAGTTGGCAACTTAAAAGAAACTTTGTGTTCCCTTCAAGCTAGGTGAAGGACGGCTTTCACACACACTTATCTCTCAGAACTGAGCATGTGGAGAGACGTTCGTTCATCCAGCACAAAGGGAACGGGTTGCAGGAGAAACCCTTACTCTGGTTTCTCAGTCGGTTTCCTAGTGCCGGTTTGAAGTGCCTGCCGTTTTCACTGTAAAACCGAGTTGGAGCTTGTACCTCCCCATATATATGTATGGAGTGGATTTCGCAACTGAAAAGAAACTTTGTGTTCCCTTCAATCTAGGTGAAGGACGGCTTTCACACACATTTATCTCTCAGAACTGAGCATGTGGAGAGACGTTCGTTCATCCAGCACAAAGGGAACGGGTTGCAGGAGAAACCCTTACTCTGGTTTCTCAGTCGGTTTCCTAGTGCCGGTTTGAAGTGCCTGCCGTTTTCACTGTAAAACCGAGTTGGAGCTTGTACCTCCCCATATATATGTATGGAGTGGAGTTGGCAACTGAACAGAAACTTTGTGTTCCCTTCAAGCTAGGTGAAGGACGGCTTTCACACACACTTATCTCTCAGAACTGAGCATGTGGAGAGACGTTCGTTCAATCAGCACAAAGGGAACGGGTTGCAGGAGAAACCCTTACTCTGGTTTCTCAGTCGGTTTCCTAGTGCCGGTTTGAAGTGCCTGCCGTTTTCACTGTAAAACCGAGTTGGAGCTTGTACCTCCCCATATATATGTATGGAGTGGAGTTGGCAACTGAAAAGAAACTTTGTGTTCCCTTCAAGCTAGGTGAAGGACGGCTTTCACACACACTTATCTCTCAGAACTGAGCATGTGGAGAGACGTTCGTTCATCCAGCACAAAGGGAACGGGTTGCAGGAGAAACCCTTACTCTGGTTTCTCAGTCTGTTTCCTAGTGCCGGTTTGAAGTGCCTGCCGTTTTCACTGTAAAACCGAGTTGGAGCTTGTACCTCCCCATATATATGTATGGAGTGGAGTTGGCAACTGAACAGAAACTTTGTGTTCCCTTCAAGCTAGGTGAAGGACGGCTTTCACACACACTTATCTCTCAGAACTGAGCATGTGGAGAGACGTTCGTTCATCCAGCACAAAGGGAACGGGTTGCAGGAGAAACCCTTACTCTGGTTTCTCAGTCGGTTTCCTAGTGCCGGTTTGAAGTGCCTGCCGTTTTCACTGTAAAACCGAGTTGGAGCTTGTACCTCCCCATATATATGTATGGAGTGGAGTTGGCAACTGAAAAGAAACTTTGTGTTCCCTTCAAGCTAGGTGAAGGACGGCTTTCACACACACTTATCTCTCAGAACTGAGCATGAGGAGAGACTTTCGTTCATCCAGCACAAAGGGAACGGGTTGCAGGAGAAACCCTTACTCTGGTTTCTCAGTCGGTTTCCTAGTGCCGGTTTGAAGTGCCTGCCGTTTTCACTGTAAAACCGAGTTGGAGCTTGTACCTCCCCATATATATGTATGGAGTGGAGTTGGCAACTGAAAAGAAACTTTGTGTTCCCTTCAAGCTAGGTGAAGGGCGGCTATCACACACACTTATCTCTCAGAACTGAGCATGTGGAGAGACGTTCGTTCATCCAGCACAAAGGGAACGGGTTGCAGGAGAAACCCTTACTCTGGTTTCTCAGTCTGTTTCCTAGTGCCGGTTTGAAGTGCCTGCCGTTTTCACTGCAAAACCGAGTTGGAGCTTGTACCTCCCCATATATATGTATGGAGTGGAGTTGGCAACTGAAAAGAAACTTTGTGTTCCCTTCAAGCTAGGTGAAGGACGGCTTTCACACACACTTATCTCTCAGAACTGAGCATGTGGAGAGACGTTCGTTCATCCAGCGCAAAGGGAACGGGTTGCAGGAGAAACCCTTACTCTGTTTTCTCAGTCTGTTTCCTAGTGCCGGGTTGAAGTGCCTGCCTTTTTAACTGTAAAACCGAGTTGGAGCTTGTACCTCCCCATATATATGTATGGAGTGGAGTTGGCAACTGAAAAGAAACTTTGTGTTCCCTTCAAGCTAGGTGAAGGACGGCTTTCACACACACTTATCTCTCAGAACTGAGCATGAGGAGAGACGTTCGTTCATCCAGCACAAAGGGAACGGGTTGCAGGAGAAACCCTTACTCTGGTTTCTCAGTCGGTTTCCTAGTGCCGGTTTGAAGTGCCTGCCGTTTTCACTGTAAAACCGAGTTGGAGCTTGTACCTCCCCATATATATGTATGGAGTGGAGTTGGCAACTGAAAAGAAACTTTGTGTTCCCTTCAAGCTAGGTGAAGGACGGCTTTCACACACACTTATCTCTCAGAACTGAGCATGAGGAGAGACGTTCGTTCATCCAGCACAAAGGGAACGGGTTGCAGGAGAAACCCATACTCTGGTTTCTCAGTCGGTTTCCTAGTGCCGGTTTGAAGTGCCTGCCGTTTTCACTGTAAAAACGAGTTGGAGCTTTTACCTCCCCATATATATGTATGGAGTGGAGTTGGCAACTGAAAAGAAACTTTGTGTTCCCTTCAAGCAAGGTGAAGGACGGCTATCACACACACTTATCTCTCAGAACTGAGCATGTGGAGAGACGTTCGTTCATCCAGCACAAAGGGAACGGGTTGCAGGAGAAACCCTTACTCTGGTTTCTCAGTCTGTTTCCTAGTGCCGGTTTGAAGTGCCTGCCGTTTTCACTGCAAAACCGAGTTGGAGCTTGTACCTCCCCATATATATGTATGGAGTGGAGTTGGCAACTGAAAAGAAACTTTGTGTTCCCTTCAAGCTAGGTGAAGGACGGCTTTCACACACACTTATCTCTCAGAACTGAGCATGTGGAGAGACGTTCGTTCATCCAGCACAAAGGGAACGGGTTGCAGGAGAAACCCTTACTCTGGTTTCTCAGTCTGTTTCCTAGTGCCGGTTTGAAGTGCCTGCCTTTTTCACTGTAAAACCGAGTTGGAGCTTGTACCTCCCCATATATATGTATGGAGTGGAGTTGGCAACTGAAAAGAAACTTTGTGTTCCCTTCAAGCTAGGTGAAGGACGGCTTTCACACACACTTATGTCTCAGAACTGAGCATGTGGAGAGACGTTCGTTCATCCAGCACAAAGGGAACGGGTTGCAGGAGAAACCCTTACTCTGGTTTCTCAGTCGGTTTCCTAGTGCCAGTTTGAAGTGCCTGCCGTTTTCACTGTAAAACCGAGTTGGAGCTTGTACCTCCCCATATATATGTATGGAGTGGATTTCGCAACTGAAAAGAAACTTTGTGTTCACTTCAAGCTAGGTGAAGGACGGCTTTCACACACATTTATCTCTCAGAACTGAGCATGTGGAGAGACGTTCGTTCATCCAACACAAAGGGAACGGGTTGCAGGAGAAACCCTTACTCTGGTTTCTCAGTCGGTTTCCTAGTGCCGGTTTGAAGTGCCTGCCGTTTTCACTGTAAAACCGAGTTGGAGCTTTTACCTCCCCATATATATGTATGGAGTGGAGTTGGCAACTGAAAAGAAACTTTGTGTTCCCTTCAAGCTAGGTGAAGGACGGCTTTCACACACACTTATCTCTCAGAACTGAGCATGTGGAGAGACGTTCGTTCATCCAGCACAAAGGAAACTGGTGGCAGGAGAAACCATTACTCTGGTTTCTCAGTCGGTTTCCTAGTGCCGGTTTGAAGTGCCTGCCGTTTTCACTGTAAAACCGAGTTGGAGCTTGTACCTCCCCATATATATGTATGGAGTGGAGTTGGCAACTGAAAAGAAACTTTGTGTTCCCTTCAAGCTAGGTGAAGGACGGCTTTCACACACACTTATCTCTCAGAACTGAGCATGTGGAGAGACGTTCGTTCATCCAGCACAAAGGGAACGGGTTGCAGGAGAAACCCTTACTCTGGTTTCTCAGTCTGTTTCCTAGTGCCGGTTTGAAGTGGCTGCCGTTTTCACTGTAAAACCGAGTTGGAGCTTGTACCTCCCCATATATATGTATGGAGTGGAGTTGGCAACTGAAAAGAAACTTTGTGTTCCCTTCAAGCTAGGTGAAGGACGGCTTTCACACACACTTATCTCTCAGAACTGAGCATGTGGAGAGACGTTCGTTCATCCAGCACAAACGGAACGGGTTGCAGGAGAAACCCTTACTCTGGTTTCTCAGTCTGTTTCCTAGTGCCGGTTTGAAGTGCCTGCCGTTTTCACTGTAAAACCGAGTTGGAGCTTGTACCTCCCCATATATATGTATGGAGTGGAGTTGGCAACTGAACAGAAACTTTGTGTTCCCTTTAAGCTAGGTGAAGGACGGCTTTCACACACACTTATCTCTCAGAACTGAGCATGTGGAGAGACGTTCGTTCATCCAGCACAAAGGGAACGGGTTGCAGGAGAAACCCTTACTCTGGTTTCTCAGTCTGTTTCCTAGTGCCGGTTTGAAGTGCCTGCCGTTTTCACTGTAAAACCGAGTTGGAGCTTGTACCTCCCCATATATATGTATGGAGTGGAGTTGGCAACTGAAAAGAAACTTTGTGTTCCCTTCAAGCTAGGTGAAGGACGGCTTTCACACACACTTATCTCTCAGAACTGAGCATGAGGAGAGACGTTTGTTCATCCAGCACAAAGGGAACGGGTTGCAGGAGAAACCCTTACTCTGGTTTCTCAGTCGGTTTCCTAGTGCCGGTTTGAAGTGCCTGCCGTTTTCACTGTAAAACCGAGTTGGAGCTTGTACCTCCCCATATATATGTATGGAGTGGAGTTGGCAACTGAACAGAAACTTTGTGTTCCCTTCAAGCTAGGTGAAGGACGGCTTTCACACACACTTATCTCTCAGAACTGAGCATGTGGAGAGACGTTCGTTCATCCAGCACAAAGGGAACGGGTTGCAGGAGAAACCCTTACTCTGGTTTCTCAGTCGGTTTCCTAGTGCCGGTTTGAAGTGCCTGCCGTTTACACTGTAAAACCGAGTTGGAGCTTGTACCTCCCCATATATATGTATGGAGTGGAGTTGGCAACTTAAAAGAAACTTTGTGTTCCCTTCAAGCTAGGTGAAGGACGGCTTTCACACACACTTATCTCTCAGAACTGAGCATGTGGAGAGACGTTCGTTCATCCAGCACAAAGGGAACGGGTTGCAGGAGAAACCCTTACTCTGGTTTCTCAGTCGGTTTCCTAGTGCCGGTTTGAAGTGCCTGCCGTTTTCACTGTAAAACCGAGTTGGAGCTTGTACCTCCCCATATATATGTATGGAGTGGATTTCGCAACTGAAAAGAAACTTTGTGTTCCCTTCAATCTAGGTGAAGGACGGCTTTCACACACATTTATCTCTCAGAACTGAGCATGTGGAGAGACGTTCGTTCATCCAGCACAAAGGGAACGGGTTGCAGGAGAAACCCTTACTCTGGTTTCTCAGTCGGTTTCCTAGTGCCGGTTTGAAGTGCCTGCCGTTTTCACTGTAAAACCGAGTTGGAGCTTGTACCTCCCCATATATATGTATGGAGTGGAGTTGGCAACTGAACAGAAACTTTGTGTTCCCTTCAAGCTAGGTGAAGGACGGCTTTCACACACACTTATCTCTCAGAACTGAGCATGTGGAGAGACGTTCGTTCAATCAGCACAAAGGGAACGGGTTGCAGGAGAAACCCTTACTCTGGTTTCTCAGTCGGTTTCCTAGTGCCGGTTTGAAGTGCCTGCCGTTTTCACTGTAAAACCGAGTTGGAGCTTGTACCTCCCCATATATATGTATGGAGTGGAGTTGGCAACTGAAAAGAAACTTTGTGTTCCCTTCAAGCTAGGTGAAGGACGGCTTTCACACACACTTATCTCTCAGAACTGAGCATGTGGAGAGACGTTCGTTCATCCAGCACAAAGGGAACGGGTTGCAGGAGAAACCCTTACTCTGGTTTCTCAGTCTGTTTCCTAGTGCCGGTTTGAAGTGCCTGCCGTTTTCACTGTAAAACCGAGTTGGAGCTTGTACCTCCCCATATATATGTATGGAGTGGAGTTGGCAACTGAACAGAAACTTTGTGTTCCCTTCAAGCTAGGTGAAGGACGGCTTTCACACACACTTATCTCTCAGAACTGAGCATGTGGAGAGACGTTCGTTCATCCAGCACAAAGGGAACGGGTTGCAGGAGAAACCCTTACTCTGGTTTCTCAGTCGGTTTCCTAGTGCCGGTTTGAAGTGCCTGCCGTTTTCACTGTAAAACCGAGTTGGAGCTTGTACCTCCCCATATATATGTATGGAGTGGAGTTGGCAACTGAAAAGAAACTTTGTGTTCCCTTCAAGCTAGGTGAAGGACGGCTTTCACACACACTTATCTCTCAGAACTGAGCATGAGGAGAGACTTTCGTTCATCCAGCACAAAGGGAACGGGTTGCAGGAGAAACCCTTACTCTGGTTTCTCAGTCGGTTTCCTAGTGCCGGTTTGAAGTGCCTGCCGTTTTCACTGTAAAACCGAGTTGGAGCTTGTACCTCCCCATATATATGTATGGAGTGGAGTTGGCAACTGAAAAGAAACTTTGTGTTCCCTTCAAGCTAGGTGAAGGGTGGCTATCACACACACTTATCTCTCAGAACTGAGCATGTGGAGAGACGTTCGTTCATCCAGCACAAAGGGAACGGGTTGCAGGAGAAACCCTTACTCTGGTTTCTCAGTCTGTTTCCTAGTGCCGGTTTGAAGTGCCTGCCGTTTTCACTGCAAAACCGAGTTGGAGCTTGTACCTCCCCATATATATGTATGGAGTGGAGTTGGCAACTGAAAAGAAACTTTGTGTTCCCTTCAAGCTAGGTGAAGGACGGCTTTCACACACACTTATCTCTCAGAACTGAGCATGTGGAGAGACGTTCGTTCATCCAGCGCAAAGGGAACGGGTTGCAGGAGAAACCCTTACTCTGTTTTCTCAGTCTGTTTCCTAGTGCCGGTTTGAAGTGCCTGCCTTTTTAACTGTAAAACCGAGTTGGAGCTTGTACCTCCCCATATATATGTATGGAGTGGAGTTGGCAACTGAAAAGAAACTTTGTGTTCCCTTCAAGCTAGGTGAAGGACGGCTTTCACACACACTTATGTCTCAGAACTGAGCATGTGGAGAGACGTTCGTTCATCCAGCACAAAGGGAACGGGTTGCAGGAGAAACCCTTACTCTGGTTTCTCAGTCGGTTTCCTAGTGCCGGTTTGAAGTGCCTGCCGTTTTCACTGTAAAACCGAGTTGGAGCTTGTACCTCCCCATATATATGTATGGAGTGGATTTCGCAACTGAAATGAAACTTTGTGTTCACTTCAAGCTAGGTGAAGGACGGCTTTCACACACATTTATCTCTCAGAACTGAGCATGTGGAGAGACGTTCGTTCATCCAGCACAAAGGGAACGGGTTGCAGGAGAAACCCTTACTCTGGTTTCTCAGTCGGTTTCCTAGTGCCGGTTTGAAATGCCTGCCGTTTTCACTGTAAAACCGAGTTGGAGCTTGTACCTCCCCATATATATGTATGGAGTGGAGTTGGCAACTGAAAAGAAACTTTGTGTTCCCTTCAAGCTAGGTGAAGGACGGCTTTCACACACACTTATCTCTCAGAACTGAGCATGTGGAGAGACGTTCGTTCATCCAGCACAAAGGAAACTGGTGGCAGGAGAAACCATTACTCTGGTTTCTCAGTCGGTTTCCTAGTGCCGGTTTGAAGTGCCTGCCGTTTTCACTGTAAAACCGAGTTGGAGCTTGTACCTCCCCATATATATGTATGGAGTGGAGTTGGCAACTGAAAAGAAACTTTGTGTTCCCTTCAAGCTAGGTGAAGGACGGCTTTCACACACACTTATCTCTCAGAACTGAGCATGTGGAGAGACGTTCGTTCATCCAGCACAAAGGGAACGGGTTGCAGGAGAAACCCTTACTCTGGTTTCTCAGTCGGTTTCCTAGAGCCGGTTTGAAGTGCCTGCCGTTTTCACTGTAAAACCGAGTTGGAGCTTGTACCTCCCCATATATATGTATGGAGTGGGGTTGGCAACTGAAAAGAAACTTTGTGTTCCCTTCAAGCTAGGTGAAGGACGGGTTTCACACACACTTATCTCTCAGAACTGAGCATGTGGAGAGACGTTCGTTCATCCAGCACAAAGGGAACGGGTTGCAGGAGAAACCCTTACTCTGGTTTCTCAGTCTGTTTCCTAGTGCCGGTTTGAAGTGCCTGCCGTTTTCACTGTAAAACCGAGTTGGAGCTTGTACCTCCCCATATATATGTATGGAGTGGAGTTGGCAACTGAACAGAAACTTTGTGTTCCCTTCAAGCTAGGTGAAGGACGGCTTTCACACACACTTATCTCTCAGAACTGAGCATGTGGAGAGACGTTCGTTCATCCAGCACAAAGGGAACGGGTTGCAGGAGAAACCCTTACTCTGGTTTCTCAGTCGGTTTCCTAGTGCCGGTTTGAAGTGCCTGCAGTTTTCACTGTAAAACCGAGTTGGAGCTTGTACCTCCCCATATATATGTATGGAGTGGAGTTGGCAACTGAAAAGAAACTTTGTGTTCCCTTCAAGCTAGGTGAAGGACGGCTTTCACACACACTTATCTCTCAGAACTCAGCATGAGGAGAGACGTTCGTTCATCCAGCACAAAGGGAACGGGTTGCAGGAGAAACCCTTACTCTGGTTTCTCAGTCGGTTTCCTAGTGCCGGTTTGAAATGCCTGCCGTTTTCACTGTAAAACCGAGTTGGAGCTTTTACCTCCCCATATATATGTATGGAGTGGAGTTGGCAACTGAAAAGAAACTTTGTGTTCCCTTCAAGCTAGGTGAAGGACGGCTTTCACACACACTTATCTCTCAGAACTGAGCATGTGGAGAGACGTTCGTTCATCCAGCACAAAGGAAACTGGTGGCAGGAGAAACCATTACTCTGGTTTCTCAGTCGGTTTCCTAGTGCCGGTTTGAAGTGCCTGCCGTTTTCACTGTAAAACCGAGTTGGAGCTTGTACCTCCCCATATATATGTATGGAGTGGAGTTGGCAACTGAAAAGAAACTTTGTGTTCCCTTCAAGCTAGGTGAAGGACGGCTTTCACACACACTTATCTCTCAGAACTGAGCATGTGGAGAGACGTTCGTTCATCCAGCACAAAGGGAACGGGTTGCAGGAGAAACCCTTACTCTGGTTTCTCAGTCTGTTTCCTAGTGCCGGTTTGAAGTGCCTGCCGTTTTCACTGTGAAACCGAGTTGGAGCTTGTACCTCCCCATATATATGTATGGAGTGGGGTTGGCAACTGAAAAGAAACTTTGTGTTCCCTTCAAGCTAGGTGAAGTACGGCTTTCACACACACTTATCTCTCAGAACTGAGCATGTGGAGAGACGTTCGTTCATCCAGCACAAAGGGAACGGGTTGCAGGAGAAACCCTTACTCTGGTTTCTCAGTCTGTTTCCTAGTGCCGCTTTGAAGTGCCTGGCGTTTTCACTGTAAAACCGAGTTGGAGCTTGTACCTCCCCATATATATGTATGGAGTGGAGTTGGCAACTGAACAGAAACTTTGTGTTCCCTTCAAGCTAGGTGAAGGACGGCTTTCACACACACTTATCTCTCAGAACTGAGCATGTGGAGAGACGTTCGTTCATCCAGCACAAAGGGAACGGGTTGCAGGAGAAACCCTTACTCTGGTTTCTCAGTCTGTTTCCTAGTGCCGGTTTGAAGTGCCTGCCGTTTTCACTGTAAAACCGAGTTGGAGCTTGTACCTCCCCATATATATGTATGGAGTGGAGTTGGCAACTGAAAAGAAACTTTGTGTTCCCTTCAAGCTAGGTGAAGGACGGCTTTCACACACACTTATCTCTCAGAACTGAGCATGAGGAGAGACGTTCGTTCATCCAGCACAAAGGGAACGGGTTGCAGGAGAAACCCTTACTCTGGTTTCTCAGTCGGTTTCCTAGTGCCGGTTTGAAGTGCCTGCCGTTTTCACTGTAAAACCGAGTTGGAGCTTGTACCTCCCCATATATATGTATGGAGTGGAGTTGGCAACTGAAAAGAAACTTTGTGTTCCCTTCAAGCTAGGTGAAGGACGGCTTTCACACACACTTATCTCTCAGAACTGAGCATGTGGAGAGACGTTCGTTCATCCAGCACAAAGGGAACGGGTTGCAGGAGAAACCCTTACTCTGGTTTCTCAGTCTGTTTCCTAGTGCCGGTTTGAAGTGCCTGGCGTTTTCACTGTAAAACCGAGTTGGAGCTTGTACCTCCCCATATATATGTATGGAGTGGAGTTGGCAACTGAAAAGAAACTTTGTGTTCCCTTCAAGCTAGGTGAAGGACGGCTTTCACACACACTTATCTCTCAGAACTCAGCATGAGGAGAGACGTTCGTTCATCCAGCACAAAGGGAACGGGTTGCAGGAGAAACCCTTACTCTGGTTTCTCAGTCGGTTTCCTAGTGCCGGTTTGAAGTGCCTGCCGTTTTCACTGTAAAACCGAGTTGGAGCTTGTACCTCCCCATATATATGTATGGAGTGGATTTCGCAACTGAAAAGAAACTTTGTGTTCCCTTCAAGCTAGGTGAAGGAAGGCTTTCACACACATTTATCTCTCAGAACTGAGCATGTGGAGAGACGTTCGTTCATCCAGCACAAAGGGAACGGGTTGCAGGAGAAACCCTTACTCTGGTTTCTCAGTCGGTTTCCTAGTGCCGGTTTGAAATGCCTGCCGTTTTCACTGTAAAACCGAGTTGGAGCTTTTACCTCCCCATATATATGTATGGAGTGGAGTTGGCAACTGAAAAGAAACTTTGTGTTCCCTTCAAGCTAGGTGAAGGACGGCTTTCACACACACTTATCTCTCAGAACTGAGCATGTGGAGAGACGTTCGTTCATCCAGCACAAAGGAAACTGGTGGCAGGAGAAACCATTAATCTGGTTTCTCAGTCTGTTTCCTAGTGCCGGTTTGAAGTGCCTGCCGTTTTCACTGTAAAACCGAGTTGTAGCTTGTACCTCCCCATATATATGTATGGAGTGGAGTTGGCAACTGAAAAGAAACTTTGTGTTCCCTTCAAGCTAGGTGAAGGACGGCTTTCACACACACTTATCTCTCAGAACTGAGCATGTGGAGAGACGTTCGTTCATCCAGCACAAAGGGAACGGGTTGCAGGAGAAACCCTTACTCTGGTTTCTCAGTCTGTTTCCTAGTGCCGGTTTGAAGTGCCTGCCGTTTTCACTGTAAAACCGAGTTGGAGCTTGTACCTCCCCATATATATGTATGGAGTGGAGTTGGCAACTGAAAAGAAACTTTGTGTACCCTTCAAGCTAGGTGAAGGACGGCTTTCACACACACTTATCTCTCAGAACTGAGCATGTGGAGAGACGTTCGTTCATCCAGCACAAAGGGAACGGGTTGCAGGAGAAACCCTTACTCTGGTTTCTCAGTCTGTTTCCTAGTGCCGGTTTGAAGTGCCTGCCGTTTTCACTGTAAAACCGAGTTGGAGCTTGTACCTCCCCATATATATGTATGGAGTGGAGTTGGCAACTGAAAAGAAACTTTGTGTTCCCTTCAAGCTAGGTGAAGGACGGCTTTCACACACACTTATCTCTCAGAACTGAGCATGAGGAGAGACGTTCGTTCATCCAGCACAAAGGGAACGGGTTGCAGGAGAAACCCTTACTCTGGTTTCTCAGTCGGTTTCCTAGTGCCGGTTTGAAGTGCCTGCCGTTTTCACTGTAAAACCGAGTTGGAGCTTGTACCTCCCCATATATATGTATGGAGTGGAGTTGGCAACTGAAAAGAAACTTTGTGTTCCCTTCAAGCTAGGTGAAGGACGGCTTTCACACACACTTATCTCTCAGAACTGAGCATGAGGAGAGACGTTCGTTCATCCAGCACAAAGGGAACGGGTTGCAGGAGAAACCTTTACTCTGGTTTCTCAGTCGGTTTCCTAGTGCCGGTTTGAAGTGCCTGCCGTTTTCACTGTAAAACCGAGTTGGAGCTTGTACCTCCCCATATATATGTATGGAGTGGAGTTGGCAACTGAAAAGAAACTTTGTGTTCCCTTCAAGCTAGGTGAAGGACGGCTTTCACACACACTTATCTCTCAGAACTGAGCATGAGGAGAGACGTTCGTTCATCCAGCACAAAGGGAACGGGTTGCAGGAGAAACCCTTACTCTGGTTTCTCAGTCGGTTTCCTAGTGCCTGTTTGAAGTGCCTGCCGTTTTCACTGTAAAACCGAGTTGGAGCTTGTACCTCCCCATATATATGTATGGAGTGGAGTTGGCAACTGAAAAGAAACTTTGTGTTCCCTTCAAGCTAGGTGAAGGACGGCTATCACACACACTTATCTCTCAGAACTGAGCATGTGGAGAGACGTTCGTTCATCCAGCACAAAGGGAACGGGTTGCAGGAGAAACCCTTACTCTGGTTTCTCAGTCTGTTTCCTAGTGCCGGTTTGAAGTGCCTGCCGTTTTCACTGCAAAACCGAGTTGGAGCTTGTACCTCCCCATATATATGTATGGAGTGGAGTTGGCAACTGAAAAGAAACTTTGTGTTCCCTTCAAGCTAGGTGAAGGACGGCTTTCACACACACTTATCTCTCAGAACTGAGCATGTGGAGAGACGTTCGTTCATCCAGCACAAAGGGAACGGGTTGCAGGAGAAACCCTTACTCTGGTTTCTCAGTCTGTTTCCTAGTGCCGGTTTGAAGTGCCTGCCTTTTTCACTGTAAAACCGAGTTGGAGCTTGTACCTCCCCATATATATGTATGGAGTGGAGTTGGCAACTGAAAAGAAACTTTGTGTTCCCTTCAAGCTAGGTGAAGGACGGCTTTCACACACACTTATGTCTCAGAACTGAGCATGTGGAGAGACGTTCGTTCATCCAGCACAAAGGGAACGGGTTGCAGGAGAAACCCTTACTCTGGTTTCTCAGTCGGTTTCCTAGTGCCGGTTTGAAGTGCCTGCCGTTTTCACTGTAAAACCGAGTTGGAGCTTGTACCTCCCCATATATATGTATGGAGTGGATTTCGCAACTGAAAAGAAACTTTGTGTTCACTTCAAGCTAGGTGAAGGACGGCTTTCACACACATTTATCTCTCAGAACTGAGCATGTGGAGAGACGTTCGTTCATCCAGCACAAAGGGAACGGGTTGCAGGAGAAACACTTACTCTGGTTTCTCAGTCGGTTTCCTAGTGCCTGTTTGAAATGCCTGCCGTTTTCACTGTAAAACCGAGTTGGAGCTTTTACCTCCCCATATATATGTATGGAGTGGAGTTGGCAACTGAAAATCAACTTTGTGTTCCCTTCAAGCTAGGTGAAGGACGGCTTTCACACACACTTATCTCTCAGAACTGAGCATGTGGAGAGACGTTCGTTCATCCAGCACAAAGGAAACTGGTGGCAGGAGAAACCATTACTCTGGTTTCTCAGTCGGTTTCCTAGTGCCGGTTTGAAGTGCCTGCCGTTTTCACTGTAAAACCGAGTTGGAGCTTGTACCTCCCCATATATATGTATGGAGTGGAGTTGGCAACTGAAAAGAAACTTTGTGTTCCCTTCAAGCTAGGTGAAGGACGGCTTTCACACACACTTATCTCTCAGAACTGAGCATGTGGAGAGACGTTCGTTCATCCAGCACAAAGGGAACGGGTTGCAGGAGAAACCCTTACTCTGGTTTCTCAGTCTGTTTCCTAGTGCCGGTTTGAAGTGCCTGCCGTTTTCACTGTAAAACCGAGTTAGAGCTTGTACCTCCCCATATATATGTATGGAGTGGGGTTGGCAACTGAACAGAAACTTTGTGTTCCCTTCAAGCTAGGTGAAGGACGGCTTTCACACACACTTATCTCTCAGAACTGAGCATGTGGAGAGACGTTCGTTCATCCAGCACAAAGGGAACGGGTTGCAGGAGAAACCCTTACTCTGGTTTCTCAGTCGGTTTCCTAGTGCCGGTTTGAAGTGCCTGCCGTTTTCACTGTAAAACCGAGTTGGAGCTTGTACCTCCCCATATATATGTATGGAGTGGAGTTGGCAACTGAAAAGAAACTTTGTGTTCCCTTCAAGCTAGGTGAAGGACGGCTTTCACACACACTTATCTCTCAGAACTGAGCATGAGGAGAGACGTTCGTTCATCCAGCACAAAGGGAACGGGTTGCAGGAGAAACCCTTACTCTGGTTTCTCAGTCGGTTTCCTAGTGCCGGTTTGAAGTGCCTGCCGTTTTCACTGTAAAACCGAGTTGGAGCTTGTACCTCCCCATATATATGTATGGAGTGGAGTTGGCAACTGAAAAGAAACTTTGTGTTCCCTTCAAGCTAGGTGAAGGACGGCTTTCACACACACTTATCTCTCAGAACTGAGCATGTGGAGAGACGTTCGTTCATCCAGCACAAAGGGAACGGGTTGCAGGAGAAACCCTTACTCTGGTTTCTCAGTCTGTTTCCTAGTGCCGGTTTGAAGTGCCTGCCTTTTTCACTGTAAAACCGAGTTGGAGCTTGTACCTCCCCATATATATGTATGGAGTGGAGTTGGCAACTGAAAAGAAACTTTGTGTTCCCTTCAAGCTAGGTGAAGGACGGCTTTCACACACACTTATCTCTCAGAACTGAGCATGTGGAGAGACGTTCGTTCATCCAGCACAAAGGGAACGGGTTGCAGGAGAAACCCTTACTCTGGTTTCTCAGTCGGTTTCCTAGTGCCGGTTTGAAGTGCCTGCCGTTTTCACTGTAAAACCGAGTTGGAGCTTGTACCTCCCCATATATATGTATGGAGTGGATTTCGCAACTGAAAAGAAACTTTGTGTTCACTTTAAGCTAGGTGAAGGACGGCTTTCACACACATTTATCTTTCAGAACTGAGCATGTGGAGAGACGTTCGTTCATCCAGCACAAAGGGAACGGGTTGCAGGAGAAACCCTTACTCTGGTTTCTCAGTCGGTTTCCTAGTGCCGGTTTGAAATGCCTGCCGTTTTCACTGTAAAACCGAGTTGGAGCTTGTACCTCCCCATATATATGTATGGAGTGGAGTTGGCAACTGAAAAGAAACTTTGTGTTCCCTTCAAGCTAGGTGAAGGACGGCTTTCACACACACTTATCTCTCAGAACTGAGCATGTGGAGAGACGTTCGTTCATCCAGCACAAAGGAAACTGGTGGCAGGAGAAACCATTACTCTGGTTTCTCAGTCGGTTTCCTAGTGCCGGTTTGAAGTGCCTGCCGTTTTCACTGTAAAACCGAGTTGGAGCTTGTACCTCCCCATATATATGTATGGAGTGGAGTTGGCAACTGAAAAGAAACTTTGTGTTCCCTTCAAGCTAGGTGAAGGATGGCTTTCACACACACTTATCTCTCAGAACTGAGCATGTGGAGAGACGTTCGTTCATCCAGCACAAAGGGAACGGGTTGCAGGAGAAACCCTTACTCTGGTTTCTCAGTCGGTTTCCTAGTGCCGGTTTGAAGTGCCTGCCGTTTTCACTGTGAAACCGAGTTGGAGCTTGTACCTCCCCATATATATGTATGGAGTGGGGTTGGCAACTGAAAAGAAACTTTGTGTTCCCTTCAAGCTAGGTGAAGGACGGCTTTCACACACACTTATCTCTCAGAACTGAGCATGTGGAGAGACTTTCGTTCATCCAGCACAAAGGGAACGGGTTGCAGGAGAAACCCTTACTCTGGTTTCTCAGTCTGTTTCCTAGTGCCGGTTTGAAGTGCCTGCCGTTTTCACTGTAAAACCGAGTTGGAGCTTGTACCTCCCCATATATATGTATGGAGTGGAGTTGGCAACTGAACAGAAACTTTGTGTTCCCTTCAAGCTAGGTGAAGGACGGCTTTCACACACACTTATCTCTCAGAACTGAGCATGTGGAGAGACGTTCGTTCATCCAGCACAAAGGGAACGGGTTGCAGGAGAAACCCTTACTCTGGTTTCTCAGTCTGTTTCCTAGTGCCGGTTTGAAGTGCCTGCCGTTTTCACTGTAAAACCGAGTTGGAGCTTGTACCTCCCCATATATATGTATGGAGTGGAGTTGGCAACTGAAAAGAAACTTTGTGTTCCCTTCAAGCTAGGTGAAGGACGGCTTTCACACACACTTATCTCTCAGAACTGAGCATGAGGAGAGACGTTCGTTCATCCAGCAAAAAGGGAACGGGTTGCAGGAGAAACCCTTACTCTGGTTTCTCAGTCGGTTTCCTAGTGCCGGTTTGAAGTGCCTGCCGTTTTCACTGTAAAACCGAGTTGGAGCTTGTACCTCCCCATATATATGTATGGAGTGGAGTTGGCAACTGAAAAGAAACTTTGTGTTCCCTTCAAGCTAGGTGAAGGACGGCTTTCACACACACTTATCTCTCAGAACTGAGCATGTGGAGAGACGTTCGTTCATCCAGCACAAAGGGAACGGGTTGCAGGAGAAACCCTTACTCTGGTTTCTCAGTCTGTTTCCTAGTGCCGGTTTGAAGTGCCTGGCGTTTTCACTGTAAAACCGAGTTGGAGCTTGTACCTCCCCATATATATGTATGGAGTGGAGTTGGCAACTGAAAAGAAACTTTGTGTTCCCTTCAAGCTAGGTGAAGGACGGCTTTCACACACACTTATCTCTCAGAACTGAGCATGAGGAGAGACGTTCGTTCATCCAGCACAAAGGGAACGGTTTGCAGGAGAAACCCTTACTCTGGTTTCTCAGTCTGTTTCCTAGTGCCGGTTTGAAGTGCCTGCCGTTTTCACTGTAAAACCGAGTTGGAGCTTGTACCTCCCCATATATATGTATGGAGTGGAGTTGGCAACTGAAAAGAAACTTTGTGTTCCCTTCAAGCTAGGTGAAGGACGGCTTTCACACACACTTATCTCTCAGAACTGAGCATGTGGAGAGACGTTCGTTCATCCAGCACAAAGGGAACGGGTTGCAGGAGAAACCCTTACTCTGGTTTCTCAGTCTGTTTCCTAGTGCCTGTTTGAAGTGCCTGCCGTTTTCACTGTAAAACCGAGTTGGAGCTTGTACCTCCCCATATATATGTATGGAGTGGAGTTGGCAACTGAAAAGAAACTTTGTGTTCCCTTCAAGCTAGGTGAAGGACGGCTTTCACACACACTTATCTCTCAGAACTGAGCATGTGGAGAGACGTTCGTTCATCCAGCACAAAGGGAACGGGTTGCAGGAGAAACCCTTACTCTGGTTTCTCAGTCGGTTTCCTAGTGCCGGTTTGAAGTGCCTGCCGTTTTCACTGTAAAACCGAGTTGGAGCTTGTACCTCCCCATATATATGTATGGAGTGGAGTTGGCAACTGAAAAGAAACTTTGTGTTCCCTTCAAGCTAGGTGAAGGACGGCTTTCACACACACTTATCTCTCAGAACTGAGCATGTGGAGAGACGTTCGTTCATCCAGCACAAAGGGAACGGGTTGCAGGAGAAACCCTTACTCTGGTTTCTCAGTCTGTTTCCTAGTGCCGGTTTGAAGTGCCTGGCGTTTTCACTGTAAAACCGAGTTGGAGCTTGTACCTCCCCATATATATGTATGGAGTGGAGTTGGCAACTGAAAAGAAACTTTGTGTTCCCTTCAAGCTAGGTGAAGGACGGCTTTCACACACACTTATCTCTCAGAACTGAGCATGAGGAGAGACGTTCGTTCATCCAGCACAAAGGGAACGGTTTGCAGGAGAAACCCTTACTCTGGTTTCTCAGTCTGTTTCCTAGTGCCGGTTTGAAGTGCCTGCCGTTTTCACTGTAAAACCGAGTTGGAGCTTGTACCTCCCCATATATATGTATGGAGTGGATTTGGCAACTGAACAGAAACTTTGTGTTCCCTTCAAGCTAGGTGAAGGACGGCTTTCACACACACTTATCTCTCAGAACTGAGCATGTGGAGAGACGTTCGTTCATCCAGCACAAAGGGAACGGGTTGCAGGAGAAACCCTTACTCTGGTTTCTCAGTCTGTTTCCTAGTGCCGGTTTGAAGTGCCTGCCGTTTTCACTGTAAAACCGAGTTGGAGCTTGTACCTCCCCATATATATGTATGGAGTGGAGTTGGCAACTGAAAAGAAACTTTGTGTTCCCTTCAAGCTAGGTGAAGGACGGCTTTCACACACACTTATCTCTCAGAACTGAGCATGTGGAGAGACGTTCGTTCATCCAGCACAAAGGGAACGGGTTGCAGGAGAAACCCTTACTCTGGTTTCTCAGTCTGTTTCCTAGTGCCGGTTTGAAGTGCCTGCCGTTTTCACTGTAAAACCGAGTTGGAGTTTGTACCTCCCCATATATATGTATGGAGTGGAGTTGGCAACTGAAAAGAAACTTTGTGTTCCCTTCAAGCTAGGTGAAGGACGGCTTTCACACACACTTATCTCTCAGAACTGAGCATGAGGAGAGACGTTCGTTCATCCAGCACAAAGGGAACGGGTTGCAGGAGAAACCCTTACTCTGGTTTCTCAGTCGGTTTCCTAGTGCCGGTTTGAAGTGCCTGCCGTTTTCACTGTAAAACCGAGTTGGAGCTTGTACCTCCCCATATATATGTATGGAGTGGAGTTGGCAACTGAAAAGAAACTTTGTGTTCCCTTCAAGCTAGGTGAAGGACGGCTTTCACACACACTTATCTCTCAGAACTGAGCATGTGGAGAGACGTTCGTTCATCCAGCACAAAGGGAACGGGTTGCAGGAGAAACCCTTACTCTGGTTTCTCAGTCTGTTTCCTAGTGCCGGTTTGAAGTGCCTGCCGTTTTCACTGCAAAACCGAGTTGGAGCTTGTACCTCCCCATATATATGTATGGAGTGGAGTTGGCAACTGAAAAGAAACTTTGTGTTCCCTTCAAGCTAGGTGAAGGACGGCTTTCACACACATTTATCTTTTAGAACTGAGCATGTAGAGAGACGTTCGTTCATCCAGCACAAAGGGAACGGGTTGCAGGAGAAACCCTTACTCTGGTTTCTCAGTCGGTTTCCTAGTGCCGGTTTGAAATGCCTGCCGTTTTCACTGTAAATCCGAGTTGGAGCTTGTACATCCCCATATATATGTATGGAGTGGAGTTGGCAACTGAAAAGAAACTTTGTGTTCCCTTCAAGCTAGGTGAAGGACGGCTTTCACACACACTTATCTCTCAGAACTGAGCATGTGGAGAGACGTTCGTTCATCCAGCACAAAGGAAACTGGTGGCAGGAGAAACCATTACTCTGGTTTCTCAGTCGGTTTCCTAGTGCCGGTTTGAAGTGCCTGCCGTTTTCACTGTAAAACCGAGTTGGAGCTTGTACCTCCCCATATATATGTATGGAGTGGAGTTGGCAACTGAAAAGAAACTTTGTGTTCCCTTCAAGCTAGGTGAAGGACGGCTTTCACACACACTTATCTCTCAGAACTGAGCATGTGGAGAGACGTTCGTTCATCCAGCACAAAGGGAACGGGTTGCAGGAGAAACCCTTACTCTGGTTTCTCAGTCTGTTTCCTAGTGCCGGTTTGAAGTGCCTGGCGTTTTCACTGTAAAACCGAGTTGGAGCTTGTACCTCCCCATATATATGTATGGAGTGGAGTTGGCAACTGAAAAGAAACTTTGTGTTCCCTTCAAGCTAGGTGAAGGACGGCTTTCACACACACTTATCTCTCAGAACTGAGCATGAGGAGAGACGTTCGTTCATCCAGCACAAAGGGAACGGTTTGCAGGAGAAACCCTTACTCTGGTTTCTCAGTCTGTTTCCTAGTGCCGGTTTGAAGTGCCTGCCGTTTTCACTGTAAAACCGAGTTGGAGCTTGTACCTCCCCATATATATGTATGGAGTGGAGTTGGCAACTGAAAAGAAACTTTGTGTTCCCTTCAAGCTAGGTGAAGGACGGCTTTCACACACACTTATCTCTCAGAACTGAGCATGTGGAGAGACGTTCGTTCATCCAGCACAAAGGGAACGGGTTGCAGGAGAAACCCTTACTCTGGTTTCTCAGTCTGTTTCCTAGTGCCGGTTTGAAGTGCCTGCCGTTTTCACTGTAAAACCGAGTTGGAGCTTGTACCTCCCCATATATATGTATGGAGTGGAGTTGGCAACTGAAAAGAAACTTTGTGTTCCCTTCAAGCTAGGTGAAGGACGGCTTTCACACACACTTATCTCTCAGAACTGAGCATGAGGAGAGACGTTCGTTCATCCAGCACAAAGGGAACGGGTTGCAGGAGAAACCCTTATTCTGGTTTCTCAGTCTGTTTCCTAGTGCCGGTTTGAAGTGCCTGCCGTTTTCACTGTAAAACCGAGTTGGAGCTTGTACCTCCCCATATATATGTATGGAGTGGAGTTGGCAACTGAAAAGAAACTTTGTGTTCCCTTCAAGCTAGGTGAAGGACGGCTTTCACACACACTTATCTCTCAGAACTGAGCATGTGGAGAGACGTTCGTTCATCCAGCACAAAGGGAACGGGTTGCAGGAGAAACCCTTACTCTGGTTTCTCAGTCGGTTTCCTAGTGCCGGTATGAAGTGCCTGCCGTTTTCACTGTAAAACCGAGTTGGAACTTGTTCCTCCCCATATATATGTATGGAGTGGAGTTGGCAACTGAAAAGAAACTTTGTGTTCCCTTCAAGCTAGGTGAAGGACGGCTTTCACACACACTTATCTCTCAGAACTGAGCATGTGGAGAGACGTTCGTTCATCCAGCACAAAGGGAACGGGTTGCAGGAGAAACCCTTACTCTGGTTTCTCAGTCGGTTTCCTAGTGCCGGTTTGAAGTGCCTGCCGTTTTCACTGTAAAACCGAGTTGGAGCTTGTACCTCCCCATATATATGTATGGAGTGGAGTTGGCAACTGAAAAGAAACTTTGTGTTCCCTTCAAGCTAGGTGAAGGACGGCTTTCACACACACTTATCTCTCAGAACTGAGCATGTGGAGAGACGTTCGTTCATCCAGCACAAAGGGAACGGGTTGCAGGAGAAACCCTTACTCTGGTTTCTCAGTCTGTTTCCTAGTGCCGGTTTGAAGTGCCTGCCGTTTTCACTGTAAAACCGAGTTGGAGCTTGTACCTCCCCATATATATGTATGGAGTGGAGTTGGCAACTGAAAAGAAACTTTGTTTTCCCTTCAAGCTAGGTGAAGGACGGCTTTCACACACACTTATCTCTCAGAACTGAGCATGTGGAGAGACGTTCGTTCATCCAGCACAAAGGGAACGGGTTGCAGGATAAACCCTTACTCTGGTTTCTCAGTCTGTTTCCTAGTGCCGGTTTGAAGTGCCTGCCGTTTTCACTGTAAAACCGAGTTGGAGCTTTACCTCCCCATATATATGTATGGAGTGGAGTTGGCAACTGAAAAGAAACTTTGTGTTCCCTTCAAGCTAGGTGAAGGACGGCTTTCACACACACTTATCTCTCAGAACTGAGCATGTGGAGAGACGTTCGTTCATCCAGCACAAAGGGAACGGGTTGCAGGATAAACCCTTACTCTGGTTTCTCAGTCTGTTTCCTAGTGCCGGTTTGAAGTGCCTGCCGTTTTCACTGTAAAACCGAGTTGGAGCTTTACCTCCCCATATATATGTATGGAGTGGAGTTGGCAACTGAAAAGAAACTTTGTGTTCCCTTCAAGCTAGGTGAAGGACGGCTTTCACACACACTTATCTCTCAGAACTGAGCATGTGGAGAGACGTTCGTTCATCCAGCACAAAGGGAACGGGTTGCAGGAGAAACCCTTACTCTGGTTTCTCAGTCTGTTTCCTAGTGCCGGTTTGAAGTGCCTGCCGTTTTCACTGTAAAACCGAGTTGGAGCTTGTACCTCCCCATATATATGTATGGAGTGGAGTTGGCAACTGAAAAGAAACTTTGTGTTCCCTTCAAGCTAGGTGAAGGACGGCTTTCACACACACTTATCTCTCAGAACTGAGCATGAGGAGAGACGTTCGTTCATCCAGCACAAAGGGAACGGGTTGCAGGAGAAACCCTTACTCTGGTTTCTCAGTCTGTTTCCTAGTGCCGGTTTGAAGTGCCTGCCGTTTTCACTGTAAAACCGAGTTGGAGCTTCTACCTCCCCATATATATGTATGGAGTGGAGTTGGCAACTGAAAAGAAACTTTGTGTTCCCTTCAAGCTAGGTGAAGGACGGCTTTCACACACACTTATCTCTCAGAACTGAGCATGTGGAGAGACGTTCGTTCATCCAGCACAAAGGGAACGGGTTGCAGGATAAACCCTTACTCTGGTTTCACAGTCTGTTTCCTAGTGCCGGTTTGAAGTGCCTGCCGTTTTCACTGTAAAACCGAGTTGGAGCTTGTACCTCCCCATATATATGTATGGAGTGGAGTTGGCAACTGAAAAGAAACTTTGTGTTCCCTTCAAGCTAGGTGAAGGACGGCTTTCACACACACTTATCTCTCAGAACTGAGCATGTGGAGAGACGTTCGTTCATCCAGCACAAAGGGAACGGGTTGCAGGAGAAACCCTTACTCTGGTTTCTCAGTCGGTTTCCTAGTGCCGGTTTGAAGTGCCTGCCGTTTTCACTGTAAAACCGAGTTGGAGCTTGTACCTCCCAATATATATGTATGGAGTGGAGTTGGCAACTGAAAAGAAACTTTGTGTTCCCTTCAAGCTAGGTGAAGGACGGCTTTCACACACACTTATCTCTCAGAACTGAGCATGTGGAGAGACGTTCGTTCATCCAGCACAAAGGGAACGGGTTGCAGGAGAAACCCTTACTCTGGTTTCTCAGTCTGTTTCCTAGTTCCGGTTTGAAGTGCCTGCCGTTTTCACTGTAAAACCGAGTTGGAACTTGTTCCTCCCCATATATATGTATGGAGTGGAGTTGGCAACTGAAAAGAAACTTTGTGTTCCCTTCAAGCTAGGTGAAGGACGGCTTTCACACACACTTATCTCTCAGAACTGAGCATGTGGAGAGACGTTCGTTCATCCAGCACAAAGGGAACGGGTTGCAGGAGAAACCCTTACTCTGGTTTCTCAGTCTGTTTCCTAGTGCCGGTTTGAAGTGCCTGCCGTTTTCACTGTAAAACCGAGTTGGAGCTTGTACCTCCCCATATATATGTATGGAGTGGAGTTGGCAACTGAAAAGAAACTTTGTGTTCCCTTCAAGCTAGGTGAAGGACGGCTTTCACACACACTTATCTCTCAGAACTGAGCATGAGGAGAGACGTTCGTTCATCCAGCACAAAGGGAACGGGTTGCAGGAGAAACCCTTACTCTGGTTTCTCAGTCTGTTTCCTAGTGCCGGTTTGAAGTGCCTGCCGTTTTCACTGTAAAACCGAGTTGGAGCTTGTACCTCCCCATATATATGTATGGAGTGGAGTTGGCAACTGAAAAGAAACTTTGTGTTCCCTTCAAGCTAGGTGAAGGACGGCTTTCACACACACTTATCTCTCAGAACTGAGCATGTGGAGAGACGTTCGTTCATCCAGCACAAAGGGAACGGGTTGCAGGAGAAACCCTTACTCTGGTTTCTCAGTCTGTTTCCTAGTGCCGGTTTGAAATGCCTGCCGTTTTCACTGTAAAACCGAGTTGGAGCTTGTACCTCCCCATATATATGTATGGAGTGGAGTTGGCAACTGAAAAGAAACTTTGTGTTCCCTTCAAGCTAGGTGAAGGACGGCTTTCACACACACTTATCTCTCAGAACTGAGCATGTGGAGAGACGTTCGTTCATCCAGCACAAAGGGAACGGGTTGCAGGAGAAACCCTTACTCTGGTTTCTCAGTCTGTTTCCTAGTGCCGGTTTGAAGTGCCTGCCGTTTTCACTGTAAAACCGAGTTGGAGCTTGTACCTCCCCATATATATGTATGGAGTGGAGTTGGCAACTGAAAAGAAACTTTGTGTTCCCTTCAAGCTAGGTGAAGGACGGCTTTCACACACACTTATCTCTCTGAACTGAGCAAGTGGAGAGACGTTCGTTCATCCAGCACAAAGGGAACGGGTTGCAGGAGAAACCCTTACTCTGGTTTCTCAGTCGGTTTCCTAGTGCCGGTTTGAAGTGCCTGGCGTTTTCACTGTAAAACCGAGTTGGAGCTTGTACCTCCCCATATATATGTATGGAGTGGAGTTGGCAACTGAAAAGAAACTTTGTGTTCCCTTCAAGCTAGGTGAAGGATGGCTTTCACACACACTTATCTCTCAGAACTGAGCATGAGGAGAGACGTTCGTTCATCCAGCACAAAGGGAACGGGTTGCAGGAGAAACCCTTACTGTGGTTTCTCAGTCTGTTTCCTAGTGCCGGTTTGAAGTGCCTGCCGTTTTCACTGTAAAACCGAGTTGGAGCTTGTACCTCCCCATATATATGTATGGAGTGGAGTTG
This sequence comes from Vicugna pacos, assembly GCF_048564905.1. Lineage (NCBI taxonomy): Eukaryota > Metazoa > Chordata > Mammalia > Artiodactyla > Camelidae > Vicugna > Vicugna pacos. Next base: position 75,105,071 of record NW_027328740.1, on the reverse strand, counting down.
GCAACTGAAAAGAAACTTTGTGTTCCCTTCAAGCTAGGTGAAGGACGGCTTTCACACACACTTATCTCTCAGAACTGAGCATGTGGAGAGACGTTCGTTCATCCAGCACAAAGGGAACGGGTTGCAGGAGAAACCCTTACTCTGGTTTCTCAGTCGGTTTCCTAGTGCCGGTTTGAAGTGCCTGCCGTTTTCACTGTAAAACCGAGTTGGAGCTTGTACCTCCCCATATATATGTATGGAGTGGAGTTGGCAACTGAAAAGAAACTTTGTGTTCCCTTCAAGCTAGGTGAAGGACGGCTTTCACACACACTTATCTCTCAGAACTGAGCATGTGGAGTGACGTTCGTTCATCCAGCACAAAGGGAACGGGTTGCAGGAGAAACCCTTACTCTGGTTTCTCAGTCTGTTTCCTAGTGCCGGTTTGAAGTGCCTGCCGTTTTCACTGTAAAACCGAGTTGGAGCTTGTACCTCCCCATATATATGTATGGAGTGGAGTTGGCAACTAAAAGAAACTTTGTGTTCCCTTCAAGCTAGGTGAAGGACGGCTTTCACACACACTTATCTCTCAGAACTGAGCATGTGGAGAGACGTTCGTTCATCCAGCACAAAGGGAACGGGTTGCAGGAGAAACCCTTACTCTGGTTTCTCAGTCGGTTTCCTAGTGCCGGTTTGAAGTGCCTGCCGTTTTCACTGTAAAACCGAGTTGGAGCTTGTACCTCCCCATATATATGTATGGAGTGGAGTTGGCAACTGAAAAGAAACTTTGTGTTCCCTTCAAGCTAGGTGAAGGACGGCTTTCACACACACTTATCTCTCAGAACTGAGCATGTGGAGAGACGTTCGTTCATCCAGCACAAAGGGAACGGGTTGCAGGAGAAACCCTTACTCTGGTTTCTCAGTCTGTTTCCTAGTGCCGGTTTGAAGTGCCTGCCGTTTTCACTGTAAAACCGAGTTGGAGCTTGTACCTCCCCATATATATGTATGGAGTGGAGTTGGCAACTGAAAAGAAACTTTGTGTTCCCTTCAAGCTAGGTGAAGGACGGCTTTCACACACCCTTATCTCTCAGAACTGAGCATGTGGAGTGACGTTCGTTCATCCAGCACAAAGGGAACGGGTTGCAGGAGAAACCCTTACTCTGGTTTCTCAGTCTGTTTCCTAGTGCCGGTTTGAAGTGCCTGCCGTTTTCACTGTAAAACCGAGTTGGAGCTTGTACCTCCCCATATATATGTATGGAGTGGAGTTGGCAACTAAAAGAAACTTTGTGTTCCCTTCAAGCTAGGTGAAGGACGGCTTTCACACACACTTATCTCTCAGAACTGAGCATGTGGAGAGACGTTCGTTCATCCAGCACAAAGGGAACGGGTTGTAGGAGAAACCCTTACTCTGGTTTCTCAGTCGGTTTCCTAGTGCCGGTTTGTAGTGCCTGCCGTTTTCACTGTAAAACCGAGTTGGAGCTTGTACCTCCCCATATATATGTATGGAGTGGAGTTGGCAACTGAAAAGAAACTTTGTGTTCCCTTCAAGCTAGGTGAAGGACGGCTTTCACACACACTTATCTCTCAGAACTGAGCATGTGGAGAGACGTTCGTTCATCCAGCACAAAGGGAACGGGTTGCAGGAGAAACCCTTACTCTGGTTTCTCAGTCTGTTTCCTAGTGCCGGTTTGAAGTGCCTGCCGTTTTCACTGTAAAACCGAGTTGGAGCTTGTACCTCCCCATATATATGTATGGAGTGGAGTTGGCAACTGAAAAGAAACTTTGTGTTCCCTTCAAGCTAGGTGAAGGACGGCTTTCACACACACTTATCTCTCAGAACTGAGCATGTGGAGAGACGTTCGTTCATCCAGCACAAAGGGAACAGGTTGCAGGAGAAACCCTTACTCTGGTTTCTCAGTCTGTTTCCTAGTGCCGGTTTGAAGTGCCTGCCGTTTTCACTGTAAAGCCGAGTTGGAGCTTGTACCTCCCCATATATATGTATGGAGTGGAGTTGGCAACTGAAAAGAAACTTTGTGTTCCCTTCAAGCTAGGTGAAGGACGGCTTTCACACACACTTATCTCTCAGAACTGAGCATGTGGAGAGACGTTCGTTCATCCAGCACAAAGGGAACGGGTTGCAGGAGAAACCCTTACTCTGGTTTCTCAGTCGGTTTCCTAGTGCCGGTTTGAAGTGCCTGCCGTTTTCACTGTAAAACCGAGTTGGAGCTTGTACCTCCCCATATATATGTATGGAGTGGAGTTGGCAACTGAAAAGAAACTTTGTGTTCCCTTCAAGCTAGGTGAAGGACGGCTTTCACACACACTTATCTCTCAGAACTGAGCATGTGGAGAGACGTTCGTTCATCCAGCACAAAGTGAACGGGTTGCAGGAGAAACCCTTACTCTGGTTTCTCAGTCGGTTTCCTAGTGCCGGTTTGTAGTGCCTGCCGTTTTCACTGTAAAACCGAGTTGGAGCTTGTACCTCCCCATATATATGTATGGAGTGGAGTTGGCAACTGAAAAGAAACTTTGTGTTCCCTTCAAGCTAGGTGAAGGACGGCTTTCACACACACTTATCTCTCAGAACTGAGCATGTGGAGAGACGTTCGTTCATCCAGCACAAAGGGAACGGGTTGCAGGAGAAACCCTTACTCTGGTTTCTCAGTCTGTTTCCTAGTGCCGGTTTGAAGTGCCTGCCGTTTTCACTGTAAAACCGAGTTGGAGCTTGTACCTCCCCATATATATGTATGGAGTGGAGTTGGCAACTGAAAAGAAACTTTGTGTTCCCTTCAAGCTAGGTGAAGGACGGCTTTCACACACACTTATCTCTCAGAACTGAGCATGAGGAGAGACGTTCGTTCATCCAGCACAAAGGGAACGGGTTGCAGGAGAAACCCTTACTCTGGTTTCTCAGTCTGTTTCCTAGTGCCGGTTTGAAGTGCCTGCCGTTTTCACTGTAAAACCGAGTTGGAGCTTGTACCTCCCCATATATATGTATGGAGTGGAGTTGGCAACTGAAAAGAAACTTTGTGTTCCCTTCAAGCTAGGTGAAGGACGGCTTTCACACACACTTATCTCTCAGAACTGAGCATGTGGAGAGACGTTCGTTCATCCAGCACAAAGGGAACGGGTTGCAGGATAAACCCTTACTCTGGTTTCTCAGTCTGTTTCCTAGTGCCGGTTTGAAGTGCCTGCCGTTTTCACTGTAAAACCGAGTTGGAGCTTTACCTCCCCATATATATGTATGGAGTGGAGTTGGCAACTGAAAAGAAACTTTGTGTTCCCTTCAAGCTAGGTGAAGGACGGCTTTCACACACACTTATCTCTCAGAACTGAGCATGTGGAGAGACGTTCGTTCATCCAGCACAAAGGGAACGGGTTGCAGGAGAAACCCCTACTCTGGTTTCTCAGTCTGTTTCCTAGTGCCGGTTTGAAGTGCCTGCCGTTTTCACTGTAAAACCGAGTTGGAGCTTGTACCTCCCCATATATATGTATGGAGTGGAGTTGGCAACTGAAAAGAAACTTTGTGTTCCCTTCAAGCTAGGTGAAGGACGGCTTTCACACACACTTATCTCTCAGAACTGAGCATGAGGAGAGACGTTCGTTCATCCAGCACAAAGGGAACGGGTTGCAGGAGAAACCCTTACTCTGGTTTCTCAGTCTGTTTCCTAGTGCCGGTTTGAAGTGCCTGCCGTTTTCACTGTAAAACCGAGTTGGAGCTTCTACCTCCCCATATATATGTATGGAGTGGAGTTGGCAACTGAAAAGAAACTTTGTGTTCCCTTCAAGCTAGGTGAAGGACGGCTTTCACACACACTTATCTCTCAGAACTGAGCATGTGGAGAGACGTTCGTTCATCCAGCACAAAGGGAACGGGTTGCAGGATAAACCCTTACTCTGGTTTCACAGTCTGTTTCCTAGTGCCGGTTTGAAGTGCCTGCCGTTTTCACTGTAAAACCGAGTTGGAGCTTGTACCTCCCCATATATATGTATGGAGTGGAGTTGGCAACTGAAAAGAAACTTTGTGTTCCCTTCAAGCTAGGTGAAGGACGGCTTTCACACACACTTATCTCTCAGAACTGAGCATGTGGAGAGACGTTCGTTCATCCAGCACAAAGGGAACGGGTTGCAGGAGAAACCCTTACTCTGGTTTCTCAGTCGGTTTCCTAGTGCCGGTTTGAAGTGCCTGCCGTTTTCACTGTAAAACCGAGTTGGAGCTTGTACCTCCCAATATATATGTATGGAGTGGAGTTGGCAACTGAAAAGAAACTTTGTGTTCCCTTCAAGCTAGGTGAAGGACGGCTTTCACACACACTTATCTCTCAGAACTGAGCATGTGGAGAGACGTTCGTTCATCCAGCACAAAGGGAACGGGTTGCAGGAGAAACCCTTACTCTGGTTTCTCAGTCTGTTTCCTAGTTCCGGTTTGAAGTGCCTGCCGTTTTCACTGTAAAACCGAGTTGGAACTTGTTCCTCCCCATATATATGTATGGAGTGGAGTTGGCAACTGAAAAGAAACTTTGTGTTCCCTTCAAGCTAGGTGAAGGACGGCTTTCACACACACTTATCTCTCAGAACTGAGCATGTGGAGAGACGTTCGTTCATCCAGCACAAAGGGAACGGGTTGCAGGAGAAACCCTTACTCTGGTTTCTCAGTCTGTTTCCTAGTGCCGGTTTGAAGTGCCTGCCGTTTTCACTGTAAAACCGAGTTGGAGCTTGTACCTCCCCATATATATGTATGGAGTGGAGTTGGCAACTGAAAAGAAACTTTGTGTTCCCTTCAAGCTAGGTGAAGGACGGCTTTCACACACACTTATCTCTCAGAACTGAGCATGAGGAGAGACGTTCGTTCATCCAGCACAAAGGGAACGGGTTGCAGGAGAAACCCTTACTCTGGTTTCTCAGTCTGTTTCCTAGTGCCGGTTTGAAGTGCCTGCCGTTTTCACTGTAAAACCGAGTTGGAGCTTGTACCTCCCCATATATATGTATGGAGTGGAGTTGGCAACTGAAAAGAAACTTTGTGTTCCCTTCAAGCTAGGTGAAGGACGGCTTTCACACACACTTATCTCTCAGAACTGAGCATGTGGAGAGACGTTCGTTCATCCAGCACAAAGGGAACGGGTTGCAGGAGAAACCCTTACTCTGGTTTCTCAGTCTGTTTCCTAGTGCCGGTTTGAAATGCCTGCCGTTTTCACTGTAAAACCGAGTTGGAGCTTGTACCTCCCCATATATATGTATGGAGTGGAGTTGGCAACTGAAAAGAAACTTTGTGTTCCCTTCAAGCTAGGTGAAGGACGGCTTTCACACACACTTATCTCTCAGAACTGAGCATGTGGAGAGACGTTCGTTCATCCAGCACAAAGGGAACGGGTTGCAGGAGAAACCCTTACTCTGGTTTCTCAGTCTGTTTCCTAGTGCCGGTTTGAAGTGCCTGCCGTTTTCACTGTAAAACCGAGTTGGAGCTTGTACCTCCCCATATATATGTATGGAGTGGAGTTGGCAACTGAAAAGAAACTTTGTGTTCCCTTCAAGCTAGGTGAAGGACGGCTTTCACACACACTTATCTCTCAGAACTGAGCAAGTGGAGAGACGTTCGTTCATCCAGCACAAAGGGAACGGGTTGCAGGAGAAACCCTTACTCTGGTTTCTCAGTCGGTTTCCTAGTGCCGGTTTGAAGTGCCTGGCGTTTTCACTGTAAAACCGAGTTGGAGCTTGTACCTCCCCATATATATGTATGGAGTGGAGTTGGCAACTGAAAAGAAACTTTGTGTTCCCTTCAAGCTAGGTGAAGGACGGCTTTCACACACACTTATCTCTCAGAACTGAGCATGAGGAGAGACGTTCGTTCATCCAGCACAAAGGGAACGGGTTGCAGGAGAAACCCTTACTGTGGTTTCTCAGTCTGTTTCCTAGTGCCGGTTTGAAGTGCCTGCCGTTTTCACTGTAAAACCGAGTTGGAGCTTGTACCTCCCCATATATATGTATGGAGTGGAGTTGGCAACTGAAAAGAAACTTTGTGTTCCCTTCAAGCTAGGTGAAGGACGGCTTTCACACACACTTATCTCTCAGAACTGAGCATGTGGAGAGACGTTCGTTCATCCAGCACAAAGGGAACGGGTTGCAGGAGAAACCCTTACTCTGGTTTCTCAGTCGGTTTCCTAGTGCCGGTTTGAAGTGCCTGCCGTTTTCACTGTAAAACCGAGTTGGAGCTTGTACCTCCCCATATATATGTATGGAGTGGAGTTGGCAACTGAAAAGAAACTTTGTGTTCCCTTCAAGCTAGGTGAAGGACGGCTTTCACACACACTTATCTCTCAGAACTGAGCATGTGGAGTGACGTTCGTTCATCCAGCACAAAGGGAACGGGTTGCAGGAGAAACCCTTACTCTGGTTTCTCAGTCTGTTTCCTAGTGCCGGTTTGAAGTGCCTGCCGTTTTCACTGTAAAACCGAGTTGGAGCTTGTACCTCCCCATATATATGTATGGAGTGGAGTTGGCAACTAAAAGAAACTTTGTGTTCCCTTCAAGCTAGGTGAAGGACGGCTTTCACACACACTTATCTCTCAGAACTGAGCATGAGGAGAGACGTTCGTTCATCCAGCACAAAGGGAACGGGTTGCAGGAGAAACCCTTACTCTGGTTTCTCAGTCTGTTTCCTAGTGCCGGTTTGAAGTGCCTGCCGTTTTCACTGTAAAACCGAGTTGGAGCTTGTACCTCCCCATATATATGTATGGAGTGGAGTTGGCAACTGAAAAGAAACTTTGTGTTCCCTTCAAGCTAGGTGAAGGACGGCTTTCACACACACTTATCTCTCAGAACTGAGCATGTGGAGAGACGTTCGTTCATCCAGCACAAAGGGAACGGGTTGCAGGAGAAACCCTTACTCTGGTTTCTCAGTCTGTTTCCTAGTGCCGGTTTGAAATGCCTGCCGTTTTCACTGTAAAACCGAGTTGGAGCTTGTACCTCCCCATATATATGTATGGAGTGGAGTTGGCAACTGAAAAGAAACTTTGTGTTCCCTTCAAGCTAGGTGAAGGACGGCTTTCACACACACTTATCTCTCAGAACTGAGCATGTGGAGAGACGTTCGTTCATCCAGCACAAAGGGAACGGGTTGCAGGAGAAACCCTTACTCTGGTTTCTCAGTCTGTTTCCTAGTGCCGGTTTGAAGTGCCTGCCGTTTTCACTGTAAAACCGAGTTGGAGCTTGTACCTCCCCATATATATGTATGGAGTGGAGTTGGCAACTGAAAAGAAACTTTGTGTTCCCTTCAAGCTAGGTGAAGGACGGCTTTCACACACACTTATCTCTCAGAACTGAGCAAGTGGAGAGACGTTCGTTCATCCAGCACAAAGGGAACGGGTTGCAGGAGAAACCCTTACTCTGGTTTCTCAGTCGGTTTCCTAGTGCCGGTTTGAAGTGCCTGGCGTTTTCACTGTAAAACCGAGTTGGAGCTTGTACCTCCCCATATATATGTATGGAGTGGAGTTGGCAACTGAAAAGAAACTTTGTGTTCCCTTCAAGCTAGGTGAAGGACGGCTTTCACACACACTTATCTCTCAGAACTGAGCATGAGGAGAGACGTTCGTTCATCCAGCACAAAGGGAACGGGTTGCAGGAGAAACCCTTACTGTGGTTTCTCAGTCTGTTTCCTAGTGCCGGTTTGAAGTGCCTGCCGTTTTCACTGTAAAACCGAGTTGGAGCTTGTACCTCCCCATATATATGTATGGAGTGGAGTTGGCAACTGAAAAGAAACTTTGTGTTCCCTTCAAGCTAGGTGAAGGACGGCTTTCACACACACTTATCTCTCAGAACTGAGCATGTGGAGAGACGTTCGTTCATCCAGCACAAAGGGAACGGGTTGCAGGAGAAACCCTTACTCTGGTTTCTCAGTCGGTTTCCTAGTGCCGGTTTGAAGTGCCTGCCGTTTTCACTGTAAAACCGAGTTGGAGCTTGTACCTCCCCATATATATGTATGGAGTGGAGTTGGCAACTGAAAAGAAACTTTGTGTTCCCTTCAAGCTAGGTGAAGGACGGCTTTCACACACACTTATCTCTCAGAACTGAGCATGTGGAGTGACGTTCGTTCATCCAGCACAAAGGGAACGGGTTGCAGGAGAAACCCTTACTCTGGTTTCTCAGTCTGTTTCCTAGTGCCGGTTTGAAGTGCCTGCCGTTTTCACTGTAAAACCGAGTTGGAGCTTGTACCTCCCCATATATATGTATGGAGTGGAGTTGGCAACTAAAAGAAACTTTGTGTTCCCTTCAAGCTAGGTGAAGGACGGCTTTCACACACACTTATCTCTCAGAACTGAGCATGTGGAGAGACGTTCGTTCATCCAGCACAAAGGGAACGGGTTGCAGGAGAAACCCTTACTCTGGTTTCTCAGTCGGTTTCCTAGTGCCGGTTTGAAGTGCCTGCCGTTTTCACTGTAAAACCGAGTTGGAGCTTGTACCTCCCCATATATATGTATGGAGTGGAGTTGGCAACTGAAAAGAAACTTTGTGTTCCCTTCAAGCTAGGTGAAGGACGGCTTTCACACACACTTATCTCTCAGAACTGAGCATGTGGAGAGACGTTCGTTCATCCAGCACAAAGGGAACGGGTTGCAGGAGAAACCCTTACTCTGGTTTCTCAGTCTGTTTCCTAGTGCCGGTTTGAAGTGCCTGCCGTTTTCACTGTAAAACCGAGTTGGAGCTTGTACCTCCCCATATATATGTATGGAGTGGAGTTGGCAACTGAAAAGAAACTTTGTGTTCCCTTCAAGCTAGGTGAAGGACGGCTTTCACACACCCTTATCTCTCAGAACTGAGCATGTGGAGTGACGTTCGTTCATCCAGCACAAAGGGAACGGGTTGCAGGAGAAACCCTTACTCTGGTTTCTCAGTCTGTTTCCTAGTGCCGGTTTGAAGTGCCTGCCGTTTTCACTGTAAAACCGAGTTGGAGCTTGTACCTCCCCATATATATGTATGGAGTGGAGTTGGCAACTAAAAGAAACTTTGTGTTCCCTTCAAGCTAGGTGAAGGACGGCTTTCACACACACTTATCTCTCAGAACTGAGCATGTGGAGAGACGTTCGTTCATCCAGCACAAAGGGAACGGGTTGTAGGAGAAACCCTTACTCTGGTTTCTCAGTCGGTTTCCTAGTGCCGGTTTGTAGTGCCTGCCGTTTTCACTGTAAAACCGAGTTGGAGCTTGTACCTCCCCATATATATGTATGGAGTGGAGTTGGCAACTGAAAAGAAACTTTGTGTTCCCTTCAAGCTAGGTGAAGGACGGCTTTCACACACACTTATCTCTCAGAACTGAGCATGTGGAGAGACGTTCGTTCATCCAGCACAAAGGGAACGGGTTGCAGGAGAAACCCTTACTCTGGTTTCTCAGTCTGTTTCCTAGTGCCGGTTTGAAGTGCCTGCCGTTTTCACTGTAAAACCGAGTTGGAGCTTGTACCTCCCCATATATATGTATGGAGTGGAGTTGGCAACTGAAAAGAAACTTTGTGTTCCCTTCAAGCTAGGTGAAGGACGGCTTTCACACACACTTATCTCTCAGAACTGAGCATGTGGAGAGACGTTCGTTCATCCAGCACAAAGGGAACAGGTTGCAGGAGAAACCCTTACTCTGGTTTCTCAGTCTGTTTCCTAGTGCCGGTTTGAAGTGCCTGCCGTTTTCACTGTAAAACCGAGTTGGAGCTTGTACCTCCCCATATATATGTATGGAGTGGAGTTGGCAACTGAAAAGAAACTTTGTGTTCCCTTCAAGCTAGGTGAAGGACGGCTTTCACACACACTTATCTCTCAGAACTGAGCATGTGGAGAGACGTTCGTTCATCCAGCACAAAGGGAACGGGTTGCAGGAGAAACCCTTACTCTGGTTTCTCAGTCGGTTTCCTAGTGCCGGTTTGAAGTGCCTGCCGTTTTCACTGTAAAACCGAGTTGGAGCTTGTACCTCCCCATATATATGTATGGAGTGGAGTTGGCAACTGAAAAGAAACTTTGTGTTCCCTTCAAGCTAGGTGAAGGACGGCTTTCACACACACTTATCTCTCAGAACTGAGCATGTGGAGAGACGTTCGTTCATCCAGCACAAAGTGAACGGGTTGCAGGAGAAACCCTTACTCTGGTTTCTCAGTCGGTTTCCTAGTGCCGGTTTGTAGTGCCTGCCGTTTTCACTGTAAAACCGAGTTGGAGCTTGTACCTCCCCATATATATGTATGGAGTGGAGTTGGCAACTGAAAAGAAACTTTGTGTTCCCTTCAAGCTAGGTGAAGGACGGCTTTCACACACACTTATCTCTCAGAACTGAGCATGTGGAGAGACGTTCGTTCATCCAGCACAAAGGGAACGGGTTGCAGGAGAAACCCTTACTCTGGTTTCTCAGTCTGTTTCCTAGTGCCGGTTTGAAGTGCCTGCCGTTTTCACTGTAAAACCGAGTTGGAGCTTGTACCTCCCCATATATATGTATGGAGTGGAGTTGGCAACTGAAAAGAAACTTTGTGTTCCCTTCAAGCTAGGTGAAGGACGGCTTTCACACACACTTATCTCTCAGAACTGAGCATGAGGAGAGACGTTCGTTCATCCAGCACAAAGGGAACGGGTTGCAGGAGAAACCCTTACTCTGGTTTCTCAGTCTGTTTCCTAGTGCCGGTTTGAAGTGCCTGCCGTTTTCACTGTAAAACCGAGTTGGAGCTTGTACCTCCCCATATATATGTATGGAGTGGAGTTGGCAACTGAAAAGAAACTTTGTGTTCCCTTCAAGCTAGGTGAAGGACGGCTTTCACACACACTTATCTCTCAGAACTGAGCATGTGGAGAGACGTTCGTTCATCCAGCAAAAAGGGAACGGGTTGCAGGAGAAACCCTTACTCTGGTTTCTCAGTCTGTTTCCTAGTGCCGGTTTGAAGTGCCTGCCGTTTTCACTGTAAAACCGAGTTGGAGCTTGTACCTCCCCATATATATGTATGGAGTGGAGTTGGCAACTGAAAAGAAACTTTGTGTTCCCTTCAAGCTAGGTGAAGGACGGCTTTCACACACACTTATCTCTCAGAACTGAGCATGTGGAGAGAGGTTCGTTCATCCAGCACAAAGGGAACGGGTTGCAGGGGAAACCCTTACTCTGGTTTCTCAGTCTGCTTCCTAGTGCCGGTTTGAAGTGCCTGCCGTTTTCACTGTAAAACCGAGTTGGAGCTTGTACCTCCCCATATATATGTATGGAGTGGAGTTGGCAACTGAAAAGAAACTTTGTGTTCCCTTCAAGCTAGGTGAAGGACGGCTTTCACACACACTTATCTCTCAGAACTGAGCATGAGGAGAGACGTTCGTTCATCCAGCACAAAGGGAACGGTTTGCAGGAGAAACCCTTACCCTGGTTCTCAGTCTGTTTCCTAGTGCCGGTTTGAAGTGCCTGCCGTTTTCACTGTAAAACCGAGTTGGAGCTTGTACCTCCCCATATATATGTATGGAGTGGAGTTGGCAACTGAAAAGAAACTTTGTGTTCCCTTCAAGCTAGGTGAAGGACGGCTTTCACACACACTTATCTCTCAGAACTGAGCATGTGGAGAGACGTTCGTTCATCCTGCACAAAGGGAACGGTTTGCAGGAGAAACCCTTACTCTGATTTCTCAGTCTGTTTCCTAGTGCCGGTTTGAAGTGCCTGCCGTTTTCACTGTAAAACCGAGTTGGAGCTTGTACCTCCCCATATATATGTATGGAGTGGAGTTGGCAACTGAAAAGAAACTTTGTGTTCCCTTCAAGCTAGGTGAAGGACGGCTTTCACACACACTTATCTCTCAGAACTGAGCATGAGGAGAGACGTTCGTTCATCCAGCACAAAGGGAACGGGTTGCAGGAGAAACCCTTTCTCTGGTTTCTCAGTCGGTTTCCTAGTGCCGGTTTGAAGTGCCTGCCGTTTTCACTGTAAAACCGAGTTGGAGCTTGTACCTCCCCATATATATGTATGGAGTGGAGTTGGCAACTGAAAAGAAACTTTGTGTTCCCTTCAAGCTAGGTGAAGGACGGCTTTCACACACACTTATCTCTCAGAACTGAGCATGTGGAGAGACGTTCGTTCATCCAGCACAAAGGGAACGGGTTGCAGGAGAAACCCTTACTCTGGTTTCTCAGTCGGTTTCCTAGTGCCGGTTTGAAGTGCCTGCCGTTTTCACTGTAAAACCGAGTTGGAGCTTGTTCCTCCCCATATATATGTATGGAGTGGAGTTGGCAACTGAAAAGAAACTTTGTGTTCCCTTCAAGCTAGGTGAAGGACGGCTTTCACACACACTTATCTCTCAGAACTGAGCATGTGGAGAGACGTTCGTTCATCCAGCACAAAGGGAACGGGTTGCAGGAGAAACCCTTACTCTGGTTTCTCAGTCTGTTTCCTAGTGCCGGTTTGAAGTGCCTGCCGTTTTCACTGTAAAACCGAGTTGGAGCTTGTACCTCCCCATATATATGTATGGAGTGGAGTTGGCAACTGAAAAGAAACTTTGTGTTCCCTTCAAGCTAGGTGAAGGACGGCTTTCACACACCCTTATATCTCAGAACTGAGCATGAGGAGAGACGTTCGTTCATCCAGCACAAAGGGAACGGGTTGCAGGAGAAACCCTTACTCTGGTTTCTCAGTCTGTTTCCTAGTGCCGGTTTGAAGTGCCTGCCGTTTTCACTGTAAAACCGAGTTGGAGCTTGTACCACCCCATATATATGTATGGTGTGGATTTGGCAACTGAAAAGAAACTTTGTGTTCCCTTCAAGCTAGGTGAAGGACGGCTTTCACACACACTTATCTCTCAGAACTGAGCATGTGGAGAGACGTTCGTTCATCCAGCACAAAGGGAACGGGTTGCAGGAGAAACCCTTACTCTGGTTTCTCAGTCTGTTTCCTAGTGCCGGTTTGAAGTGCCTGCCGTTTTCACTGTAAAACCGAGTTGGAGCTTGTACCTCCCCATATATATGTATGGAGTGGAGTTGGCAACTGAACAGAAACTTTGTGTTCCCTTCAAGCTAGGTGAAGTACGGCTTTCACACACACTTATCTCTCAGAACTGAGCATGTGGAGAGACGTTCGTTCATCCAGCACAAAAGGAACGGGTTGCAGGGAAACCCTTACTCTGGTTTCTCAGTCTGTTTCCTAGTGCCGGTTTGAAGTGCCTGCCGTTTTCACTGTAAAACCGAGTTGGAGCTTGTACCTCCCCATATATATGTATGGAGTGGAGTTGGCAACTGAAAAGAAACTTTGTGTTCCCTTCAAGCTAGGTGAAGGACGGCTTTCACACACACTTATCTCTCAGAACTGAGCATGTGGAGAGACGTTCGTTCATCCAGCACAAAGGGAACGGGTTGCAGGAGAAACCCTTTCTCTGGATTCTCAGTCTGTTTCCTAGTGCCGGTTTGAAGTGCCTGCCGTTTTCACTGTAAAACCGAGTTGGAGCTTGTACCTCCCCATATATATGTATGGATTGGAGTTGGCAACTGAAAAGAAACTTTGTGTTCCATTCAAGCTAGGTGAAGGACGGCTTTCACACACACTTATCTCTCAGAACTGAGCATGTGGAGAGACGTTCGTTCATCCAGCACAAAGGGAACGGGTTGCAGGAGAAACCCTTACTCTGGTTTCTCAGTCTGTTTCCTAGTGCCGGTTTGAAGTGCCTGCCGTTTTCACTGTAAAACCGAGTTGGAGCTTGTACCTCCCCATATATATGTATGGAGTGGAGTTGGCAACTGAAAAGAAACTTTGTGTTCCCTTCAAGCTAGGTGAAGGACGGCTTTCACACACCCTTATATCTCAGAACTGAGCATGAGGAGAGACGTTCGTTCATCCAGCACAAAGGGAACGGGTTGCAGGAGAAACCCTTACTCTGGTTTCTCAGTCTGTTTCCTAGTGCCGGTTTGAAGTGCCTGCCGTTTTCACTGTAAAACCGAGTTGGAGCTTGTACCACCCCATATATATGTATGGTGTGGATTTGGCAACTGAAAAGAAACTTTGTGTTCCCTTCAAGCTAGGTGAAGGACGGCTTTCACACACACTTATCTCTCAGAACTGAGCATGTGGAGAGACGTTCGTTCATCCAGCACAAAGGGAACGGGTTGCAGTAGAAACCCTTACTCTGGTTTCTCAGTCTGTTTCCTAGTGCCGGTTTGAAGTGCCTGCCGTTTTCACTGTAAAACCGAGTTGGAGCTTGTACCTCCCCATATATATGTATGGAGTGGAGTTGGCAACTGAACAGAAACTTTGTGTTCCCTTCAAGCTAGGTGAAGTACGGCTTTCACACACACTTATCTCTCAGAACTGAGCATGTGGAGAGACGTTCGTTCATCCAGCACAAAAGGAACGGGTTGCAGGGAAACCCTTACTCTGGTTTCTCAGTCTGTTTCCTAGTGCCGGTTTGAAGTGCCTGCCGTTTTCACTGTAAAACCGAGTTGGAGCTTGTACCTCCCCATATATATGTATGGAGTGGAGTTGGCAACTGAAAAGAAACTTTGTGTTCCCTTCAAGCTAGGTGAAGGACGGCTTTCACACACACTTATCTCTCAGAACTGAGCATGTGGAGAGACGTTCGTTCATCCAGCACAAAGGGAACGGGTTGCAGGAGAAACCCTTTCTCTGGATTCTCAGTCTGTTTCCTAGTGCCGGTTTGAAGTGCCTGCCGTTTTCACTGTAAAACCGAGTTGGAGCTTGTACCTCCCCATATATATGTATGGATTGGAGTTGGCAACTGAAAAGAAACTTTGTGTTCCATTCAAGCTAGGTGAAGGACGGCTTTCACACACACTTATCTCTCAGAACTGAGCATGTGGAGAGACGTTCGTTCATCCAGCACAAAGGGAACGGGTTGCAGGAGAAACCCTTACTCTGGTTTCTCAGTCTGTTTCCTAGTGCCGGTTTGAAGTGCCTGCCGTTTTCACTGTAAAACCGAGTTGGAGCTTGTACCTCCCCATATATATGTATGGAGTGGAGTTGGCAACTGAAAAGAAACTTTGTGTTCCCTTCAAGCTAGGTGAAGGACGGCTTTCACACACACTTATCTCTCAGAACTGAGCATGTGGAGAGACGTTCGTTCATCCAGCACAAAGGGAACGGTTTGCAGGAGAAACCCTTACTCTGGTTTCTCAGTCGGTTTCCTAGTGCCGGTTTGAAGTGCCTGCCGTTTTCACTGTAAAACCGAGTTGGAGCTTGTACCTCCCCATATATATGTATGGAGTGGAGTTGGCAACTGAAAAGAAACTTTGTGTTCCCTTCAAGCTAGGTGAAGGACGGCTTTCACACACACTTATCTCTCAGAACTGAGCATGTGGAGAGACGTTCGTTCTTCCAGCACAAAGGGAACGGGTTGCAGGAGAAACCCTTACTCTGGTTTCTCAGTCTGTTTCCTAGTGCCGGTTTGAAGTGCCTGCCGTTTTCACTGTAAAACCGAGTTGGAGCTTGTCCCTCCCCATATATATGTATGGAGTGGAGTTGGCAACTGAAAAGAAACTTTGTGTTCCCTTCAAGCTAGGTGAAGGACGGCTTTCACACACACTTATCTCTCAGAACTGAGCATGTGGAGAGACGTTCGTTCATCCAGCACAAAGGGAACGGGTTGCAGGAGAAACCCTTACTCTGGTTTCTCAGTCGGTTTCCTAGTGCCGGTTTGAAGTGCCTGCCGTTTTCACTGTAAAACCGAGTTGGAGCTTGTTCCTCCCCATATATATGTATGGAGTGTAGTTGGCAACTGAAAAGAAACTTTGTGTTCCCTTCAAGCTAGGTGAAGGACGGCTTTCACACACACTTATCTCTCAGAACTGAGCATGTGGAGAGACGTTCGTTCATCCAGCACAAAGGGAACGGGTTGCAGGAGAAACCATTACTCTGGTTTCTCAGTCTGTTTCCTAGTGCCGGTTTGAAGTGCCTGCCGTTTTCACTGTAAAACCGAGTTGGAGCTTGTACCTCCCCATATATATGTATGGAGTGGAGTTGGCAACTGAAAAGAAACTTTGTGTTCCCTTCAAGCTAGGTGAAGGACGGCTTTCACACACCCTTATATCTCAGAACTGAGCATGAGGAGAGACGTTCGTTCATCCAGCACAAAGGGAACGGGTTGCAGGAGAAACCCTTACTCTGGTTTCTCAGTCTGTTTCCTAGTGCCGGTTTGAAGTGCCTGCCGTTTTCACTGTAAAACCGAGTTGGAGCTTGTACCACCCCATATATATGTATGGTGTGGATTTGGCAACTGAAAAGAAACTTTGTGTTCCCTTCAAGCTAGGTGAAGGACGGCTTTCACACACACTTATCTCTCAGAACTGAGCATGTGGAGAGACGTTCGTTCATCCAGCACAAAGGGAACGGGTTGCAGGAGAAACCCTTACTCTGGTTTCTCAGTCTGTTTCCTAGTGCCGGTTTGAAGTGCCTGCCGTTTTCACTGTAAAACCGAGTTGGAGCTTGTACCTCCCCATATATATGTATGGAGTGGAGTTGGCAACTGAACAGAAACTTTGTGTTCCCTTCAAGCTAGGTGAAGTACGGCTTTCACACACACTTATCTCTCAGAACTGAGCATGTGGAGAGACGTTCGTTCATCCAGCACAAAAGGAACGGGTTGCAGGAGAAACCCTTACTCTGGTTTCTCAGTCTGTTTCCTAGTGCCGGTTTGAAGTGCCTGCCGTTTTCACTGTAAAACCGAGTTGGAGCTTGTACCTCCCCATATATATGTATGGAGTGGAGTTGGCAACTGAAAAGAAACTTTGTGTTCCATTCAAGCTAGGTGAAGGACGGCTTTCACACACACTTATCTCTCAGAACTGAGCATGTGGAGAGACGTTCGTTCATCCAGCACAAAGGGAACGGGTTGCAGGAGAAACCCTTACTCTGGTTTCTCAGTCTGTTTCCTAGTGCCGGTTTGAAGTGCCTGCCGTTTTCACTGTAAAACCGAGTTGGAGCTTGTACCTCCCCATATATATGTATGGAGTGGAGTTGGCAACTGAAAAGAAACTTTGTGTTCCCTTCAAGCTAGGTGAAGGACGGCTTTCACACACACTTATCTCTCAGAACTGAGCATGTGGAGAGACGTTCGTTCATCCAGCACAAAGGGAACGGTTTGCAGGAGAAACCCTTACTCTGGTTTCTCAGTCGGTTTCCTAGTGCCGGTTTGAAGTGCCTGCCGTTTTCACTGTAAAACCGAGTTGGAGCTTGTACCTCCCCATATATATGTATGGAGCGGAGTTGGCAACTGAAAAGAAACTTTGTGTTCCCTTCAAGCTAGGTGAAGGACGGCTTTCACACACACTTATCTCTCAGAACTGAGCATGTGGAGAGACGTTCGTTCTTCCAGCACAAAGGGAACGGGTTGCAGGAGAAACCCTTACTCTGGTTTCTCAGTCTGTTTCCTAGTGCCGGTTTGAAGTGCCTGCCGTTTTCACTGTAAAACCGAGTTGGAGCTTGTCCCTCCCCATATATATGTATGGAGTGGAGTTGGCAACTGAAAAGAAACTTTGTGTTCCCTTCAAGCTAGGTGAAGGATGGCTTTCACACACACTTATCTCTCAGAACTGAGCATGTGGAGAGACGTTCGTTCATCCAGCACAAAGGGAACGGGTTGCAGGAGAAACCCTTACTCTGGTTTCTCAGTCTGTTTCCTAGTGCCGGTTTGAAGTGCCTGCCGTTTTCACTGTAAAACCGAGTTGGAGCTTGTACCTCCCCATATATATGTATGGAGTGGAGTTGGCAACTGAAAAGAAACTTTGTGTTCCCTTCAAGCTAGGTGAAGGACGGCTTTCACACACACTTATCTCTCAGAACTGAGCATGTGGAGAGACATTCGTTCATCCAGCACAAAGGGAACGGGTTGCAGGTGAAACCCTTTCTCTGGTTTCTCAGTCTGTTTCCTAGTGCCGGTTTGAAGTGCCAGCCGTTTTCACTGTAAAACCGAGTTGGAGTTTGTACCTGCCCATATATATGTATGGAGTGGAGTTGCAACTGAAAAGAAACTTTGTGTTCCCTTCAAGCTAGGTGAAGGACGGCTTTCACACACACTTATCTCTCAGAACTGAGCATGTGGAGAGACGTTCGTTCATCCAGCACAAAGGGAACGTTTTGCAGGGGAAACCCTTACTCTGGTTTCTCAGTCTGTTTCCTAGTGCCGGTTTGAAGTGCTGCCGTTTTCACTGTAAAACCGAGTTGGAGCTTGTACCTCCCCATATATATGTATGGAGTGGAGTTGGCAACTGAAAAGAAACTTTGTGTTCCCTTCAAGCTAGGTGAAGGACGGCATTCACACACACTTATCTCTCAGAACTGAGCATGTGGAGAGACGTTCGTTCATTCAGCACAAAAGGAACGGGTTGCAGGAGAAACCCTTACTCTGGTTTCTCAGTCTGTTTCCTAGTGCCGGTTTGAAGTGCCTGCCGTTTTCACTGTAAAACCGAGTTGGAGCTTGTCCCTCCCCATATATATGTATGGAGTGGAGTTGGCAACTGAAAAGAAACTTTGTGTTCCCTTCAAGCTAGGTGAAGGACGGCTTTCACACACACTTATCTCTCAGAACTGAGCATGTGGAGAGACGTTCGTTCATCCAGCACAAAGGGAACGGGTTGCAGGAGAAACCCTTACTCTCGTTTCTCAGTCGGTTTCCTAGTGCCGGTTTGAAGTGCCTGCCGTTTTCACTGTAAAACCGAGTTGGAGCTTGTTCCTCCCCATATATATGTATGGAGTGTAGTTGGCAACTGAAAAGAAACTTTGTGTTCCCTTCAAGCTAGGTGAAGGACGGCTTTCACACACACTTATCTCTCAGAACTGAGCATGTGGAGAGACGTTCGTTCATCCAGCACAAAGGGAACGGGTTGCAGGAGAAACCCTTACTCTGGTTTCTCAGTCTGTTTCCTAGTGCCGGTTTGAAGTGCCTGCCGTTTTCACTGTAAAACCGAGTTGGAGCTTGTACCTCCCCATATATATGTATGGAGTGGAGTTGGCAACTGAAAAGAAACTTTGTGTTCCCTTCAAGCTAGGTGAAGGACGGCTTTCACACACCCTTATATCTCAGAACTGAGCATGAGGAGAGACGTTCGTTCATCCAGCACAAAGGGAACGGGTTGCAGGAGAAACCCTTACTCTGGTTTCTCAGTCTGTTTCCTAGTGCCGGTTTGAAGTGCCTGCCGTTTTCACTGTAAAACCGAGTTGGAGCTTGTACCACCCCATATATATGTATGGTGTGGATTTGGCAACTGAAAAGAAACTTTGTGTTCCCTTCAAGCTAGGTGAAGGACGGCTTTCACACACACTTAACTCTCAGAACTGAGCATGTGGAGAGACGTTCGTTCATCCAGCACAAAGGGAACGGGTTGCAGGAGAAACCCTTACTCTGGTTTCTCAGTCTGTTTCCTAGTGCCGGTTTGAAGTGCCTGCCGTTTTCACTGTAAAACCGAGTTGGAGCTTGTACCTCCCCATATATATGTATGGAGTGGAGTTGGCAACTGAACAGAAACTTTGTGTTCCCTTCAAGCTAGGTGAAGTACGGCTTTCACACACACTTATCTCTCAGAACTGAGCATGTGGAGAGACGTTCGTTCATCCAGCACAAAAGGAACGGGTTGCAGGAGAAACCCTTACTCTGGTTTCTCAGTCTGTTTCCTAGTGCCGGTTTGAAGTGCCTGCCGTTTTCACTGTAAAACCGAGTTGGAGCTTGTACCTCCCCATATATATGTATGGAGTGGAGTTGGCAACTGAAAAGAAACTTTGTGTTCCCTTCAAGCTAGGTGAAGGACGGCTTTCACACACACTTATCTCTCAGAACTGAGCATGTGGAGAGACGTTCGTTCATCCAGCACAAAGGAACGGGTTGCAGGAGAAACCCTTTCTCTGGATTCTCAGTCTGTTTCCTAGTGCCGGTTTGAAGTGCCTGCCGTTTTCACTGTAAAACCGAGTTGGAGCTTGTACCTCCCCATATATATGTATGGATTGGAGTTGGCAACTGAAAAGAAACTTTGTGTTCCATTCAAGCTAGGTGAAGGACGGCTTTCACACACACTTATCTCTCAGAACTGAGCATGTGGAGAGACGTTCGTTCATCCAGCACAAAGGGAACGGGTTGCAGGAGAAACCCTTACTCTGGTTTCTCAGTCTGTTTCCTAGTGCCGGTTTGAAGTGCCTGCCGTTTTCACTGTAAAACCGAGTTGGAGCTTGTACCTCCCCATATATATGTATGGAGTGGAGTTGGCAACTGAAAAGAAACTTTGTGTTCCCTTCAAGCTAGGTGAAGGACGGCTTTCACACACACTTATCTCTCAGAACTGAGCATGTGGAGAGACGTTCGTTCATCCAGCACAAAGGGAACGGTTTGCAGGAGAAACCCTTACTCTGGTTTCTCAGTCGGTTTCCTAGTGCCGGTTTGAAGTGCCTGCCGTTTTCACTGTAAAACCGAGTTGGAGCTTGTACCTCCCCATATATATGTATGGAGCGGAGTTGGCAACTGAAAAGAAACTTTGTGTTCCCTTCAAGCTAGGTGAAGGACGGCTTTCACACACACTTATCTCTCAGAACTGAGCATGTGGAGAGACGTTCGTTCATCCAGCACAAAGGGAACGGGTTGCAGGAGAAACCCTTACTCTCGTTTCTCAGTCGGTTTCCTAGTGCCGGTTTGAAGTGCCTGCCGTTTTCACTGTAAAACCGAGTTGGAGCTTGTTCCTCCCCATATATATGTATGGAGTGTAGTTGGCAACTGAAAAGAAACTTTGTGTTCCCTTCAAGCTAGGTGAAGGACGGCTTTCACACACACTTATCTCTCAGAACTGAGCATGTGGAGAGACGTTCGTTCATCCAGCACAAAGGGAACGGGTTGCAGGAGAAACCCTTACTCTGGTTTCTCAGTCTGTTTCCTAGTGCCGGTTTGAAGTGCCTGCCGTTTTCACTGTAAAACCGAGTTGGAGCTTGTACCTCCCCATATATATGTATGGAGTGGAGTTGGCAACTGAAAAGAAACTTTGTGTTCCCTTCAAGCTAGGTGAAGGACGGCTTTCACACACACTTATCTCTCAGAACTGAGCATGTGGAGAGACGTTCGTTCATCCAGCACAAAGGGAACGGGTTGCAGGAGAAACCCTTACTCTCGTTTCTCAGTCGGTTTCCTAGTGCCGGTTTGAAGTGCCTGCCGTTTTCACTGTAAAACCGAGTTGGAGCTTGTTCCTCCCCATATATATGTATGGAGTGTAGTTGGCAACTGAAAAGAAACTTTGTGTTCCCTTCAAGCTAGGTGAAGGACGGCTTTCACACACACTTATCTCTCAGAACTGAGCATGTGGAGAGACGTTCGTTCATCCAGCACAAAGGGAACGGGTTGCAGGAGAAACCCTTACTCTGGTTTCTCAGTCTGTTTCCTAGTGCCGGTTTGAAGTGCCTGCCGTTTTCACTGTAAAACCGAGTTGGAGCTTGTACCTCCCCATATATATGTATGGAGTGGAGTTGGCAACTGAAAAGAAACTTTGTGTTCCCTTCAAGCTAGGTGAAGGACGGCTTTCACACACCCTTATATCTCAGAACTGAGCATGAGGAGAGACGTTCGTTCATCCAGCACAAAGGGAACGGGTTGCAGGAGAAACCCTTACTCTGGTTTCTCAGTCTGTTTCCTAGTGCCGGTTTGAAGTGCCTGCCGTTTTCACTGTAAAACCGAGTTGGAGCTTGTACCACCCCATATATATGTATGGTGTGGATTTGGCAACTGAAAAGAAACTTTGTGTTCCCTTCAAGCTAGGTGAAGGACGGCTTTCACACACACTTAACTCTCAGAACTGAGCATGTGGAGAGACGTTCGTTCATCCAGCACAAAGGGAACGGGTTGCAGGAGAAACCCTTACTCTGGTTTCTCAGTCTGTTTCCTAGTGCCGGTTTGAAGTGCCTGCCGTTTTCACTGTAAAACCGAGTTGGAGCTTGTACCTCCCCATATATATGTATGGAGTGGAGTTGGCAACTGAACAGAAACTTTGTGTTCCCTTCAAGCTAGGTGAAGTACGGCTTTCACACACACTTATCTCTCAGAACTGAGCATGTGGAGAGACGTTCGTTCATCCAGCACAAAAGGAACGGGTTGCAGGAGAAACCCTTACTCTGGTTTCTCAGTCTGTTTCCTAGTGCCGGTTTGAAGTGCCTGCCGTTTTCACTGTAAAACCGAGTTGGAGCTTGTACCTCCCCATATATATGTATGGAGTGGAGTTGGCAACTGAAAAGAAACTTTGTGTTCCCTTCAAGCTAGGTGAAGGACGGCTTTCACACACACTTATCTCTCAGAACTGAGCATGTGGAGAGACGTTCGTTCATCCAGCACAAAGGAACGGGTTGCAGGAGAAACCCTTTCTCTGGATTCTCAGTCTGTTTCCTAGTGCCGGTTTGAAGTGCCTGCCGTTTTCACTGTAAAACCGAGTTGGAGCTTGTACCTCCCCATATATATGTATGGATTGGAGTTGGCAACTGAAAAGAAACTTTGTGTTCCATTCAAGCTAGGTGAAGGACGGCTTTCACACACACTTATCTCTCAGAACTGAGCATGTGGAGAGACGTTCGTTCATCCAGCACAAAGGGAACGGGTTGCAGGAGAAACCCTTACTCTGGTTTCTCAGTCTGTTTCCTAGTGCCGGTTTGAAGTGCCTGCCGTTTTCACTGTAAAACCGAGTTGGAGCTTGTACCTCCCCATATATATGTATGGAGTGGAGTTGGCAACTGAAAAGAAACTTTGTGTTCCCTTCAAGCTAGGTGAAGGACGGCTTTCACACACACTTATCTCTCAGAACTGAGCATGTGGAGAGACGTTCGTTCATCCAGCACAAAGGGAACGGTTTGCAGGAGAAACCCTTACTCTGGTTTCTCAGTCGGTTTCCTAGTGCCGGTTTGAAGTGCCTGCCGTTTTCACTGTAAAACCGAGTTGGAGCTTGTACCTCCCCATATATATGTATGGAGCGGAGTTGGCAACTGAAAAGAAACTTTGTGTTCCCTTCAAGCTAGGTGAAGGACGGCTTTCACACACACTTATCTCTCAGAACTGAGCATGTGGAGAGACGTTCGTTCATCCAGCACAAAGGGAACGGGTTGCAGGAGAAACCCTTACTCTCGTTTCTCAGTCGGTTTCCTAGTGCCGGTTTGAAGTGCCTGCCGTTTTCACTGTAAAACCGAGTTGGAGCTTGTTCCTCCCCATATATATGTATGGAGTGTAGTTGGCAACTGAAAAGAAACTTTGTGTTCCCTTCAAGCTAGGTGAAGGACGGCTTTCACACACACTTATCTCTCAGAACTGAGCATGTGGAGAGACGTTCGTTCATCCAGCACAAAGGGAACGGGTTGCAGGAGAAACCCTTACTCTGGTTTCTCAGTCTGTTTCCTAGTGCCGGTTTGAAGTGCCTGCCGTTTTCACTGTAAAACCGAGTTGGAGCTTGTACCTCCCCATATATATGTATGGAGTGGAGTTGGCAACTGAAAAGAAACTTTGTGTTCCCTTCAAGCTAGGTGAAGGACGGCTTTCACACACCCTTATATCTCAGAACTGAGCATGAGGAGAGACGTTCGTTCATCCAGCACAAAGGGAACGGGTTGCAGGAGAAACCCTTACTCTGGTTTCTCAGTCTGTTTCCTAGTGCCGGTTTGAAGTGCCTGCCGTTTTCACTGTAAAACCGAGTTGGAGCTTGTACCACCCCATATATATGTATGGTGTGGATTTGGCAACTGAAAAGAAACTTTGTGTTCCCTTCAAGCTAGGTGAAGGACGGCTTTCACACACACTTAACTCTCAGAACTGAGCATGTGGAGAGACGTTCGTTCATCCAGCACAAAGGGAACGGGTTGCAGGAGAAACCCTTACTCTGGTTTCTCAGTCTGTTTCCTAGTGCCGGTTTGAAGTGCCTGCCGTTTTCACTGTAAAACCGAGTTGGAGCTTGTACCTCCCCATATATATGTATGGAGTGGAGTTGGCAACTGAACAGAAACTTTGTGTTCCCTTCAAGCTAGGTGAAGTACGGCTTTCACACACACTTATCTCTCAGAACTGAGCATGTGGAGAGACGTTCGTTCATCCAGCACAAAAGGAACGGGTTGCAGGAGAAACCCTTACTCTGGTTTCTCAGTCTGTTTCCTAGTGCCGGTTTGAAGTGCCTGCCGTTTTCACTGTAAAACCGAGTTGGAGCTTGTACCTCCCCATATATATGTATGGAGTGGAGTTGGCAACTGAAAAGAAACTTTGTGTTCCCTTCAAGCTAGGTGAAGGACGGCTTTCACACACACTTATCTCTCAGAACTGAGCATGTGGAGAGACGTTCGTTCATCCAGCACAAAGGAACGGGTTGCAGGAGAAACCCTTTCTCTGGATTCTCAGTCTGTTTCCTAGTGCCGGTTTGAAGTGCCTGCCGTTTTCACTGTAAAACCGAGTTGGAGCTTGTACCTCCCCATATATATGTATGGATTGGAGTTGGCAACTGAAAAGAAACTTTGTGTTCCATTCAAGCTAGGTGAAGGACGGCTTTCACACACACTTATCTCTCAGAACTGAGCATGTGGAGAGACGTTCGTTCATCCAGCACAAAGGGAACGGGTTGCAGGAGAAACCCTTACTCTGGTTTCTCAGTCTGTTTCCTAGTGCCGGTTTGAAGTGCCTGCCGTTTTCACTGTAAAACCGAGTTGGAGCTTGTACCTCCCCATATATATGTATGGAGTGGAGTTGGCAACTGAAAAGAAACTTTGTGTTCCCTTCAAGCTAGGTGAAGGACGGCTTTCACACACACTTATCTCTCAGAACTGAGCATGTGGAGAGACGTTCGTTCATCCAGCACAAAGGGAACGGTTTGCAGGAGAAACCCTTACTCTGGTTTCTCAGTCGGTTTCCTAGTGCCGGTTTGAAGTGCCTGCCGTTTTCACTGTAAAACCGAGTTGGAGCTTGTACCTCCCCATATATATGTATGGAGCGGAGTTGGCAACTGAAAAGAAACTTTGTGTTCCCTTCAAGCTAGGTGAAGGACGGCTTTCACACACACTTATCTCTCAGAACTGAGCATGTGGAGAGACGTTCGTTCTTCCAGCACAAAGGGAACGGGTTGCAGGAGAAACCCTTACTCTGGTTTCTCAGTCTGTTTCCTAGTGCCGGTTTGAAGTGCCTGCCGTTTTCACTGTAAAACCGAGTTGGAGCTTGTCCCTCCCCATATATATGTATGGAGTGGAGTTGGCAACTGAAAAGAAACTTTGTGTTCCCTTCAAGCTAGGTGAAGGATGGCTTTCACACACACTTATCTCTCAGAACTGAGCATGTGGAGAGACGTTCGTTCATCCAGCACAAAGGGAACGGGTTGCAGGAGAAACCCTTACTCTGGTTTCTCAGTCTGTTTCCTAGTGCCGGTTTGAAGTGCCTGCCGTTTTCACTGTAAAACCGAGTTGGAGCTTGTACCTCCCCATATATATGTATGGAGTGGAGTTGGCAACTGAAAAGAAACTTTGTGTTCCCTTCAAGATAGGTGAAGGACGGCTTTCACACACACTTATCTCTCAGAACTGAGCATGTGGAGAGACATTCGTTCATCCAGCACAAAGGGAACGGGTTGCAGGTGAAACCCTTTCTCTGGTTTCTCAGTCTGTTTCCTAGTGCCGGTTTGAAGTGCCAGCCGTTTTCACTGTAAAACCGAGTTGGAGTTTGTACCTGCCCATATATATGTATGGAGTGGAGTTGCAACTGAAAAGAAACTTTGTGTTCCCTTCAAGCTAGGTGAAGGACGGCTTTCACACACACTTATCTCTCAGAACTGAGCATGTGGAGAGACGTTCGTTCATCCAGCACAAAGGGAACGTTTTGCAGGGGAAACCCTTACTCTGGTTTCTCAGTCTGTTTCCTAGTGCCGGTTTGAAGTGCTGCCGTTTTCACTGTAAAACCGAGTTGGAGCTTGTACCTCCCCATATATATGTATGGAGTGGAGTTGGCAACTGAAAAGAAACTTTGTGTTCCCTTCAAGCTAGGTGAAGGACGGCATTCACACACACTTATCTCTCAGAACTGAGCATGTGGAGAGACGTTCGTTCATTCAGCACAAAAGGAACGGGTTGCAGGAGAAACCCTTACTCTGGTTTCTCAGTCTGTTTCCTAGTGCCGGTTTGAAGTGCCTGCCGTTTTCACTGTAAAACCGAGTTGGAGCTTGTCCCTCCCCATATAAATGTATGGAGTGTAGTTGGCAACTGAAAAGAAACTTTGTGTTCCCTTCAAGCTAGGTGAAGGACGGCTTTCACACACACTTATCTCTCAGAACTGAGCATGTGGAGAGACGTTCGTTCATCCAGCACAAAGGGAACGGGTTGCAGGGGAAACCCTTTCTCTGGTTTCTCAGTCTGTTTCCTAGTGCCGGTTTGAAGTGCCTGCCGTTTTCACTGTAAAACTGAGTTGGAGCTTGTACCTCCCCATATATATGTATGGAGTGGAGTTGGCAACTGAAAAGAAACTTTGTGTTCCCTTCAAGCTAGGTGAAGGACGGCTTTCACACACACTTATCTCTCAGAACTGAGCATGTGGAGAGACGTTCGTTCATCCAGCACAAAGGGAACGGGTTGCAGGGGAAACCCTTACTCTGGGTTCTCAGTCTGTTTCCTAGTGCCGGTTTGAAGTGCCTGCCGTTTTCACTGTAAAACCGAGTTGGAGCTTGTACCTCCCCATATATATGTATGGAGTGGAGTTGGCAACTGAAAAGAAACTTTGTGTTCCCTTCAAGCTAGGTGAAGGACGGCTTTCACACACACTTATCTCTCAGAACTGAGCATGTGGAGGGACGTTCGTTCATCCAGCACAAAGGGAACGGGTTGCAGGAGAAACCCTTTCTCTGGTTTCTCAGTGTGTTTCCTAGTGCCGGTTTGAAGTGCCTGCCGTTTTCACTGTAAAACCGAGTTGGAGCTTGTACCTCCCCATATATATGTATGGAGTGGAGTTGGCAACTGAAAAGAAACTTTGTGTTCCCTTCAAGCTAGGTGAAGGACGGCTTTCACACACACTTATCTCTCAGAACTGAGCATGTGGAGAGACGTTCGTTCATCCAGCACAAAGGGAACGGGTTGCAGGAGAAACCCTTACTCTGGTTTCTCAGTCTGTTTCCTAGTGCCGGTTTGAAGTGCCTGCCGTTTTCACTGTAAAACCGAGTTGGAGCTTGTCCCTCCCCATATATATGTATGGAGTGGAGTTGGCAACTGAAAAGAAACTTTGTGTTCCCTTCAAGCTAGGTGAAGGACGGCTTTCACACACACTTATCTCTCAGAACTGAGCATGTGGAGGGACGTTCGTTCATCCAGCACAAAGGGAACGGGTTGCAGGAGAAACCCTTACTCTGGTTTCTCAGTCTGTTTCCTAGTGCCGGTTTGAAGTGCCTGCCGTTTTCACTGTAAAACCGAGTTGGAGCTTGTATCTCCCCATATATATGTATGGATTGGAGTTGGCAACTGAAAAGAAACTTTGTGTTCCCTTCAAGCTAGGTGAAGGACGGCTTTCACACACACTTATCTCTCAGAACTGAGCATGTGGAGAGACGTTCGTTCATCCAGCACAAACGGAACGGGTTGCAGGAGAAACCCTTACTCTGGTTTCTCAGTCTGTTTCCTAGTGCCGGTTTGAAGTGCCTGCCGTTTTCACTGTAAAACCGAGTTGGAGCTTGTACCTCCCCATATATATGTATGGAGTGGAGTTGGCAACTGAAAAGAAACTTTGTGTTCCCTTCAAGCTAGGTGAAGGACGGCTTTCACACACACTTATCTCTCAGAACTGAGCATGTGGAGAGACGTTCGTTCATCCAGCACAAAGGGAACGGGTTGCAGGAGAAACCCTTACTCTGGTTTCTCAGTCTGTTTCCTAGTGCCGGGTTGAAGTGCCTGCCGTTTTCACTGCAAAGCCGAGTTGGAGCTTGTACCTCCCCATATATATGTATGGAGTGGAGTTGGCAACTGAAAAGAAACTTTGTGTTCCCTTCAAGCTAGGTGAAGGACGGCTTTCACACACACTTATCTCTCAGAACTGAGCATGTGGAGAGACGTTCGTTCATCCAGCACAAAGGGAACGGGTTGCAGGAGAAACCCTTACTCTGGTTTCTCAGTCTGTTTCCTAGTGCCGTTTTGAAGTGCCTGCCGTTTTCACTGTAAAACCGAGTTGGAGCTTGTACCTCCCCATATATATGTATGGAGTGTAGTTGGCAACTGAAAAGAAACTTTGTGTTCCCTTCAAGCTAGGTGAAGGACGGCTTTCACACACACTTATCTCTCAGATCTGAGCATGTGGAGAGACGTTCGTACATCCAGCACAAAGGGAACGGGTTGCAGGAGAAACCCTTACTCTGGTTTCTCAGTGTGTTTCCTAGGGCCGGTTTGAAGTGCCTGCCGTTTTCACTGTAAACCCGAGTTGGAGCTTGTACATCCCCATATATATGTATGGAGTGGAGTTGGCAACTGAAAAGAAACTTTGTGTTCCCTTCAAGCTAGGTGAAGGACGGCTTTCACACACACTTATCTCTCAGAACTGAGCATGTGGAGAGACGTTCGTTCATCCAGCACAAAGGGAACGGGTTGCAGGGGAAACCCTTACTCTGGGTTTTCAGTCTGTTTCCTAGTGCCGGTTTGAAGTGCCTGCCGTTTTCACTGTAAAACCGAGTTGGAGCTTGTACCTCCCCATATATATGTATGGAGTGGAGTTGGCAACTGAAAAGAAACTTTGTGTTCCCTTCAAGCTAGGTGAAGGACGGCTTTCACACACACTTATCTCTCAGAACTGAGCATGTGGAGGGACGTTCGTTCATCCAGCACAAAGGGAACGGGTTGCAGGAGAAACCCTTTCTCTGGTTTCTCAGTCTGTTTCCTAGTGCCGGTTTGAAGTGCCTGCCGTTTTCACTGTAAAACCGAGTTGGAGCTTGTACCTCCCCATATATATGTATGGAGTGGAGTTGGCAACTGAAAAGAAACTTTGTGTTCCCTTCAAGCTAGGTGAAGGACGGCTTTCACACACACTTATCTCTCAGAACTGAGCATGTGGAGAGACGTTCGTTCATCCAGCACAAAGGGAACGGGTTGCAGGAGAAACCCTTACTCTGGTTTCTCAGTCTGTTTCCTAGTGCCGGTTTGAAGTGCCTGCCGTTTTCACTGTAAAACCGAGTTGGAGCTTGTCCCTCCCCATATATATGTATGGAGTGGAGTTGGCAACTGAAAAGAAACTTTGTGTTCCCTTCAAGCTAGGTGAAGGACGGCTTTCACACACACTTATCTCTCAGAACTGAGCATGTGGAGGGACGATCGTTCATCCAGCACAAAGGGAACGGGTTGCAGGAGAAACCCTTACTCTGGTTTCTCAGTCTGTTTCCTAGTGCCGGTTTGAAGTGCCTGCCGTTTTCACTGTAAAACCGAGTTGGAGCTTGTATCTCCCCATATATATGTATGGATTGGAGTTGGCAACTGAAAAGAAACTTTGTGTTCCCTTCAAGCTAGGTGAAGGACGGCTTTCACACACACTTATCTCTCAGAACTGAGCATGTGGAGAGACGTTCGTTCATCCAGCACAAACGGAACGGGTTGCAGGAGAAACCCTTACTCTGGTTTCTCAGTCTGTTTCCTAGTGCCGGTTTGAAGTGCCTGCCGTTTTCACTGTAAAACCGAGTTGGAGCTTGTACCTCCCCATATATATGTATGGAGTGGAGTTGGCAACTGAAAAGAAACTTTGTGTTCCCTTCAAGCTAGGTGAAGGACGGCTTTCACACACACTTATCTCTCAGAACTGAGCATGTGGAGAGACGTTCGTTCATCCAGCACAAAGGGAACGGGTTGCAGGAGAAACCCTTACTCTGGTTTCTCAGTCTGTTTCCTAGTGCCGGGTTGAAGTGCCTGCCGTTTTCACTGCAAAGCCGAGTTGGAGCTTGTACCTCCCCGTATATATGTATGGAGTGGAGTTGGCAACTGAAAAGAAACTTTGTGTTCCCTTCAAGCTAGGTGAAGGACGGCTTTCACACACACTTATCTCTCAGAACTGAGCATGTGGAGAGACGTTCGTTCATCCAGCACAAAGGGAACGGGTTGCAGGAGAAACCCTTACTCTGGTTTCTCAGTCTGTTTCCTAGTGCCGTTTTGAAGTGCCTGCCGTTTTCACTGTAAAACCGAGTTGGAGCTTGTACCTCCCCATATATATTTATGGAGTGTAGTTGGCAACTGAAAAGAAACTTTGTGTTCCCTTCAAGCTAGGTGAAGGACGGCTTTCACACACACTTATCTCTCAGATCTGAGCATGTGGAGAGACGTTCGTACATCCAGCACAAAGGGAACGGGTTGCAGGAGAAACCCTTACTCTGGTTTCTCAGTGTGTTTCCTAGGGCCGGTTTGAAGTGCCTGCCGTTTTCACTGTAAACCCGAGTTGGAGCTTGTACATCCCCATATATATGTATGGAGTGGAGTTGGCAACTGAAAAGAAACTTTGTGTTCCCTTCAAGCTAGGTGAAGGACGGCTTTCACACACACTTATCTCTCAGAACTGAGCATGTGGAGAGACGATCGTTCATCCAGCACAAAGGGAACGGGTTGCAGGAGAAACGCTTACTCTGGTTTCTCTGTCTGTTTCCTAGTGCCGGTTTGAAGTGCCTGCCGTTTTCACTGTAAAACCGAGTTGGAGCTTGTACCTCCCCATATATATGTATGGAGTGGAGTTGGCAACTGAAAAGAAACTTTGTGTTCCCTTCAAGCTAGGTGAAGGACGGATTTCACACACAATTATCTCTCAGAACTGAGCATGTGGAGAGACGTTCGTTCATCCAGCACAAAGGGAACGGGTTGCAGGAGAAACCCTTACTCTGGTTTCTCAGTCTGTTTCCTAGTGCCGGGTTGAAGTGCCTGCCGTTTTCATTGTAAAGCCGAGTTGGAGCTTGTACCTCCCCATATATATGTATGGAGTGGAGTTGGCAACTGAAAAGAAACTTTGTGTTCCCTTCAAGCTAGGTGAAGGACGGCTTTCACACACACTTATCTCTCAGAACTGAGCATGTGGAGAGACGTTCGTTCATCCAGCACAAAGGGAACGGGTTGCAGGAGAAACCCTTACTCTGGTTTCTCAGTCTTTTTCCTAGTGCCGGTTTGAAGTGCCTGCCATTTTCACTGTAAAACCGAGTTGGAGCTTGTACCTCCCCATATATATGTATGGAGTGGAGTTTGCAACTGACAAGAAACTTTGTGTTCCCTTCAAGCTAGGTGAAGGACGGCTTTCACACACACTTATCTCTCAGAACTGAGCATGTGGAGAGACATTCGTTCATCCAGCACAAAGGGAACGGGTTGCAGGTGAAACCATTACTCTGGTTTCTCAGTCTGTTTCCTAGTGCCGGTTTGAAGTGCCTGCCGTTTTCACTGTTAAACCGAGTTGGAGCTTTTACCTCCCCATATATATGTATGGAGTGGAGTTGGCAACTGAAAAGAAACTTTGTGTTCCCTTCAAGCTAGGTGAAGGACGGCTTTCACACACACTTATCTCTCAGAACTGAGCATGTGGAGAGACGTTCGTTCATCCAGCACAAAGGGAACGGGTTGCAGGAGAAACCCTTACTCTGGTTTCTCAGTCTGTTTCCTAGTGCCGGTTTGAAGTGCCTGCTGTTTTCACTGTAAAACCGAGTTGGAGCTTGTACCTCCCCATATATATGTAAGGAGTGGAGTTGGCAACTGAAAAGAAACTTTGTGTTCCCTTCAAGCTAGTTGAAGGACGGCTTTCACACACACTTATCTCTCAGAACTGAGCATGTGGAGAGACGTTCGTTCATCCAGCACAAAGGGAACGGGTTGCAGGAGAAACCCTTACTCTGGTTTCTCAGTCTGTTTCCTAGTGCCGGTTTGAAGTGCCTGCCGTTTTCACTGTAAAACCGAGTTGGAGCTTGTCCCTCCCCATATATATGTATGAAGTGGAGTTGGCAACTGAAAAGAAACTTTGTGTTCCCTTCAAGCTAGGTGAAGGACGGCTTTCACACACACTTATCTCTCAGAACTGAGCATGTGGAGAGACGTTCTTTCATCCAGCACAAAGGGAACGGGTTGCAGGAGAAACCCTTACTCTGGTTTCTCAGTCTGTTTCCTAGTGCCGGTTTGAAGTGCCTGCCGTTTTCACTGTAAAACCGAGTTGGAGCTTGTACCTCCCCATATATATGTATGGAGTGGAGTTGGCAACTGAAAAGAAACTTTGTTTTCCCTTCAAGCTAGGTGAAGGACGGCTTTCACACACACTTATCTCTCAGAACTGAGCATGTGGAGAGACGTTCGTTCATCCAGCACAAAGGGAACGGGTTGCAGGAGAAACCCTTACTCTGGTTTCTCAGTCTGTTTCCTAGTGCCGGTTTGAAGTGCCTGCCGTTTTCACTGTAAAACCGAGTTGGAGCTTGTACCTCCCCATATATATGTATGGAGTGGAGTTGGCAACTGAAAAGAAACTTTGTGTTCCCTTCAAGCTAGGTGAAGGACGGCTTTCACACACACTTATCTCTCAGAACTGAGCATGTGGAGAGACGTTCGTTCATCCAGCACAAAGGGAACGGGTTGCAGGAGAAACCATTACTCTGGTTTCTCAGTCTGTTTCCTAGTGCCGGTTTGAAGTGCCTGCCGTTTTCACTGTAAAACCGAGTTGGAGCTTGTACCTCCCCATATATATGTATGGAGTGGAGTTGACAACTGAAAAGAAACTTTGTGTTCCCTTCAAGCTAGGTGAAGGACGGCTTTCACACACACTTATCTCTCAGAACTGAGCATGTGGAGAGACGTTCGTTCATCCAGCACAAAGGGAACGGGTTGCAGGAGAAACCCTTACTCTGGTTTCTCAGTCTGTTTCCTAGTGCCGGGTTGAAGTGCCTGCCGTTTTCATTGTCAAGCCGAGTTGGAGCTTGTACCTCCCCATATATATGTATGGAGTGGAGTTGGCAACTGAAAAGAAACTTTGTGTTCCCTTCAAGCTAGGTGAAGGACGGCTTTCACACACACTTATCTCTCAGAACTGAGCATGTGGAGAGACGTTCGTTCATCCAGCACAAAGGGAACGGGTTGCAGGAGAAACCCTTAGTCTGGTTTCTCAGTCTTTTTCCTAGTGCCGGTTTGAAGTGCCTGCCATTTTCACTGTAAAACCGAGTTGGAGCTTGTACCTCCCCATATATATGTATGGAGTGGAGTTGGCTACTGACAAGAAACTTTGTGTTCCCTTCAAGCTAGGTGAAGGACGGCTTTCACACACACTTATCTCTCAGAACTGAGCATGTGGAGAGACATTCGTTCATCCAGCACAAAGGGAACGGGTTGCAGGTGAAACCCTTACTCTGGTTTCTCAGTCTGTTTCCTAGTGCCGGTTTAAAGTGCCTGCCGTTTTCACTGTAAAACCGAGTTGGAGCTTGTACCTCCCCATATATATGTATGGAGTGGAGTTGGCAACTGAAAAGAAACTTAGTGTTCCCTTCAAGCTAGGTGAAGGATGGCTTTCAAACACACTTATCTCTCAGATCTGAGCATGTGGAGAGACGTTCGTACATCCAGCACCAAGGGAACGGTTTGCAGGAGAAACCCTTACTCTGGTTTCTCAGTGTGTTTCCTAGGGCCGGTTTGAAGTGCCTGCCGTTTTCACTGTAAACCCGAGTTGGAGCTTGTACATCCCCATATATATGTATGGAGTGGAGTTGGCAACTGAAAAGAAACTTTGTGTTCCCTTCAAGCTAGGTGAAGGACGGCTTTCACACACACTTATCTCTCAGAACTGAGCATGTGGAGAGACGTTCGTTCATCCAGCACAAACGGAACGGGTTGCAGGAGAAACTCTTACTCTGGTTTCTCTGTCTGTTTCCTATTGCCGGTTTGAAGTGCCTGCCGTTTTCACTGTATAACCGAGTTGGAGCTTGTACCTCCCCATATATATGTATGGAGTGGAGTTGGCTACTGAAAAGAAACTTTGTGTTCCCTTCAAGCTAGGTGAAGGACAGCTTTCACACACACTTATCTCTCAGAACTGAGCATGTGGAGAGACGATCGTTCATCCAGCACAAAGGGAACGGTTTGCAGGAGAAACGCTTACTCTGGTTTCTCTGTCTGTTTCCTAGTTCCGGTTTGAAGTGCCTGCCGTTTTCACTGTAAAACCGAGTTGGAGCTTGTACCTCCCCATATATATGTATGGAGTGGAGTTTGCAACTGAAAAGAAACTTTGTGTTCCCTTCAAGCTAGGTGAAGGACGGCTTTCACACACACTTATCTCTCAGAACTGAGCATGTGGAGAGACGTTCGTTCATCCAGCACAAAGGGAACGGGTTGCAGGAGAAACCCTTACTCTGGTTTCTCAGTCTGTTTCCTAGTGCCGGGTTGAAGTGCCTGCCGTTTTCATTGTCAAGCCGAGTTGGAGCTTGTACCTCCCCATATATATGTATGGAGTGGAGTTGGCAACTGAAAAGAAACTTTGTGTTCCCTTCAAGCTAGGTGAAGGACGGCTTTCACACACACTTATCTCTCAGAACTGAGCATGTGGAGAGACGTTCGTTCATCCAGCACAAAGGGAACGGGTTGCAGGAGAAACCCTTAGTCTGGTTTCTCAGTCTTTTTCCTAGTGCCGGTTTGAAGTGCCTGCCATTTTCACTGTAAAACCGAGTTGGAGCTTGTACCTCCCCATATATATGTATGGAGTGGAGTTGGCTACTGACAAGAAACTTTGTGTTCCCTTCAAGCTAGGTGAAGGACGGCTTTCACACACACTTATCTCTCAGAACTGAGCATGTGGAGAGACATTCGTTCATCCAGGACAAAGGGAACGGGTTGCAGGTGAAACCCTTACTCTGGTTTCTCAGTCTGTTTCCTAGTGCCGGTTTGAAGTGCCTGCCGTTTTCACTGTAAAACCGAGTTGGAGCTTGTACCTCCCCATATATATGTATGGAGTGGAGTTGGCAACTGAAAAGAAACTTTGTGTTCCCTTCAAGCTAGGTGAAGGACGGCTTTCACACACACTTACCTCTCAGAACTGAGCATGTGGAGAGACGTTCGTTCATCCAGCACAAAGGGAACGGGTTGCAGGAGAAACCCTTACTCTGGTTTCTCAGTCGGTTTCCTAGTGCCGGTTTGAAGTGCCTGCTGTTTTCACTGTAAAACCGAGTTGGAGCTTGTACCTCCCCATATATATGTAAGGAGTGGAGTTGGCAAATGAAAAGAAACTTTGTGTTCCCTTCAAGCTAGTTGAAGGACGGCTTTCACACACACTTATCTCTCAGAACTGAGCATGTGGAGAGACGTTCGTTCATCAAGCACAAAGGGAACGGGTTGCAGGAGAAACCCTTACTCTGGTTTCTCAGTCTGTTTCCTAGTGCCGGTTTGATGAGCCTGCCGTTTTCACTGTAAAACCGAGTTGGAGCTTGTCCCTCCCCATATATATGTATGGAGTGGAGTTGGCAACTGAAAAGAAACTTTGTGTTCCCTTCAAGCTAGGTGAAGGACGGCTTTCACACACACTTATCTCTCAGAACTGAGCATGTGGAGAGACGTTCGTTCATCCAGCACAAAGGGAACGGGTTGCAGGAGAAACCCTTACTCTGGTTTCTCAGTCTGTTTCCTAGTGCCGGTTTGAAGTGCCTGCCGTTTTCACTGTAAAACCGTGTTGGAGCTTGTACCTCCCCATATATATGTATGGAGTGGAGTTGGCAACTGAAAAGAAACTTTGTGTTACCTTCAATCTAGGTGAAGGACGGCTTTCACACACACTTATCTCTCAGAACTGAGCATGTGGAGAGACGTTCGTTCATCCAGCACAAAGGGAACGGGTTGCAGGAGAAACCCTTACTCAGGTTTCTCAGTCTGTTTCCTAGTGCCGGTTTGAAGTGCCTGCCGTTTTCACTGTAAAACCGAGTTGGAGCTTGTACCTCCCCATATATATGTATGGAGTGGAGCTGGCAAATGAAAAAAAACTTTGTGTTCCCTTCAAGCTAGGTGAAGGACGGCATTCACACACACTTATCTCTCAGATCTGAGCATGTGGAGAGACGTTCGTACATCCAGCACAAAGGGAACGGGTTGCAGGAGAAACCCTTTCTCAGGTTTCTCAGTGTGATTCCTAGGGCCGGTTTGAAGTGCCTGCCGTTTTCACTGTAAATCCGAGTTGGAGCTTGTACCTCCCCATATATATGTATGGAGTGGAGTTGGCAACTGAAAAGAAACTTTGTGTTCCCTTCAAGCTAGGTGAAGGACGGCTTTCACACACACTTATCTCTCAGAACTGAGCATGTGGAGAGACGTTCGTTCATCCAGCACAAAGGGAACGGGTTGCAGGAGAAACCATTACTCTGGTTTCTCTGTCTGTTTCCTAGTGCCGGTTTGACGTGCCTGCCGTTTTCACTGTAAAACCGAGTTGGAGCTTGTACCTCCCCATATATATGTATGGAGTGGAGTTGGCAACTGAAAAGAACCTTTGTGTTCCCTTCAAGCTAGGTGAAGGACGGCTTTCACACACACTTATCTCTCAGAACTGAGCATGTGGAGAGACGTTCGTTCATCCAGCACAAAGGGAACGGGTTGCAGGAGAAACCCTTACTCTGGTTTCTCAGTCTGTTTCCTAGTGCCGGGTTGAAGTGCCTGCCGTTTTCATTGTCAAGCCGAGTTGGAGCTTGTACCTCCCCATATATATGTATGGAGTGGAGTTGGCAACTGAAAAGAAACTTTGTGTTCCCTTCAAGCTAGGTGAAGGACGGCTTTCACACACACTTATCTCTCAGAACTGAGCATGTGGAGAGACGTTCGTTCATCCAGCACAAAGGGAACGGGTTGCAGGAGAAACCCTTAGTCTGGTTTCTCAGTCTTTTTCCTAGTGCCGGTTTGTAGTGCCTGCCATTTTCACTGTAAAACCGAGTTGGAGCTTGTACCTCCCCATATATATGTATGGAGTGGAGTTGGCTACTGACAAGAAACTTTGTGTTCCCTTCAAGCTAGGTGAAGGACGGCTTTCACACACACTTATCTCTCAGAACTGAGCATGTGGAGAGACATTCGTTCATCCAGCACAAAGGGAACGGGTTGCAGGTGAAACCCTTACTCTGGTTTCTCAGTCTGTTTCCTAGTGCCGGTTTGAAGTGCCTGCCGTTTTCACTGTAAAACCGAGTTGGAGCTTGTACCTCCCCATATATATGTATGGAGTGGAGTTGGCAACTGAAAAGAAACTTTGTGTTCCCTTCAAGCTAGGTGAAGGACGGCTTTCACACACACTTACCTCTCAGAACTGAGCATGTGGAGAGACGTTCGTTCATCCAGCACAAAGGGAACGGGTTGCAGGAGAAACCCTTACTCTGGTTTCTCAGTCGGTTTCCTAGTGCCGGTTTGAAGTGCCTGCTGTTTTCACTGTAAAACCGAGTTGGAGCTTGTACCTCCCCATATATATGTAAGGAGTGGAGTTGGCAAATGAAAAGAAACTTTGTGTTCCCTTCAAGCTAGTTGAAGGACGGCTTTCACACACACTTATCTCTCAGAACTGAGCATGTGGAGAGACGTTCGTTCATCAAGCACAAAGGGAACGGGTTGCAGGAGAAACCCTTACTCTGGTTTCTCAGTCTGTTTCCTAGTGCCGGTTTGATGTGCCTGCCGTTTTCACTGTAAAACCGAGTTGGAGCTTGTCCCTCCCCATATATATGTATGGAGTGGAGTTGGCAACTGAAAAGAAACTTTGTGTTCCCTTCAAGCTAGGTGAAGGACGGCTTTCACACACACTTATCTCTCAGAACTGAGCATGTGGAGAGACGTTCGTTCATCCAGCACAAAGGGAACGGGTTGCAGGAGAAACCATTACTCTGGTTTCTCAGTCTGTTTCCTAGTGCCGGTTTGAAGTGCCTGCCGTTTTCACTGTAAAACCGTGTTGGAGCTTGTACCTCCCCATATATATGTATGGAGTGGAGTTGGCAACTGAAAAGAAACTTTGTGTTACCTTCAATCTAGGTGAAGGACGGCTTTCACACACACTTATCTCTCAGAACTGAGCATGTGGAGAGACGTTCGTTCATCCAGCACAAAGGGAACGGGTTGCAGGAGAAACCCTTACTCAGGTTTCTCAGTCTGTTTCCTAGTGCCGGTTTGAAGTGCCTGCCGTTTTCACTGTAAAACCGAGTTGGAGCTTGTACCTCCCCATATATATGTATGGAGTGGAGCTGGCAAATGAAAAAAAACTTTGTGTTCCCTTCAAGCTAGGTGAAGGACGGCATTCACACACACTTATCTCTCAGATCTGAGCATGTGGAGAGACGTTCGTACATCCAGCACAAAGGGAACGGGTTGCAGGAGAAACCCTTTCTCAGGTTTCTCAGTGTGATTCCTAGGGCCGGTTTGAAGTGCCTGCCGTTTTCACTGTAAATCCGAGTTGGAGCTTGTACCTCCCCATATATATGTATGGAGTGGAGTTGGCAACTGAAAAGAAACTTTGTGTTCCCTTCAAGCTAGGTGAAGGACGGCTTTCACACACACTTTTCTCTCAGAACTGAGCATGTGGAGAGACGTTCGTTCATCCAGCACAAAGGGAACGGGTTGCAGGAGAAACCATTACTCTGGTTTCTCTGTCTGTTTCCTAGTGCCGGTTTGACGTGCCTGCCGTTTTCACTGTAAAACCGAGTTGGAGCTTGTACCTCCCCATATATATGTATGGAGTGGAGTTGGCAACTGAAAAGAACCTTTGTGTTCCCTTCAAGCTAGGTGAAGGACGGCTTTCACACACACTTATCTCTCAGAACTGAGCATGTGGAGAGACGTTCGTTCATCCAGCACAAAGGGAACGGGTTGCAGGAGAAACCATTACTCTGATTTCTCAGTCTGTTTCCTAGTGCCGGTTTGAAGTGCCTGCCGTTTTCACTGTAAAACCGAGTTGGAGCTTGTACCTCCCCATATATATGTATGGAGTGGAGTTGGCAACTGAAAAGAAACTTTGTGTTCCCTTCAATCTAGGTGAAGGACGGCTTTCACACACACTTATCTCTCAGAACTGAGCATGTGGAGAGACGTTCGTTCATCCAGCACAAAGGGAACGGGTTGCAGGAG
The DNA here is from genome assembly GCF_048564905.1 of Vicugna pacos. Lineage (NCBI taxonomy): Eukaryota > Metazoa > Chordata > Mammalia > Artiodactyla > Camelidae > Vicugna > Vicugna pacos. Next base: position 75,066,113 of record NW_027328740.1, on the reverse strand, counting down.
AAACCCTTACTCTGGTTTCTCAGTCTGTTTCCTAGTGCCGGTTTGAAGTGCCTGCCGTTTTCACTGTAAAACCGAGTTGGAGCTTGTACCTCCCCATATATATGTATGGAGTGGAGCTGGCAAATGAAAAAAAACTTTGTGTTCCCTTCAAGCTAGGTGAAGGACGGCTTTCACACACACTTATCTCTCAGATCTGAGCATGTGGAGAGACGTTCGTACATCCAGCACAAAGGGAACGGGTTGCAGGAGAAACCCTTACTCTGGTTTCTCAGTGTGATTCCTAGGGCCGGTTTGAAGTGCCTGCCGTTTTCACTGTAAATCCGAGTTGGAGCTTGTACATCCCCATATATATGTATGGAGTGGAGTTGGCAACTGAAAAGAAACTTTGTGTTCCCTTCAAGCTAGGTGAAGGACGGCTTTCACACACACTTATCTCTCAGAACTGAGCATGTGGAGAGACGTTCGTTCATCCAGCACAAAGGGAACGGGTTGCAGGAGAAACCATTACTCTGGTTTCTCTGTCTGTTTCCTAGTGCCGGTTTGAAGTGCCTGCCGTTTTCACTGTAAAACCGAGTTGGAGCTTGTACCTCCCCATATATATGTATGGAGTGGAGTTGGCAACTGAAAACTAACTTTGTGTTCCCTTCAAGCTAGGTGAAGGACGGCTTTCACACACACTTATCTCTCAGAACTGAGCATGTGGAGAGACGTTCGTTCATCCAGCACAAAGGGAACGGGTTGCAGGAGAAACCCTTACTCTGGTTTCTCAGTCTGTTTCCTAGTGCCGGGTTGAAGTGCCTGCCGTTTTCACTGTAAAGCCGAGTTGGAGCTTGTACCTCCCCATATATATGTATGGAGTGGAGTTGGCAACTGAAAAGAAACTTTGTGTTCCCTTCAAGCTAGGTGAAGGACGGCTTTCACACACACTTATCTCTCAGAACTGAGCATGTGGAGAGACGTTCGTTCATCCAGCACAAAGGGAACGGGTTGCAGGAGAAACCCTTACTCTGGTTTCTCAGTCTGTTTCCTAGTGCCGGGTTGAAGTGCCTGCCGTTTTCACTGTAAAACCGAGTTGGAGCTTGTACCTCCCCATATATATGTATGGAGTGGAGTTGGCAACTGGAAAGAAACTTTGTGTTCCCTTCAAGCTAGGTGAAGGACGGCTTTCACACACACTTATCTCTCAGAACTGAGCATGTGGAGAGACGTTCGTTCATCCAGCACAAAGGGAACGGGTTGCAGGAGAAACCCTTTCTCAGGTTTCTCAGTCTGTTTCCTAGTGCCGGTTTGAAGTGCCTGCCGTTTTCACTGTAAAACCGAGTTGGAGCTTGTACCTCCCCATATATATGTATGGAGTGGAGTTGGCAACTGAAAAGAAACTTTGTGTTCCCTTCAAGCTAGGTGAAGGACGGCTTTCACACACACTTATCTCTCAGAACTGAGCATGTGGAGAGACGTTCGTTCATCCAGCACAAAGGGAACGGGTTGCAGGAGAAACCCTTACTCTGGTTTCTCAGTCTGTTTCCTAGTGCCGGTTTGAAGTGCCTGCCGTTTTCACTGTAAAACCGAGTTGGAGCTTGTACCTCCCCATATATATGTATGGAGTGGAGTTGGCAACTGGAAAGAAACTGTGTGTTCCCTTCAAGCTAGGTGAAGGACGGCTTTCACACACACTTATCTCTCAGAACTGAGCATGTGGAGAGACGTTCGTTCATCCAGCACAAAGGGAACGGGTTGCAGGAGAAACCCTTACTCTGGTTTCTCAGTCGGTTTCCTAGTGCCGGTTTGAAGTGCCTGCCGTTTTCACTGTAAAACCGAGTTGGAGCTTGTACCTCCCCATATATATGTATGGAGTGGAGTTGGCAACTGAAAAGTAACTTTGTGTTCCCTTCAAGCTAGGTGAAGGACGGCTTTCACACTCACTTATCTCTCAGAACTGAGCATGTGGAGAGAAGTTCGTTCATCCAGCACAAAGGGAACGGGTTGCAGGAGAAACCATTACTCTAGTTTCTCAGTCTGTTTCCTAGTGCCGGTTTGAAGTGCCTGCCGTTTTCACTGTAAAACCGAGTTGGAGCTTGTACCTCCCCATATATATGTATGGAGTGGAGTTGGCAACTGAAAAGAAACTTTGTGTTCCCTTCAAGCTAGGTGAAGGACGGCTTTCACACACACTTATCTCTCAGAACTGAGCATGTGGAGAGACGTTCGTTCATCCAGCACAAAGGGAACGGGTTGCAGGAGAAACCCTTACTCTGGTTTCTCAGTCGGTTTCCTAGTGCCGGTTTGAAGTGCCTGCCGTTTTCACTGTAAAACCGAGTTGGAGCTTGTACCTCCCCATATATATGTATGGAGTGGAGTTGGCAACTGAAAAGAAACTTTGTGTTCCCTTCAAGCTAGGTGAAGGACGGCTTTCACACACACTTATCTCTCAGAAATGAGCATGTGGAGAGACGTTCGTTCATCCAGCACAAAGGGAACGGGTTGCAGGGGAAACCCTTACTCTGGTTTCTCAGTCTGTTTCCTAGTGCCGGTTTGAAGTGCCTGCCGTTTTCACTGTAAAACCGAGTTGGAGCTTGTACCTCCCCATATATATGTATGGAGTGGAGTTGGCAACTGAAAAGAAACTTTGTGTTCCCTTCAAGCTAGGTGAAGGACGGCTTTCACACACACTTATCTCTCAGAACTGAGCATGTGGAGAGACGTTCGTTCATCCAGCACAAAGGGAACGGGTTGCAGGAGAAACCCTTACTCTGGTTTCTCAGTCTGTTTCCTAGTGCCGGTTTGAAGTGCCTGCCGTTTTCACTGTAAAACCGAGTTGGCGCTTGTACCTCCCCATATATATGTATGGAGTGGAGTTGGCAACTGAAAAGAAACTTTATGTTCCCTTCAAGCTAGGTGAAGGACGGCTTTCACACACACTTATCTCTCAGAACTGAGCATGTGGAGAGACGTTCGTTCATCCAGCACAAAGGGAACGGGTTGCAGGAGAAACCCTTACTCTGGTTTCTCAGTCTGTTTCCTAGTGCCGGTTTGAAGTGCCTGCCGTTTTCACTGTAAAACCGAGTTGGAGCTTGTACCTCCCCATATATATGTATGGAGTGGAGTTGGCAACTGAAAAGAAACTTTGTGTTCCCTTCAAGCTAGGTGAAGGACGGCTTTCACACACACTTATCTCTCAGAACTGAGCATGTGGAGAGACGTTCGTTCATCCAGCACAAAGGGAACGGGTTGCAGGAGAAACCCTTACTCTGGTTTCTCAGTCGGTTTCCTAGTGCCGGTTTGAAGTGCCTGCCGTTTTCACTGTAAAACCGAGTTGGAGCTTGTACCTCCCCATATATATGTATGGAGTGGAGTTGGCAACTGAAAAGAAACTTTGTGTTCCATTCAAGCTAGGTGAAGGACGGCTTTCACACACACTTATCTCTCAGAAATGAGCATGTGGAGAGACGTTCGTTCATCCAGCACAAAGGGAACGGGTTGCAGGAGAAACCCTTACTCTGGTTTCTCAGTCTGTTTCCTAGTGCCGGTTTGAAGTGCCTGCCGTTTTCACTGTAAAACCGAGTTGGCGCTTGTACCTCCCCATATATATGTATGGAGTGGAGTTGGCAACTGAAAAGAAACTTTATGTTCCCTTCAAGCTAGGTGAAGGACGGCTTTCACACACACTTATCTCTCAGAACTGAGCATGTGGAGAGACGTTCGTTCATCCAGCACAAAGGGAACGGGTTGCAGGAGAAACCCTTACTCTGGTTTCTCAGTCTGTTTCCTAGTGCCGGTTTGAAGTGCCTGCCGTTTTCACTGTAAAACCGAGTTGGAGCTTGTACCTCCCCATATATATGTATGGAGTGGAGTTGGCAACTGAAAAGAAACTTTGTGTTCCCTTCAAGCTAGGTGAAGGACGGCTTTCACACACACTTATCTCTCAGAACTGAGCATGTGGAGAGACGTTCGTTCATCCAGCACAAAGGGAACGGGTTGCAGGGAAACACTTACTCTGGTTTCTCAGTCGGTTTCCTAGTGCCGGTTTGAAGTGCCTGCCGTTTTCACTGTAAAACCGAGTTGGAGCTTGTACCTCCCCATATATATGTATGGAGTGGAGCTGGCAACTGAAAAAAAACTTTGTGTTCCCTTCAAGCTAGGTGAAGGACGGCTTTCACACACACTTATCTCTCAGATCTGAGCATGTGGAGAGACGTTCGTACATCCAGCACAAAGGGAACGGGTTGTAGGAGAAACCCTTACTCTGGTTTCTCAGTGTGTTTCCTAGTGCCGGTTTGAAGTGCCTGCCGTTTTCACTGTAAAACCGAGTTGGAGCTTGTACCTCCCCATATATATGTATGGAGTGGAGTTGGCAACTGAAAAGAAACTTTGTGTTCCCTTCAAGCTAGGTGAAGGACGGCTTTCACACACACTTATCTCTCAGAACTGAGCATGTGGAGAGACGTTCGTTCATCCAGCACAAAGGGAACGGGTTGCAGGAGAAACCCTTACTCTGGTTTCTCAGTCGGTTTCCTAGTGCCGGTTTGAAGTGCCTGCCGTTTTCACTGTAAAACCGAGTTGGAGCTTGTACCTCCCCATATATATGTATGGAGTGGAGTTGGCAACTGAAAAGAAACTTTGTGTTCCCTTCAAGCTAGGTGAAGGACGGCTTTCACACACACTTATCTCTCAGAACTGAGCATGTGGAGAGACGTTCGTTCATCCAGCACAAAGGGAACGGGTTGCAGGAGAAACCCTTACTCTGGTTTCTCAGTCGGTTTCCTAGTGCCGGTTTGAAGTGCCTCCCGTTTTCACTGTAAAACCGAGTTGGAGCTTGTACCTCCCCATATATATGTATGGAGTGGAGCTGGCAACTGAAAAAAAACTTTGTGTTCCCTTCAAGCTAGGTGAAGGACGGCTTTCACACACACTTATCTCTCAGATCTGAGCATGTGGAGAGACGTTCGTACATCCAGCACAAAGGGAACGGGTTGTAGGAGAAACCCTTACTCTGGTTTCTCAGTGTGTTTCCTAGGGCCGGTTTGAAGTGCCTGCCGTTTTCACTGTAAATCCGAGTTGGAGCTTGTACATCCCCATATATATGTATGGAGGGGAGTTGGCAACTGAAAAGAAACTTTGTGTTCCCTTCAAGCTAGGTGAAGGACGGCTTTCACACACACTTATCTCTCAGAAATGAGCATGTGGAGAGACGTTCGTTCATCCAGCACAAAGGGAACGGGTTGCAGGAGAAATCCTTACTCTAGTTTCTCTGTCTGTTTCCTAGTGCCGGTTTGAAGTGCCTGCCGTTTTCACTGTAAAACCGAGTTGGAGCTTGTACCTCCCCATATATATGTATGGAGTGGAGTTGGCAACTGAAAAGAAACTTTGTGTTCCCTTCAAGCTAGGTGAAGGACGGCTTTCACACACACTTATCTCTCAGAACTGAGCATGTGGAGAGACGATCGTTCATCCAGCACAAAGGGAACGGGTTGCAGGAGAAACGCTTACTCTTGTTTCTCTGTATGTTTCCTAGTGCCGGTTTGAAGTGCCTGCCGTTTTCACTGTAAAACCGAGTTGGAGCTTGTACCTCCCCATATATATGTATGGAGTGGAGTTGGCAACTGAAAAGAAACTTTGTGTTCCGTTCAAGCTAGGTGAAGGACGGCTTTCACACACACTTATCTCTCAGAACTGAGCATGTGGAGAGACGTTCGTTCATCCAGCACAAAGGGAACGGGTTGCAGGAGAAACACTTACTCTGGTTTCTCAGTCTGTTTCCTAGTGCCGGGTTGAAGTGCCTGCCGTTTTCACTGTAAAGCCGAGTTGGAGCTTGTACCTCCCCATATATATGTATGGAGTGGAGTTGGCAACTGAAAAGAAACTTTGTGTTCCCTTCAAGCTAGGTGAAGGACGGCTTTCACACACACTTATCTCTCAGAACTGAGCATGTGGAGAGACGTTCGTTCATCCAGCACAAAGGGAACGGGTTGCAGGAGAAACCCTTACTCTGGTTTCTCAGTCGGTTTCCTAGTGCCGGTTTGAAGTGCCTGCCGTTTTCACTGTAAAACCGAGTTGGAGCTTGTACCTCCCCATATATATGTATGGAGTGGAGTTGGCAACTGAAAAGTAACTTTGTGTTCCCTTCAAGCTAGGTGAAGGACGGCTTTCACACTCACTTATCTCTCAGAACTGAGCATGTGGAGAGAAGTTCGTTCATCCAGCACAAAGGGAACGGGTTGCAGGAGAAACCATTACTCTAGTTTCTCAGTCTGTTTCCTAGTGCCGGTTTGAAGTGCCTGCCGTTTTCACTGTAAAACCGAGTTGGAGCTTGTACCTCCCCATATATATGTATGGAGTGGAGTTGGCAACTGAAAAGAAACTTTGTGTTCCCTTCAAGCTAGGTGAAGGACGGCTTTCACACACACTTATCTCTCAGAACTGAGCATGTGGAGAGACGTTCGTTCATCCAGCACAAAGGGAACGGTTTGCAGGAGAAACCCTAACTCTGGTTTCTCAGTCGGTTTCCTAGTGCCGGTTTGAAGTGCCTGCCGTTTTCACTGTAAAACCGAGTTGGAGCTTGTACCTCCCCATATATATGTATGGAGTGGAGTTGGCAACTGAAAAGAAACTTTGTGTTCCCTTCAAGCTAGGTGAAGGACGGCTTTCACACACACTTATCTCTCAGAAATGAGCATGTGGAGAGACGTTCGTTCATCCAGCACAAAGGGAACGGGTTGCAGGGGAAACCCTTACTCTGGTTTCTCAGTCTGTTTCCTAGTGCCGGTTTGAAGTGCCTGCCGTTTTCACTGTAAAACCGAGTTGGAGCTTGTACCTCCCCATATATATGTATGGAGTGGAGTTGGCAACTGAAAAGAAACTTTGTGTTCCCTTCAAGCTAGGTGAAGGACGGCTTTCACACACACTTATCTCTCAGAACTGAGCATGTGGAGAGACGTTCGTTCATCCAGCACAAAGGGAACGGGTTGCAGGAGAAACCCTTACTCTGGTTTCTCAGTCTGTTTCCTAGTGCCGGTTTGAAGTGCCTGCCGTTTTCACTGTAAAACCGAGTTGGCGCTTGTACCTCCCCATATATATGTATGGAGTGGAGTTGGCAACTGAAAAGAAACTTTATGTTCCCTTCAAGCTAGGTGAAGGACGGCTTTCACACACACTTATCTCTCAGAACTGAGCATGTGGAGAGACGTTCGTTCATCCAGCACAAAGGGAACGGGTTGCAGGAGAAACCCTTACTCTGGTTTCTCAGTCTGTTTCCTAGTGCCGGTTTGAAGTGCCTGCCGTTTTCACTGTAAAACCGAGTTGGAGCTTGTACCTCCCCATATATATGTATGGAGTGGAGTTGGCAACTGAAAAGAAACTTTGTGTTCCCTTCAAGCTAGGTGAAGGACGGCTTTCACACACACTTATCTCTCAGAACTGAGCATGTGGAGAGACGTTCGTTCATCCAGCACAAAGGGAACGGGTTGCAGGAGAAACCCTTACTCTGGTTTCTCAGTCGGTTTCCTAGTGCCGGTTTGAAGTGCCTGCCGTTTTCACTGTAAAACCGAGTTGGAGCTTGTACCTCCCCATATATATGTATGGAGTGGAGTTGGCAACTGAAAAGAAACTTTGTGTTCCATTCAAGCTAGGTGAAGGACGGCTTTCACACACACTTATCTCTCAGAAATGAGCATGTGGAGAGACGTTCGTTCATCCAGCACAAAGGGAACGGGTTGCAGGAGAAACCCTTACTCTGGTTTCTCAGTCTGTTTCCTAGTGCCGGTTTGAAGTGCCTGCCGTTTTCACTGTAAAACCGAGTTGGCGCTTGTACCTCCCCATATATATGTATGGAGTGGAGTTGGCAACTGAAAAGAAACTTTATGTTCCCTTCAAGCTAGGTGAAGGACGGCTTTCACACACACTTATCTCTCAGAACTGAGCATGTGGAGAGACGTTCGTTCATCCAGCACAAAGGGAACGGGTTGCAGGAGAAACCCTTACTCTGGTTTCTCAGTCTGTTTCCTAGTGCCGGTTTGAAGTGCCTGCCGTTTTCACTGTAAAACCGAGTTGGAGCTTGTACCTCCCCATATATATGTATGGAGTGGAGTTGGCAACTGAAAAGAAACTTTGTGTTCCCTTCAAGCTAGGTGAAGGACGGCTTTCACACACACTTATCTCTCAGAACTGAGCATGTGGAGAGACGTTCGTTCATCCAGCACAAAGGGAACGGGTTGCAGGGAAACACTTACTCTGGTTTCTCAGTCGGTTTCCTAGTGCCGGTTTGAAGTGCCTGCCGTTTTCACTGTAAAACCGAGTTGGAGCTTGTACCTCCCCATATATATGTATGGAGTGGAGCTGGCAACTGAAAAAAAACTTTGTGTTCCCTTCAAGCTAGGTGAAGGACGGCTTTCACACACACTTATCTCTCAGATCTGAGCATGTGGAGAGACGTTCGTACATCCAGCACAAAGGGAACGGGTTGTAGGAGAAACCCTTACTCTGGTTTCTCAGTGTGTTTCCTAGTGCCGGTTTGAAGTGCCTGCCGTTTTCACTGTAAAACCGAGTTGGAGCTTGTACCTCCCCATATATATGTATGGAGTGGAGTTGGCAACTGAAAAGAAACTTTGTGTTCCCTTCAAGCTAGGTGAAGGACGGCTTTCACACACACTTATCTCTCAGAACTGAGCATGTGGAGAGACGTTCGTTCATCCAGCACAAAGGGAACGGGTTGCAGGAGAAACCCTTACTCTGGTTTCTCAGTCGGTTTCCTAGTGCCGGTTTGAAGTGCCTGCCGTTTTCACTGTAAAACCGAGTTGGAGCTTGTACCTCCCCATATATATGTATGGAGTGGAGTTGGCAACTGAAAAGAAACTTTGTGTTCCCTTCAAGCTAGGTGAAGGACGGCTTTCACACACACTTATCTCTCAGAACTGAGCATGTGGAGAGACGTTCGTTCATCCAGCACAAAGGGAACGGGTTGCAGGAGAAACCCTTACTCTGGTTTCTCAGTCGGTTTCCTAGTGCCGGTTTGAAGTGCCTCCCGTTTTCACTGTAAAACCGAGTTGGAGCTTGTACCTCCCCATATATATGTATGGAGTGGAGCTGGCAACTGAAAAAAAACTTTGTGTTCCCTTCAAGCTAGGTGAAGGACGGCTTTCACACACACTTATCTCTCAGATCTGAGCATGTGGAGAGACGTTCGTACATCCAGCACAAAGGGAACGGGTTGTAGGAGAAACCCTTACTCTGGTTTCTCAGTGTGTTTCCTAGGGCCGGTTTGAAGTGCCTGCCGTTTTCACTGTAAATCCGAGTTGGAGCTTGTACATCCCCATATATATGTATGGAGGGGAGTTGGCAACTGAAAAGAAACTTTGTGTTCCCTTCAAGCTAGGTGAAGGACGGCTTTCACACACACTTATCTCTCAGAAATGAGCATGTGGAGAGACGTTCGTTCATCCAGCACAAAGGGAACGGGTTGCAGGAGAAATCCTTACTCTAGTTTCTCTGTCTGTTTCCTAGTGCCGGTTTGAAGTGCCTGCCGTTTTCACTGTAAAACCGAGTTGGAGCTTGTACCTCCCCATATATATGTATGGAGTGGAGTTGGCAACTGAAAAGAAACTTTGTGTTCCCTTCAAGCTAGGTGAAGGACGGCTTTCACACACACTTATCTCTCAGAACTGAGCATGTGGAGAGACGATCGTTCATCCAGCACAAAGGGAACGGGTTGCAGGAGAAACGCTTACTCTTGTTTCTCTGTATGTTTCCTAGTGCCGGTTTGAAGTGCCTGCCGTTTTCACTGTAAAACCGAGTTGGAGCTTGTACCTCCCCATATATATGTATGGAGTGGAGTTGGCAACTGAAAAGAAACTTTGTGTTCCGTTCAAGCTAGGTGAAGGACGGCTTTCACACACACTTATCTCTCAGAACTGAGCATGTGGAGAGACGTTCGTTCATCCAGCACAAAGGGAACGGGTTGCAGGAGAAACACTTACTCTGGTTTCTCAGTCTGTTTCCTAGTGCCGGGTTGAAGTGCCTGCCGTTTTCACTGTAAAGCCGAGTTGGAGCTTGTACCTCCCCATATATATGTATGGAGTGGAGTTGGCAACTGAAAAGAAACTTTGTGTTCCCTTCAAGCTAGGTGAAGGACGGCTTTCACACACACTTATCTCTCAGAACTGAGCATGTGGAGAGACGTTCGTTCATCCAGCACAAAGGGAACGGGTTGCAGGAGAAACCCTTACTCTGGTTTCTCAGTCTTTTTCCTAGTGCCGGTTTGAAGTGCCAGCCATTTTCACTGTAAAACCGAGTTGGAGCTTGTACCTCCCCATATATATGTATGGAGTGGAGTTTGCAACTGACAAGAAACTTTGTGTTCCCTTCAAGCTAGGTGAAGGACGGCTTTCAAACACACTTATCTCTCAGAACTGAGCATGTGGAGAGACGTTCGTTCATCCAGCACAAAGGGAACGGGTTGCAGGGGAAACCCTTACTCTGGTTTCTCAGTCTGTTTCCTAGTGCCGGTTTGAAGTGCCTGCCGTTTTCACTGTAAAGCCGAGTTGGAGCTTGTACCTCCCCATATATATGTATGGAGTGGAGTTGGCAACTGAAAAGAAACTTTGTGTTCCCTTCAAGCTAGGTGAAGGACGGCTTTCACACACACTTATCTCTCAGAACTGAGCATGTGGAGAGACGTTCGTTCATCCAGCACAAAGGGAACGGGTTGCAGGAGAAACCCTTACTCTGGTTTCTAAGTCTGTTTCCTATTGCCGGTTTGAAGTGCCTGCTGTTTTCACTGTAAAACCGAGTTGGAGCTTGTACCTCCCCATATATATGTATGGAGTGGAGTTGGCAACTGGAAAGAAACTTTGTGTTCCCTTCAAGCTAGGTGAAGGACGGCTTTCACACACACTTATCTCTCAGAACTGAGCATGTGGAGAGACGTTCGTTCATCCAGCACAAAGGGAACGGGTTGCAGGAGAAACCCTTACTCTGGTTTCTAAGTCTGTTTCCTAGTGCCGGTTTGAAGTGCCTGCCGTTTTCACTGTAAAACCGAGTTGGAGCTTGTACCTCCCCATATATATGTATGGAGGGGAGTTGGCAACTGAAAAGAAACTTTGTGTTCCCTTCAAGCTAGGTGAAGGACGGCTTTCACACACACTTATCTCTCAGAAATGAGCATGTGGAGAGACGTTCGTTCATCCAGCACAAAGGGAACGGGTTGCAGGAGAAATCCTTACTCTAGTTTCTCTGTCTGTTTCCTAGTGCCGGTTTGAAGTGCCTGCCGTTTTCACTGTAAAACCGAGTTGGAGCTTGTACCTCCCCATATATATGTATGGAGTGGAGTTGGCAACTGAAAAGAAACTTTGTGTTCCCTTCAAGCTAGGTGAAGGACGGCTTTCACACACACTTATCTCTCAGAACTGAGCATGTGGAGAGACGATCGTTCATCCAGCACAAAGGGAACGGGTTGCAGGAGAAACGCTTACTCTGGTTTCTCTGTATGTTTCCTAGTGCCGGTTTGAAGTGCCTGCCGTTTTCACTGTAAAACCGAGTTGGAGCTTGTACCTCCCCATATATATGTATGGAGTGGAGTTGGCAACTGAAAAGAAACTTTGTGTTCCCTTCAAGCTAGGTGAAGGACGGCTTTCACACACACTTATCTCTCAGAACTGAGCATGTGGAGAGACGTTCGTTCATCCAGCACAAAGGGAACGGTTTGCAGGAGAAACACTTACTCTGGTTTCTCAGTCTGTTTCCTAGTGCCGGGTTGAAGTGCCTGCCGTTTTCACTGTAAAGCCGAGTTGGAGCTTGTACCTCCCCATATATATGTATGGAGTGGAGTTGGCAACTGAAAAGAAACTTTGTGTTCCCTTCAAGCTAGGTGAAGGACGGCTTTCACACACACTTATCTCTCAGAACTGAGCATGTGGAGAGACGTTCGTTCATCCAGCACAAAGGGAACGGGTTGCAGGAGAAACCCTTACTCTGGTTTCTCAGTCTTTTTCCTAGTGCCGGTTTGAAGTGCCAGCCATTTTCACTGTAAAACCGAGTTGGAGCTTGTACCTCCCCATATATATGTATGGAGTGGAGTTTGCAACTGACAAGAAACTTTGTGTTCCCTTCAAGCTAGGTGAAGGACGGCTTTCAAACACACTTATCTCTCAGAACTGAGCATGTGGAGAGACGTTCGTTCATCCAGCACAAAGGGAACGGGTTGCAGGGGAAACCCTTACTCTGGTTTCTCAGTCTGTTTCCTAGTGCCGGTTTGAAGTGCCTGCCGTTTTCACTGTAAAGCCGAGTTGGAGCTTGTACCTCCCCATATATATGTATGGAGTGGAGTTGGCAACTGAAAAGAAACTTTGTGTTCCCTTCAAGCTAGGTGAAGGACGGCTTTCACACACACTTATCTCTCAGAACTGAGCATGTGGAGAGATGTTCGTTCATCCAGCACAAAGGGAACGGGTTGCAGGAGAAACCCTTACTCTGGTTTCTAAGTCTGTTTCCTATTGCCGGTTTGAAGTGCCTGCCGTTTTCACTGTAAAACCGAGTTGGAGCTTGTACCTCCCCATATATATGTATGGAGTGGAGTTGGCAACTGGAAAGAAACTTTGTGTTCCCTTCAAGCTAGGTGAAGGACGGCTTTCACACACACTTATCTCTCAGAACTGAGCATGTGGAGAGACGTTCGTTCATCCAGCACAAAGGGAACGGGTGGCAGGAGAAACCCTTACTCTGGTTTCTAAGTCTGTTTCCTAGTGCCGGTTTGAAGTGCCTGCCGTTTTCACTGTAAAACCGAGTTGGAGCTTGTACCTCCCCATATATATGTATGGAGTGGAGTTGGCAACTGAAAAGAAACTTTGTGTTCCCTTCAAGCTAGGTGAAGGACGGCTTTCACACACACTTATCTCTCAGAACTGAGCATGTGGAGAGACGTTCGTTCATCCAGCACAAAGGGAACGGGTTGCAGGAGAAACCCTTACTCTGGTTTCTCAGTCTGTTTCCTAGTGCCGGTTTGAAGTGCCTGCCGTTTTCACTGTAAAACCGAGTTGGAGCTTGTACCTCCCCATATATATGTATGGAGTGGAGTTGGCAACTGAAAAGAAACTTTGTGTTCCCTTCAAGCTAGGTGAAGGACGGCTTTCACACACACTTATCTCTCAGAACTGAGCATGTGGAGAGACGTTCGTTCATCCAGCACAAAGGGAACGGGTTGCAGGAGAAACCCTTACTCTGGTTTCTCAGTCTGTTTCCTAGTGCCGGTTTGAAGTGCCTGCCGTTTTCACTGTAAAACCGAGTTGGAGCTTGTACCTCCCCATATATATGTATGGAGTGGAGTTGGCAACTGAAAAGAAACTTTGTGTTCCCTTCAAGCTAGGTGAAGGACGGCTTTCACACACACTTATCTCTCAGAACTGAGCATGTGGAGAGACGTTCGTTCATCCAGCACAAAGGGAACGGGTTGCAGGAGAAACCCTTACTCTGGTTTCTCAGTCGGATTCCTAGTGCCGGTTTGAAGTGCCTGCCGTTTTCACTGTAAAACCGAGTTGGAGCTTGTACCTCCCCATATATATGTATGGAGTGGAGTTGGCAACTGAAAAGAAACTTTGTGTTCCATTCAAGCTAGGTGAAGGACGGCTTTCACACACACTTATCTCTCAGAAATGAGCATGTGGAGAGACGTTCGTTCATCCAGCACAAAGGGAACGGGTTGCAGGAGAAACCCTTACTCTGGTTTCTCAGTCTGTTTCCTAGTGCCGGTTTGAAGTGCCTGCCGTTTTCACTGTAAAACCGAGTTGGCGCTTGTACCTCCCCATATATATGTATGGAGTGGAGTTGGCAACTGAAAAGAAACTTTATGTTCCCTTCAAGCTAGGTGAAGGACGGCTTTCACACACACTTATCTCTCAGAACTGAGCATGTGGAGAGACGTTCGTTCATCCAGCACAAAGGGAACGGGTTGCAGGAGAAACCCTTACTCTGGTTTCTCAGTCTGTTTCCTAGTGCCGGTTTGAAGTGCCTTCCGTTTTCACTGTAAAACCGAGTTGGAGCTTGTACCTCCCCATATATATGTATGGAGTGGAGTTGGCAACTGAAAAGAAACTTTGTGTTCCCTTCAAGCTAGGTGAAGGACGGCTTTCACACACACTTATCTCTCAGAACTGAGCATGTGGAGAGACGTTCGTTCATCCAGCACAAAGGGAACGGGTTGCAGGGAAACACTTACTCTGGTTTCTCAGTCGGTTTCCTAGTGCCGGTTTGAAGTGCCTGCCGTTTTCACTGTAAAACCGAGTTGGAGCTTGTACCTCCCCATATATATGTATGGAGTGGAGCTGGCAACTGAAAAAAAACTTTGTGTTCCCTTCAAGCTAGGTGAAGGACGGCTTTCACACACACTTATCTCTCAGATCTGAGCATGTGGAGAGACGTTCGTACATCCAGCACAAAGGGAACGGGTTGTAGGAGAAACCCTTACTCTGGTTTCTCAGTGTGTTTCCTAGTGCCGGTTTGAAGTGCCTGCCGTTTTCACTGTAAAACCGAGTTGGAGCTTGTACCTCCCCATATATATGTATGGAGTGGAGTTGGCAACTGAAAAGAAACTTTGTGTTCCCTTCAAGCTAGGTGAAGGACGGCTTTCACACACACTTATCTCTCAGAACTGAGCATGTGGAGAGACGTTCGTTCATCCAGCACAAAGGGAACGGGTTGCAGGAGAAACCCTTACTCTGGTTTCTCAGTCTGTTTCCTAGTGCCGGTTTGAAGTGCCTGCCGTTTTCACTGTAAAACCGAGTTGGAGCTTGTACCTCCCCATATATATGTATGGAGTGGAGTTGGCAACTGAAAAGAAACTTTGTGTTCCCTTCAAGCTAGGTGAAGGACGGCTTTCACACACACTTATCTCTCAGAACTGAGCATGTGGAGAGACGTTCGTTCATCCAGCACAAATGGAACGGGTTGCAGGAGAAACCCTTACTCTGGTTTCTCAGTCGGTTTCCTAGTGCCGGTTTGAAGTGCCTCCCGTTTTCACTGTAAAACCGAGTTGGAGCTTGTACCTCCCCATATATATGTATGGAGTGGAGCTGGCAACTGAAAAAAAACTTTGTGTTCCCTTCAAGCTAGGTGAAGGACGGCTTTCACACACACTTATCTCTCAGATCTGAGCATGTGGAGAGACGTTCGTACATACAGCACAAAGGGAACGGGTTGTAGGAGAAACCCTTACTCTGGTTTCTCAGTGTGTTTCCTAGGGCCGGTTTGAAGTGCCTGCCGTTTTCACTGTAAATCCGAGTTGGAGCTTGTACATCCCCATATATATGTATGGAGGGGAGTTGGCAACTGAAAAGAAACTTTGTGTTCCCTTCAAGCTAGGTGAAGGACGGCTTTCACACACACTTATCTCTCAGAAATGAGCATGTGGAGAGACGTTCGTTCATCCAGCACAAAGGGAACGGGTTGCAGGAGAAATCCTTACTCTAGTTTCTCTGTCTGTTTCCTAGTGCCGGTTTGAAGTGCCTGCCGTTTTCACTGTAAAACCGAGTTGGAGCTTGTACCTCCCCATATATATGTATGGAGTGGAGTTGGCAACTGAAAAGAAACTTTGTGTTCCCTTCAAGCTAGGTGAAGGACGGCTTTCACACACACTTATCTCTCAGAACTGAGCATGTGGAGAGACGATCGTTCATCCAGCACAAAGGGAACGGGTTGCAGGAGAAACGCTTACTCTGGTTTCTCTGTATGTTTCCTAGTGCCGGTTTGAAGTGCCTGCCGTTTTCACTGTAAAACCGAGTTGGAGCTTGTACCTCCCCATATATATGTATGGAGTGGAGTTGGCAACTGAAAAGAAACTTTGTGTTCCCTTCAAGCTAGGTGAAGGACGGCTTTCACACACACTTATCTCTCAGAACTGAGCATGTGGAGAGACGTTCGTTCATCCAGCACAAAGGGAACGGGTTGCAGGAGAAACACTTACTCTGGTTTCTCAGTCTGTTTCCTAGTGCCGGGTTGAAGTGCCTGCCGTTTTCACTGTAAAGCCGAGTTGGAGCTTGTACCTCCCCATATATATGTATGGAGTGGAGTTGGCAACTGAAAAGAAACTTTGTGTTCCCTTCAAGCTAGGTGAAGGACGGCTTTCACACACACTTATCTCTCAGAACTGAGCATGTGGAGAGACGTTCGTTCATCCAGCACAAAGGGAACGGGTTGCAGGAGAAACCCTTACTCTGGTTTCTCAGTCTTTTTCCTAGTGCCGGTTTGAAGTGCCAGCCATTTTCACTGTAAAACCGAGTTGGAGCTTGTACCTCCCCATATATATGTATGGAGTGGAGTTTGCAACTGACAAGAAACTTTGTGTTCCCTTCAAGCTAGGTGAAGGACGGCTTTCAAACACACTTATCTCTCAGAACTGAGCATGTGGAGAGACGTTCGTTCATCCAGCACAAAGGGAACGGGTTGCAGGGGAAACCCTTACTCTGGTTTCTCAGTCTGTTTCCTAGTGCCGGTTTGAAGTGCCTGCCGTTTTCACTGTAAAGCCGAGTTGGAGCTTGTACCTCCCCATATATATGTATGGAGTGGAGTTGGCAACTGAAAAGAAACTTTGTGTTCCCTTCAAGCTAGGTGAAGGACGGCTTTCACACACACTTATCTCTCAGAACTGAGCATGTGGAGAGACGTTCGTTCATCCAGCACAAAGGGAACGGGTTGCAGGAGAAACCCTTACTCTGGTTTCTAAGTCTGTTTCCTAGTGCCGGTTTGAAGTGCCTGCCGTTTTCACTGTAAAACCGAGTTGGAGCTTGTACCTCCCCATATATATGTATGGAGTGGAGTTGGCAACTGGAAAGAAACTTTGTGTTCCCTTCAAGCTAGGTGAAGGACGGCTTTCACACACACTTATCTCTCAGAACTGAGCATGTGGAGAGACGTTCGTTCATCCAGCACAAAGGGAACGGGTTGCAGGGGAAACCCTTACTCTGGTTTCTCAGTCTGTTTCCTAGTGCCGGTTTGAAGTGCCTGCCGTTTTCACTGTAAAACCGAGTTGGAGCTTGTACCTCCCCATATATATGTATGGAGTGGAGTTGGCAACTGAAAAGAAACTTTGTGTTCCCTTCAAGCTAGGTGAAGGACGGCTTTCACACACACTTATCTCTCAGAACTGAGCATGTGGAGAGACGTTCGTTCATCCAGCACAAAGGGAACGGGTTGCAGGAGAAACCCTTACTCTGGTTTCTCAGTCTGTTTCCTAGTGCCGGTTTGAAGTGCCTGCCGTTTTCACTGTAAAACCGAGTTGGAGCTTGTACCTCCCCATATATATGTATGGAGTGGAGTTGGCAACTGAAAAGAAACTTTGTGTTCCCTTCAAGCTAGGTGAAGGACGGCTTTCACACACACTTATCTCTCAGAACTGAGCATGTGGAGAGACGTTCGTTCATCCAGCACAAAGGGAACGGGTTGCAGGAGAAACCCTTACTCTGGTTTCTCAGTCGGTTTCCTAGTGCCGGTTTGAAGTGCCTGCCGTTTTCACTGTAAAACCGAGTTGGAGCTTGTACCTCCCCATATATATGTATGGAGTGGAGTTGGCAACTGAAAAGAAACTTTGTGTTCCATTCAAGCTAGGTGAAGGACGGCTTTCACACACACTTATCTCTCAGAAATGAGCATGTGGAGAGACGTTCGTTCATCCAGCACAAAGGGAACGGGTTGCAGGAGAAACCCTTACTCTGGTTTCTCAGTCTGTTTCCTAGTGCCGGTTTGAAGTGCCTGCCGTTTTCACTGTAAAACCGAGTTGGCGCTTGTACCTCCCCATATATATGTATGGAGTGGAGTTGGCAACTGAAAAGAAACTTTATGTTCCCTTCAAGCTAGGTGAAGGACGGCTTTCACACACACTTATCTCTCAGAACTGAGCATGTGGAGAGACGTTCGTTCATCCAGCACAAAGGGAACGGGTTGCAGGAGAAACCCTTACTCTGGTTTCTCAGTCTGTTTCCTAGTGCCGGTTTGAAGTGCCTTCCGTTTTCACTGTAAAACCGAGTTGGAGCTTGTACCTCCCCATATATATGTATGGAGTGGAGTTGGCAACTGAAAAGAAACTTTGTGTTCCCTTCAAGCTAGTTGAAGGACGGCTTTCACACACACTTATCTCTCAGAACTGAGCATGTGGAGAGACGTTCGTTCATCCAGCACAAAGGGAACGGGTTGCAGGGAAACACTTACTCTGGTTTCTCAGTCGGTTTCCTAGTGCCGGTTTGAAGTGCCTGCCGTTTTCACTGTAAAACCGAGTTGGAGCTTGTACCTCCCCATATATATGTATGGAGTGGAGCTGGCAACTGAAAAAAAACTTTGTGTTCCCTTCAAGCTAGGTGAAGGACGGCTTTCACACACACTTATCTCTCAGATCTGAGCATGTGGAGAGACGTTCGTACATCCAGCACAAAGGGAACGGGTTGTAGGAGAAACCCTTACTCTGGTTTCTCAGTGTGTTTCCTAGTGCCGGTTTGAAGTGCCTGCCGTTTTCACTGTAAAACCGAGTTGGAGCTTGTACCTCCCCATATATATGTATGGAGTGGAGTTGGCAACTGAAAAGAAACTTTGTGTTCCCTTCAAGCTAGGTGAAGGACGGCTTTCACACACACTTATCTCTCAGAACTGAGCATGTGGAGAGACGTTCGTTCATCCAGCACAAAGGGAACGGGTTGCAGGAGAAACCCTTACTCTGGTTTCTCAGTCTGTTTCCTAGTGCCGGTTTGAAGTGCCTGCCGTTTTCACTGTAAAACCGAGTTGGAGCTTGTACCTCCCCATATATATGTATGGAGTGGAGTTGGCAACTGAAAAGAAACTTTGTGTTCCCTTCAAGCTAGGTGAAGGACGGCATTCACACACACTTATCTCTCAGAACTGAGCATGTGGAGAGACGTTCGTTCATCCAGCACAAATGGAACGGGTTGCAGGAGAAACCCTTACTCTGGTTTCTCAGTCGGTTTCCTAGTGCCGGTTTGAAGTGCCTCCCGTTTTCACTGTAAAACCGAGTTGGAGCTTGTACCTCCCCATATATATGTATGGAGTGGAGCTGGCAACTGAAAAAAAACTTTGTGTTCCCTTCAAGCTAGGTGAAGGACGGCTTTCACACACACTTATCTCTCAGATCTGAGCATGTGGAGAGACGTTCGTACATACAGCACAAAGGGAACGGGTTGTAGGAGAAACCCTTACTCTGGTTTCTCAGTGTGTTTCCTAGGGCCGGTTTGAAGTGCCTGCCGTTTTCACTGTAAATCCGAGTTGGAGCTTGTACATCCCCATATATATGTATGGAGGGGAGTTGGCAACTGAAAAGAAACTTTGTGTTCCCTTCAAGCTAGGTGAAGGACGGCTTTCACACACACTTATCTCTCAGAAATGAGCATGTGGAGAGACGTTCGTTCATCCAGCACAAAGGGAACGGGTTGCAGGAGAAATCCTTACTCTAGTTTCTCTGTCTGTTTCCTAGTGCCGGTTTGAAGTGCCTGCCGTTTTCACTGTAAAACCGAGTTGGAGCTTGTACCTCCCCATATATATGTATGGAGTGGAGTTGGCAACTGAAAAGAAACTTTGTGTTCCCTTCAAGCTAGGTGAAGGACGGCTTTCACACACACTTATCTCTCAGAACTGAGCATGTGGAGAGACGATCGTTCATCCAGCACAAAGGGAACGGGTTGCAGGAGAAACGCTTACTCTGGTTTCTCTGTATGTTTCCTAGTGCCGGTTTGAAGTGCCTGCCGTTTTCACTGTAAAACCGAGTTGGAGCTTGTACCTCCCCATATATATGTATGGAGTGGAGTTGGCAACTGAAAAGAAACTTTGTGTTCCCTTCAAGCTAGGTGAAGGACGGCTTTCACACACACTTATCTCTCAGAACTGAGCATGTGGAGAGACGTTCGTTCATCCAGCACAAAGGGAACGGGTTGCAGGAGAAACACTTACTCTGGTTTCTCAGTCTGTTTCCTAGTGCCGGGTTGAAGTGCCTGCCGTTTTCACTGTAAAGCCGAGTTGGAGCTTGTACCTCCCCATATATATGTATGGAGTGGAGTTGGCAACTGAAAAGAAACTTTGTGTTCCCTTCAAGCTAGGTGAAGGACGGCTTTCACACACACTTATCTCTCAGAACTGAGCATGTGGAGAGACGTTCGTTCATCCAGCACAAAGGGAACGGGTTGCAGGAGAAACCCTTACTCTGGTTTCTCAGTCTTTTTCCTAGTGCCGGTTTGAAGTGCCAGCCATTTTCACTGTAAAACCGAGTTGGAGCTTGTACCTCCCCATATATATGTATGGAGTGGAGTTTGCAACTGACAAGAAACTTTGTGTTCCCTTCAAGCTAGGTGAAGGACGGCTTTCAAACACACTTATCTCTCAGAACTGAGCATGTGGAGAGACGTTCGTTCATCCAGCACAAAGGGAACGGGTTGCAGGGGAAACCCTTACTCTGGTTTCTCAGTCTGTTTCCTAGTGCCGGTTTGAAGTGCCTGCCGTTTTCACTGTAAAGCCGAGTTGGAGCTTGTACCTCCCCATATATATGTATGGAGTGGAGTTGGCAACTGAAAAGAAACTTTGTGTTCCCTTCAAGCTAGGTGAAGGACGGCTTTCACACACACTTATCTCTCAGAACTGAGCATGTGGAGAGACGTTCGTTCATCCAGCACAAAGGGAACGGGTTGCAGGAGAAACCCTTACTCTGGTTTCTAAGTCTGTTTCCTAGTGCCGGTTTGAAGTGCCTGCCGTTTTCACTGTAAAACCGAGTTGGAGCTTGTACCTCCCCATATATATGTATGGAGTGGAGTTGGCAACTGGAAAGAAACTTTGTGTTCCCTTCAAGCTAGGTGAAGGACGGCTTTCACACACACTTATCTCTCAGAACTGAGCATGTGGAGAGACGTTCGTTCATCCAGCACAAAGGGAACGGGTTGCAGGGGAAACCCTTACTCTGGTTTCTCAGTCTGTTTCCTAGTGCCGGTTTGAAGTGCCTGCCGTTTTCACTGTAAAACCGAGTTGGAGCTTGTACCTCCCCATATATATGTATGGAGTGGAGTTGGCAACTGAAAAGAAACTTTGTGTTCCCTTCAAGCTAGGTGAAGGACGGCTTTCACACACACTTATCTCTCAGAACTGAGCATGTGGAGAGACGTTCGTTCATCCAGCACAAAGGGAACGGGTTGCAGGAGAAACCCTTACTCTGGTTCCTCAGTCGGTTTCCTAGTGACGGTTTGAAGTGCCTGCCGTTTTCACTGTAAAACCGAGTTGGAGCTTGTACCTCCCCATATATATGTATGGAGTGGAGTTGGCAACTGAAAAGAAACTTTGTGTTCCCTTCAAGCTAGGTGAAGGACGGCTTTCACACTCACTTATCTCTCAGAACTGAGCATGTGGAGAGACGTTCGTTCATCCAGCACAAAGGGAACGGGTTGCAGGAGAAACCATTACTCTGGTTTCTCAGTCTGTTTCCTAGTGCCGGTTTGAAGTGCCTGCCGTTTTCACTGTAAAACCGAGTTGGAGCTGGTACCCCCCCATATATATGTATGGAGTGGAGTTGGAAACTGGAAAGAAACTTTGTGTTCCCTTCAAGCTAGGTGAAAGACGGCTTTCACACTCACTTATCTCTCAGAACTGAGCATGTGGAGAGACGTTCGTTCATCCAGCACAAAGGGAACGGTTTGCAGGAGAAACCCTTACTCTGGGTTCTCAGTCGGTTTCCTCGTGCCGGTTTGAAGTGCCTGCCGTTTTCACTGTAAAACCGAGTTGGAGCTTGTACCTCCCCATATATATGTATGGAGTGGAGTTGGCAACTGAAAAGAAACTTTGTGTTCCCTTCAAGCTAGGTGAAGGGCGGCTTTCACACTCACTTATCTCTCAGAACTGAGCATGTGGAGAGACGTTCGTTCATCCAGCATAAAGGGAACGGGTTGCAGGAGAAACCATTACTCTGGTTTCTCAGTCTGTTTCCTAGTGCCGGTTTGAAGTGCCTGCCGTTTTCACTGTAAAACCGAGTTGGAGCTTGTACCCCCCCATATATATGTATGGAGTGGAGTTGGCAACTGGAAAGAAACTTTGTGTTCCCTTCAAGCTAGGTGAAGGACGGCTTTCACACACACTTATCTCTCAGAACTGAGCATGTGGAGAGACGTTCGTTCATCCAGCACAAAGGGAACGGGTTGCAGGAGAAACCCTTACTCTGGTTTCTAAGTCTGTTTCCTAGTGCCGGTTTGAAGTGCCTGCCGTTTTCACTGTAAAACCGAGTTGGAGCTTGTACCTCCCCATATATATGTATGGAGTGGAGTTGGCAACTGGAAAGAAACTTTGTGTTCCCTTCAAGCTAGGTGAAGGACGGCTTTCACACACACTTATCTCTCAGAACTGAGCATGTGGAGAGACGTTCGTTCATCCAACACAAAGGGAACGGGTTGCAGGAGAAACCCTTACTCTGGTTTCTCAGTCTGTTTCCTAGTGCCGGTTTGAAGTGCCTGCCGTTTTCACTGTAAAACCGAGTTGGAGCTTGTACCTCCCCATATATATGTATGGAGTGGAGTTGGCAACTGAAAAGAAACTTTGTGTTCCCTTCAAGCTAGGTGAAGGACGGCTATCACACACACTTATCTCTCAGAACTGAGCATGTGGAGAGACGTTCGTTCATCCAGCACAAAGGGAACGGGTTGCAGGAGAAACCCTTACTCTGGTTCCTCAGTCGGTTTCCTAGTGCCGGTTTGAAGTGCCTGCCGTTTTCACTGTAAAACCGAGTTGGAGCTTGTACCTCCCCATATATATGTATGGAGTGGAGTTGACAACTGAAAAGAAACTTTGTGTTCCCTTCAAGCTAGGTGAAGGACGGCTTTCACACTCACTTATCTCTCAGAACTGAGCATGTGGAGAGACGTTCGTTCATCCAGCACAAAGGAACGGGTTGCAGGAGAAACCATTACTCTGGTTTCTCAGTCTGTTTCCTAGTGCCGGTTTGAAGTGCCTGCCGTTTTCACTGTAAAACCGAGTTGGAGCTTGTACCCCCCCATATATATGTATGGAGTGGAGTTGGCAACTGAAAAGAAACTTTGTGTTCCCTTCAAGCTAGGTGAAGGACGGCTTTCACACACACTTATCTCTCAGAACTGAGCATGTGGAGAGACGTTCGTTCATCCAGCACAAAGGGAACGGTTTGCAGGAGAAACCCTAACTCTGGTTTCTCAGTCGGTTTCCTAGTGCCGGTTTGAAGTGCCTGCCGTTTTCACTGTA
Organism: Vicugna pacos; assembly: GCF_048564905.1. Lineage (NCBI taxonomy): Eukaryota > Metazoa > Chordata > Mammalia > Artiodactyla > Camelidae > Vicugna > Vicugna pacos. The sequence continues at coordinate 75,042,893 of NW_027328740.1, read as the reverse complement.
AAACCGAGTTGGAGCTTGTACCTCCCCATATATATGTATGGAGTGGAGTTGGCAACTGAAAAGAAACTTTGTGTTCCCTTCAAGCTAGGTGAAGGACGGCTTTCACACACACTTTTCTCTCAGAAATGAGCATGTGGAGAGACGTTCGTTCATCCAGCACAAAGGGAACGGGTTGCAGGGGAAACCCTTACTCTGGTTTCTCAGTCTGTTTCCTAGTGCCGGTTTGAAGTGCCTGCCGTTTTCACTGTAAAACCGAGTTGGCGCTTGTACCTCCCCATATATATGTATGGAGTGGAGTTGGCTACTGAAAAGAAACTTTGTGTTCCCTTCAAGCTAGGTGAAGGACGGCTTTCACACACATTTATCTCTCAGAACTGAGCATGTGGAGAGACGTTCGTTCATCCAGCACAAAGGGAACGGGTTGCAGGGGAAACCCTTACTCTGGTTTCTCAGTCTGTTTCCTAGTGCCGGTTTGAAGTGCCTGCCGTTTTCACTGTAAAGCCGAGTTGGAGCTTGTACCTCCCCATATATATGTATGGAGTGGAGTTGGCAACTGAAAAGAAACTTTGTGTTCCCTTCAAGCTAGGTGAAGGACGGCTTTCACACACACTTATCTCTCAGAACTGAGCATGTGGAGAGACGTTCGTTCATCCAGCACAAAGGGAACGGGTTGCAGGAGAAACCCTTACTCTGGTTTCTAAGTCTGTTTCCTAGTGCCGGTTTGAAGTGCCTGCCGTTTTCACTGTAAAACCGAGTTGGAGCTTGTACCTCCCCATATATATGTATGGAGTGGAGTTGGCAACTGGAAAGAAACTTTGTGTTCCCTTCAAGCTAGGTGAAGGACGGCTTTCACACACACTTATCTCTCAGAACTGAGCATGTGGAGAGACGTTCGTTCTTCCAGCACAAAGGGAACGGGTTGCAGGAGAAACCCTTACTCTGGTTTCTCAGTCTGTTTCCTAGTGCCGGTTTGAAGTGCCTGCCGTTTTCACTGTAAAACCGAGTTGGAGCTTGTACCTCCCCATATATATGTATGGAGTGGAGTTGGCAACTGAAAAGAAACTTTGTGTTCCCTTCAAGCTAGGTGAAGGACGGCTTTCACACACACTTATCTCTCAGAACTGAGCATGTGGAGAGACGTTCGTTCATCCAGCACAAAGGGAACGGTTTGCAGGAGAAACCCTTACTCTGGTTCCTCAGTCGGTTTCCTAGTGCCGGTTTGAAGTGCCTGCCGTTTTCACTGTAAAACCGAGTTGGAGCTTGTACCTCCCCATATATATGTATGGAGTGGAGTTGGCAACTGAAAAGAAACTTTGTGTTCCCTTCAAGCTAGGTGAAGGACGGCTTTCACACTCACTTATCTCTCAGAACTGAGCATGTGGAGAGACGTTCGTTCATCCAGCACAAAGGGAACGGGTTGCAGGAGAAACCATTACTCTGGTTTCTCAGTCTGTTTCCTAGTGCCGGTTTGAAGTGCCTGCCGTTTTCACTGTAAAACCGAGTTGGAGCTGGTACCCCCCCATATATATGTATGGAGTGGAGTTGGAAACTGGAAAGAAACTTTGTGTTCCCTTCAAGCTAGGTGAAAGACGGCTTTCACACACACTTATCTCTCAGAACTGAGCATGTGGAGAGACGTTCGTTCATCCAGCACAAAGGGAACGGGTTGCAGGAGAAACCCTTACTCTGGGTTCTCAGTCGGTTTCCTAGTGCCGGTTTGAAGTGCCTGCCGTTTTCACTGTAAAACCGAGTTGGAGCTTGTACCTCCCCATATATATGTATGGAGTGGAGTTGGCAACTGAAAAGAAACTTTGTGTTCCCTTCAAGCTAGGTGAAGGACGGCTTTCACACTCACTTATCTCTCAGAACTGAGCATGTGGAGAGACGTTCGTTCATCCAGCACAAAGGGAACGGGTTGCAGGAGAAACCATTACTCTGGTTTCTCAGTCTGTTTCCTAGTGCCGGTTTGAAGTGCCTGCCGTTTTCACTGTAAAACCGAGTTGGAGCTTGTACCCCCCCATATATATGTATGGAGTGGAGTTGGCAACTGGAAAGAAACTTTGTGTTCCCTTCAAGCTAGGTGAAGGACGGCTTTCACACACACTTATCTCTCAGAACTGAGCATGTGGAGAGACGTTCGTTCATCCAGCACAAAGGGAACGGTTTGCAGGAGAAACCCTAACTCTGGTTTCTCAGTCGGTTTCCTAGTGCCGGTTTGAAGTGCCTGCCGTTTTCACTGTAAAACCGAGTTGGAGCTTGTACCTCCCCATATATATGTATGGAGTGGAGTTGGCAACTGAAAAGAAACTTTGTGTTCCCTTCAAGCTAGGTGAAGGACGGCTTTCACACACACTTATCTCTCAGAAATGAGCATGTGGAGAGATGTTCGTTCATCCAGCACAAAGGGAACGGGTTGCAGGGGAAACCCTTACTCTGGTTTCTCAGTGTGTTTCCTAGTGCCGGTTTGAAGTGCCTGCCGTTTTCACTGTAAAACCGAGTTGGCGCTTGTACCTCCCCATATATATGTATGGAGTGGAGTTGGCAACTGAAAAGAAACTTTGTGTTCCCTTCAAGCTAGGTGAAGGACGGCTTTCACACACACTTATCTCTCAGAACTGAGCATGTGGAGAGACGTTCGTTCATCCAGCACAAAGGGAACGGGTTGCAGGAGAAACCCTTACTCTGGTTTCTCAGTCTGTTTCCTAGTGCCGGTTTGAAGTGCCTGCCGTTTTCACTGTAAAACCGAGTTGGAGCTTGTACCTCCCCATATATATGTATGGAGTGGAGTTGGCAACTGAAAAGAAACTTTGTGTTCCCTTCAAGCTAGGTGAAGGACGGCTATCACACACACTTATCTCTCAGAACTGAGCATGTGGAGAGACGTTCGTTCATCCAGCACAAAGGGAACGGGTTGCAGGAGAAACCCTTACTCTGGTTCCTCAGTCGGTTTCCTAGTGCCGGTTTGAAGTGCCTGCCGTTTTCACTGTAAAACCGAGTTGGAGCTTGTACCTCCCCATATATATGTATGGAGTGGAGTTGACAACTGAAAAGAAACTTTGTGTTCCCTTCAAGCTAGGTGAAGGACGGCTTTCACACTCACTTATCTCTCAGAACTGAGCATGTGGAGAGACGTTCGTTCATCCAGCACAAAGGAACGGGTTGCAGGAGAAACCATTACTCTGGTTTCTCAGTCTGTTTCCTAGTGCCGGTTTGAAGTGCCTGCCGTTTTCACTGTAAAACCGAGTTGGAGCTTGTACCCCCCCATATATATGTATGGAGTGGAGTTGGCAACTGAAAAGAAACTTTGTGTTCCCTTCAAGCTAGGTGAAGGACGGCTTTCACACACACTTATCTCTCAGAACTGAGCATGTGGAGAGACGTTCGTTCATCCAGCACAAAGGGAACGGTTTGCAGGAGAAACCCTAACTCTGGTTTCTCAGTCGGTTTCCTAGTGCCGGTTTGAAGTGCCTGCCGTTTTCACTGTAAAACCGAGTTGGAGCTTGTACCTCCCCATATATATGTATGGAGTGGAGTTGGCAACTGAAAAGAAACTTTGTGTTCCCTTCAAGCTAGGTGAAGGACGGCTTTCACACACACTTTTCTCTCAGAAATGAGCATGTGGAGAGACGTTCGTTCATCCAGCACAAAGGGAACGGGTTGCAGGGGAAACCCTTACTCTGGTTTCTCAGTCTGTTTCCTAGTGCCGGTTTGAAGTGCCTGCCGTTTTCACTGTAAAACCGAGTTGGCGCTTGTACCTCCCCATATATATGTATGGAGTGGAGTTGGCTACTGAAAAGAAACTTTGTGTTCCCTTCAAGCTAGGTGAAGGACGGCTTTCACACACAATTATCTCTCAGAACTGAGCATGTGGAGAGACGTTCGTTCATCCAGCACAAAGGGAACGGGTTGCAGGGGAAACCCTTACTCTGGTTTCTCAGTCTGTTTCCTAGTGCCGGTTTGAAGTGCCTGCCGTTTTCACTGTAAAGCCGAGTTGGAGCTTGTACCTCCCCATATATATGTATGGAGTGGAGTTGGCAACTGAAAAGAAACTTTGTGTTCCCTTCAAGCTAGGTGAAGGACGGCTTTCACACACACTTATCTCTCAGAACTGAGCATGTGGAGAGACGTTCGTTCATCCAGCACAAAGGGAACGGGTTGCAGGAGAAACCCTTACTCTGGTTTCTAAGTCTGTTTCCTAGTGCCGGTTTGAAGTGCCTGCCGTTTTCACTGTAAAACCGAGTTGGAGCTTGTACCTCCCCATATATATGTATGGAGTGGAGTTGGCAACTGGAAAGAAACTTTGTGTTCCCTTCAAGCTAGGTGAAGGACGGCTTTCACACACACTTATCTCTCAGAACTGAGCATGTGGAGAGACGTTCGTTCTTCCAGCACAAAGGGAACGGGTTGCAGGAGAAACCCTTACTCTGGTTTCTCAGTCTGTTTCCTAGTGCCGGTTTGAAGTGCCTGCCGTTTTCACTGTAAAACCGAGTTGGAGCTTGTACCTCCCCATATATATGTATGGAGTGGAGTTGGCAACTGAAAAGAAACTTTGTGTTCCCTTCAAGCTAGGTGAAGGACGGCTTTCACACACACTTATCTCTCAGAACTGAGCATGTGGAGAGACGTTCGTTCATCCAGCACAAAGGGAACGGTTTGCAGGAGAAACCCTTACTCTGGTTCCTCAGTCGGTTTCCTAGTGCCGGTTTGAAGTGCCTGCCGTTTTCACTGTAAAACCGAGTTGGAGCTTGTACCTCCCCATATATATGTATGGAGTGGAGTTGGCAACTGAAAAGAAACTTTGTGTTCCCTTCAAGCTAGGTGAAGGACGGCTTTCACACTCACTTATCTCTCAGAACTGAGCATGTGGAGAGACGTTCGTTCATCCAGCACAAAGGGAACGGGTTGCAGGAGAAACCATTACTCTGGTTTCTCAGTCTGTTTCCTAGTGCCGGTTTGAAGTGCCTGCCGTTTTCACTGTAAAACCGAGTTGGAGCTGGTACCCCCCCATATATATGTATGGAGTGGAGTTGGAAACTGGAAAGAAACTTTGTGTTCCCTTCAAGCTAGGTGAAAGACGGCTTTCACACACACTTATCTCTCAGAACTGAGCATGTGGAGAGACGTTCGTTCATCCAGCACAAAGGGAACGGGTTGCAGGAGAAACCCTTACTCTGGGTTCTCAGTCGGTTTCCTAGTGCCGGTTTGAAGTGCCTGCCGTTTTCACTGTAAAACCGAGTTGGAGCTTGTACCTCCCCATATATATGTATGGAGTGGAGTTGGCAACTGAAAAGAAACTTTGTGTTCCCTTCAAGCTAGGTGAAGGACGGCTTTCACACTCACTTATCTCTCAGAACTGAGCATGTGGAGAGACGTTCGTTCATCCAGCACAAAGGGAACGGGTTGCAGGAGAAACCATTACTCTGGTTTCTCAGTCTGTTTCCTAGTGCCGGTTTGAAGTGCCTGCCGTTTTCACTGTAAAACCGAGTTGGAGCTTGTACCCCCCCATATATATGTATGGAGTGGAGTTGGCAACTGGAAAGAAACTTTGTGTTCCCTTCAAGCTAGGTGAAGGACGGCTTTCACACACACTTATCTCTCAGAACTGAGCATGTGGAGAGACGTTCGTTCATCCAGCACAAAGGGAACGGTTTGCAGGAGAAACCCTAACTCTGGTTTCTCAGTCGGTTTCCTAGTGCCGGTTTGAAGTGCCTGCCGTTTTCACTGTAAAACCGAGTTGGAGCTTGTACCTCCCCATATATATGTATGGAGTGGAGTTGGCAACTGAAAAGAAACTTTGTGTTCCCTTCAAGCTAGGTGAAGGACGGCTTTCACACACACTTATCTCTCAGAAATGAGCATGTGGAGAGATGTTCGTTCATCCAGCACAAAGGGAACGGGTTGCAGGGGAAACCCTTACTCTGGTTTCTCAGTGTGTTTCCTAGTGCCGGTTTGAAGTGCCTGCCGTTTTCACTGTAAAACCGAGTTGGCGCTTGTACCTCCCCATATATATGTATGGAGTGGAGTTGGCAACTGAAAAGAAACTTTGTGTTCCCTTCAAGCTAGGTGAAGGACGGCTTTCACACACACTTATCTCTCAGAACTGAGCATGTGGAGAGACGTTCGTTCATCCAGCACAAAGGGAACGGGTTGCAGGAGAAACCCTTACTCTGGTTTCTCAGTCTGTTTCCTAGTGCCGGTTTGAAGTGCCTGCCGTTTTCACTGTAAAACCGAGTTTGAGCTTGTACCTCCCCATATATATGTATGGAGTGGAGTTGGCAACTGAAAAGAAACTTTGTGTTCCCTTCAAGCTAGGTGAAGGACGGCTTTCACACACACTTATCTCTCAGAACTGAGCATGTGGAGAGACTTTCGTTCATCCAGCACAAAGGGAACTGGTTGCAGGAGAAACCCTTACTCTGGTTTCTCAGTCTGTTTCCTAGTGCCGGTATGAAGTGCCTGCTGTTTTCACTGTAAAACCGAGTTGGAGCTTGTACCTCCCCATATATATGTATGGAGTGGATTTGGCAACTGAAAAGAAACTTTGTGTTCCCTTCAAGCTAGGTGAAGCACGGATTTCACACACAATTATCTCTCAGAAATGAGCATGTGGGGAGACGTTCGTTCATCCAGCACAAAGGGAACGGGTTGCAGGAGAAACCCTTACTCTGGTTTCTCAGTCTGTTTCCTAGTGCCGGTTTGAAGTGCCTGCCGTTTTCACTGTAAAACCGAGTTGGAGCTTGTACCACCCCATATATATGTATGGAGTGGAGTTGGCAACTGAAAAGAAACTTTGTGTTCCCTTCAAGCTAGGTGAAGGACGGCTTTCACACACACTTATCTCTCAGAACTGAGCATGTGGAGAGACGTTCGTTCATCCAGCACAAAGGGAACGGGTTGCAGGAGAAACCCTTACTCTGGTTTCTCAGTCTGTTTCCTAGTGCCGGTTTGAAGTGCCTGCCGTTTTCACTGTAAAACCGAGTTGGAGCTTGTACCTCCCCATATATATTTATGGAGTGGAGCTGGCAACTGAAAAAAAACTTTGTGTTCCCTTCAACCTATGTGAAGGACGGCTTTCACACACACTTATCTCTCAGATCTGAGCATGTGGAGAGACGTTCGTTCATCCAGCACAAAGGGAACGGGTTGCAGGAGAAACCATTACTCTGGTTTCTCAGTCTGTTTCCTAGTGCCGGTTTGAAGTGCCTGCCGTTTTCACTGTAAAACCGAGTTGGAGCTTGTACCCCCCCATATATATGTATGGAGTGGAGTTGGCAACTGGAAAGAAACTTTGTGTTCCCTTCAAGCTAGGTGAAGGACGGCTTTCACACACACTTATCTCTCAGAACTGAGCATGTGGAGAGACGTTCGTTCATCCAGCACAAAGGGAACGGTTTGCAGGAGAAACCCTAACTCTGGTTTCTCAGTCGGTAACCTAGTGCCGGTTTGAAGTGCCTGCCGTTTTCACTGTAAAACCGAGTTGGAGCTTGTACCTCCCCATATATATGTATGGAGTGGAGTTGGCAACTGAAAAGAAACTTTGTGTTCCCTTCAAGCTAGGTGAAGGACGGCTTTCACACACACTTATCTCTCAGAAATGAGCATGTGGAGAGATGTTCGTTCATCCAGCACAAAGGGAACGGGTTGCAGGGGAAACCCTTACTCTGGTTTCTCAGTCTGTTTCCTAGTGCCGGTTTGAAGTGCCTGCCGTTTTCACTGTAAAACCGAGTTGGCGCTTGTACCTCCCCATATATATGTATGGAGTGGAGTTGGCAACTGAAAAGAAACTTTGTGTTCCCTTCAAGCTAGGTGAAGGACGGCTTTCACACACACTTATCTCTCAGAACTGAGCATGTGGAGAGACGTTCGTTCATCCAGCACAAAGGGAACGGGTTGCAGGAGAAACCCTTACTCTGGTTTCTCAGTCTGTTTCCTAGTGCCGGTTTGAAGTGCCTGCCGTTTTCACTGTAAAACCGAGTTTGAGCTTGTACCTCCCCATATATATGTATGGAGTGGAGTTGGCAACTGAAAAGAAACTTTGTGTTCCCTTCAAGCTAGGTGAAGGACGGCTTTCACACACACTTATCTCTCAGAACTGAGCATGTGGAGAGACGTTCGTTCATCCAGCACAAAGGGAACTGGTTGCAGGAGAAACCCTTACTCTGGTTTCTCAGTCTGTTTCCTAGTGCCGGTTTGAAGTGCCTGCTGTTTTCACTGTAAAACCGAGTTGGAGCTTGTACCTCCCCATATATATGTATGGAGTGGATTTGGCAACTGAAAAAAAACTTTGTGTTCCCTTCAAGCTAGGTGAAGGACGGATTTCACACACAATTATCTCTCAGAAATGAGCATGTGGGGAGACGTTCGTTCATCCAGCACAAAGGGAACGGGTTGCAGGAGAAACCCTTACTCTGGTTTCTCAGTCTGTTTCCTAGTGCCGGTTTGAAGTGCCTGCCGTTTTCACTGTAAAACCGAGTTGGAGCTTGTACCTCCCCATATATATGTATGGAGTGGAGCTGGCAACTGAAAAAAAACTTTGTGTTCCCTTCAACCTAGGTGAAGGACGGCTTTCACACACACTTATCTCTCAGATCTGAGCATGTGGAGAGACGTTCGTACATCCAGCACAAAGGGAACGGGTTGTAGGAGAAACCCTTACTCTGGTTTCTCAGTCTGTTTCCTAGGGCCGGTTTGAAGTGCCTGACGTTTTCACTGAAAATCCGAGTTGGAGCTTGTACATCCCCATATATATGTATGGAGTGGAGTTGGCAACTGAAAAGAAACTTTGTGTTCCCTTCAAGCTAGGTGAAGGACGGCTTTCACACACACTTATCTCTCAGAACTGAGCATGTGGAGAGACGTTCGTTCATCCAGCACAAAGGGAACGGGTTGCAGGGGAAACCCTTACTCTGGTTTCTCTATCTGTTTCCTAGTGCCGGTTTGAAGTGCCTGCCGTTTTCACTGTAAAACCGAGTTGGAGCTTGTACCTCCCCATATATATGTATGGAGTGGAGTTGGCAACTGAAAAGAAACTTTGTGTTCCCTTCAAGCTAGGTGAAGGACGGCTTTCACACACACTTATCTCTCAGAACTGAGCATGTGGAGAGACGATCGTTCATCCAGCACAAAGGGAACGGGTTGCAGGAGAAACGCTTACTCTGGTTTCTCTGTTTGTTTCCTAGTGCCGGTTTGAAGTGCCTGCCGTTTTCACTGTAAAACCGAGTTGGAGCTTGAACCTCCCCATATATATGTATGGAGTGGAGTTTGCAACTGAAAAGAAACTTTGTGTTCCCTTCAAGCTAGGTGAAGGACGGCTTTCACACACACTTATCTCTCAGAACTGAGCATGTGGAGAGACGTTCGTTCATCCAGCACAAAGGGAACGGGTTGCAGGAGAAACCCTTACTCTGGTTTCTAAGTCTGTTTCCTAGTGCCGGTTTGAAGTGCCTGCCGTTTTCACTGTAAAACCGAGTTGGAGCTTGTACCTCCCCATATATATGTATGGAGTGGAGTTGGCAACTGGAAAGAATCTTTGTGTTCCCTTCAAGCTAGGTGAAGGACGGCTTTCACACACACTTATCTCTCAGAACTGAGCATGTGGAGAGACGTTCGTTCATCCAGCACAAATGGAACGGGTTGCAGGAGAAACCCTTACTCTGGTTTCTAAGTCTGTTTCCTAGTGCCGGTTTGAAGTGCCTGCCGTTTTCACTGTAAAACCGAGTTGGAGCTTGTACCTCCCCATATATATGTATGGAGTGGAGTTGGCAACTGGAAAGAAACTTTGTGTTCCCTTCAAGCTAGGTGAAGGACGGCTTTCACACACACTTATCTCTCAGAACTGAGCATGTGGAGAGACGTTCGTTCATCCAGCACAAAGGGAACGGGTTGCAGGAGAAACCCTTACTCTGGTTTCTCAGTCTGTTTCCTAGTGCCGGTTTGAAGTGCCTGCCGTTTTCACTGTAAAACCGAGTTGGAGCTTGTACCTCCCCATATATATGTATGGAGTGGAGTTGGCAACTGGAAAGAAACTTTGTGTTCCCTTTAAGCTAGGTGAAGGACGGCTTTCACACACACTTATCTCTCAGAACTGAGCATGTGGAGAGACGTTCGTTCATCCAGCACAAAGGGAACGGGTTGCAGGAGAAACCATTACTCTGGTTTCTCAGTCTGTTTCCTAGTGCCGGTTTGAAGTGCCTGCCGTTTTCACTGTAAAACCGAGTTGGAGCTGGTACCCCCCCATATATATGTATGGAGTGGAGTTGGAAACTGGAAAGAAACTTTGTGTTCCCTTCAAGCTAGGTGAAAGACGGCTTTCACACACACTTATCTCTCAGAACTGAGCATGTGGAGAGACGTTCGTTCATCCAGCACAAAGGGAACGGGTTGCAGGAGAAACCCTTACTCTGGGTTCTCAGTCGGTTTCCTAGTGCCGGTTTGAAGTGCCTGCCGTTTTCACTGTAAAACCGAGTTGGAGCTTGTACCTCCCCATATATATGTATGGAGTGGAGTTGGCAACTGAAAAGAAACTTTGTGTTCCCTTCAAGCTAGGTGAAGGACGGCTTTCACACTCACTTATCTCTCAGAACTGAGCATGTGGAGAGACGTTCGTTCATCCAGCACAAAGGGAACGGGTTGCAGGAGAAACCATTACTCTGGTTTCTCAGTCTGTTTCCTAGTGCCGGTTTGAAGTGCCTGCCGTTTTCACTGTAAAACCGAGTTGGAGCTTGTACCCCCCCATATATATGTATGGAGTGGAGTTGGCAACTGGAAAGAAACTTTGTGTTCCCTTCAAGCTAGGTGAAGGACGGCTTTCACACACACTTATCTCTCAGAACTGAGCATGTGGAGAGACGTTCGTTCATCCAGCACAAAGGGAACGGTTTGCAGGAGAAACCCTAACTCTGGTTTCTCAGTCGGTTTCCTAGTGCCGGTTTGAAGTGCCTGCCGTTTTCACTGTAAAACCGAGTTGGAGCTTGTACCTCCCCATATATATGTATGGAGTGGAGTTGGCAACTGAAAAGAAACTTTGTGTTCCCTTCAAGCTAGGTGAAGGACGGCTTTCACACACACTTATCTCTCAGAAATGAGCATGTGGAGAGATGTTCGTTCATCCAGCACAAAGGGAACGGGTTGCAGGGGAAACCCTTACTCTGGTTTCTCAGTGTGTTTCCTAGTGCCGGTTTGAAGTGCCTGCCGTTTTCACTGTAAAACCGAGTTGGCGCTTGTACCTCCCCATATATATGTATGGAGTGGAGTTGGCAACTGAAAAGAAACTTTGTGTTCCCTTCAAGCTAGGTGAAGGACGGCTTTCACACACACTTATCTCTCAGAACTGAGCATGTGGAGAGACGTTCGTTCATCCAGCACAAAGGGAACGGGTTGCAGGAGAAACCCTTACTCTGGTTTCTCAGTCTGTTTCCTAGTGCCGGTTTGAAGTGCCTGCCGTTTTCACTGTAAAACCGAGTTTGAGCTTGTACCTCCCCATATATATGTATGGAGTGGAGTTGGCAACTGAAAAGAAACTTTGTGTTCCCTTCAAGCTAGGTGAAGGACGGCTTTCACACACACTTATCTCTCAGAACTGAGCATGTGGAGAGACTTTCGTTCATCCAGCACAAAGGGAACTGGTTGCAGGAGAAACCCTTACTCTGGTTTCTCAGTCTGTTTCCTAGTGCCGGTATGAAGTGCCTGCTGTTTTCACTGTAAAACCGAGTTGGAGCTTGTACCTCCCCATATATATGTATGGAGTGGATTTGGCAACTGAAAAGAAACTTTGTGTTCCCTTCAAGCTAGGTGAAGCACGGATTTCACACACAATTATCTCTCAGAAATGAGCATGTGGGGAGACGTTCGTTCATCCAGCACAAAGGGAACGGGTTGCAGGAGAAACCCTTACTCTGGTTTCTCAGTCTGTTTCCTAGTGCCGGTTTGAAGTGCCTGCCGTTTTCACTGTAAAACCGAGTTGGAGCTTGTACCACCCCATATATATGTATGGAGTGGAGTTGGCAACTGAAAAGAAACTTTGTGTTCCCTTCAAGCTAGGTGAAGGACGGCTTTCACACACACTTATCTCTCAGAACTGAGCATGTGGAGAGACGTTCGTTCATCCAGCACAAAGGGAACGGGTTGCAGGAGAAACCCTTACTCTGGTTTCTCAGTCTGTTTCCTAGTGCCGGTTTGAAGTGCCTGCCGTTTTCACTGTAAAACCGAGTTGGAGCTTGTACCTCCCCATATATATTTATGGAGTGGAGCTGGCAACTGAAAAAAAACTTTGTGTTCCCTTCAACCTATGTGAAGGACGGCTTTCACACACACTTATCTCTCAGATCTGAGCATGTGGAGAGACGTTCGTTCATCCAGCACAAAGGGAACGGGTTGCAGGAGAAACCATTACTCTGGTTTCTCAGTCTGTTTCCTAGTGCCGGTTTGAAGTGCCTGCCGTTTTCACTGTAAAACCGAGTTGGAGCTTGTACCCCCCTATATATATGTATGGAGTGGAGTTGGCAACTGGAAAGAAACTTTGTGTTCCCTTCAAGCTAGGTGAAGGACGGCTTTCACACACACTTATCTCTCAGAACTGAGCATGTGGAGAGACGTTCGTTCATCCAGCACAAAGGGAACGGTTTGCAGGAGAAACCCTAACTCTGGTTTCTCAGTCGGTTTCCTAGTGCCGGTTTGAAGTGCCTGCCGTTTTCACTGTAAAACCGAGTTGGAGCTTGTACCTCCCCATATATATGTATGGAGTGGAGTTGGCAACTGAAAAGAAACTTTGTGTTCCCTTCAAGCTAGGTGAAGGACGGCTTTCACACACACTTATCTCTCAGAACTGAGCATGTGGAGAGACGTTCGTTCATCCAGCACAAAGGGAACGGGTTGCAGGAGAAACCCTTACTCTGGTTTCTCAGTCTGTTTCCTAGTGCCGGTTTGAAGTGCCTGCCGTTTTCACTGTAAAACCGAGTTTGAGCTTGTACCTCCCCATATATATGTATGGAGTGGAGTTGGCAACTGAAAAGAAACTTTGTGTTCCCTTCAAGCTAGGTGAAGGACGGCTTTCACACACACTTATCTCTCAGAACTGAGCATGTGGAGAGACTTTCGTTCATCCAGCACAAAGGGAACTGGTTGCAGGAGAAACCCTTACTCTGGTTTCTCAGTCTGTTTCCTAGTGCCGGTATGAAGTGCCTGCTGTTTTCACTGTAAAACCGAGTTGGAGCTTGTACCTCCCCATATATATGTATGGAGTGGATTTGGCAACTGAAAAGAAACTTTGTGTTCCCTTCAAGCTAGGTGAAGCACGGATTTCACACACAATTATCTCTCAGAAATGAGCATGTGGGGAGACGTTCGTTCATCCAGCACAAAGGGAACGGGTTGCAGGAGAAACCCTTACTCTGGTTTCTCAGTCTGTTTCCTAGTGCCGGTTTGAAGTGCCTGCCGTTTTCACTGTAAAACCGAGTTGGAGCTTGTACCACCCCATATATATGTATGGAGTGGAGTTGGCAACTGAAAAGAAACTTTGTGTTCCCTTCAAGCTAGGTGAAGGACGGCTTTCACACACACTTATCTCTCAGAACTGAGCATGTGGAGAGACGTTCGTTCATCCAGCACAAAGGGAACGGGTTGCAGGAGAAACCCTTACTCTGGTTTCTCAGTCTGTTTCCTAGTGCCGGTTTGAAGTGCCTGCCGTTTTCACTGTAAAACCGAGTTGGAGCTTGTACCTCCCCATATATATTTATGGAGTGGAGCTGGCAACTGAAAAAAAACTTTGTGTTCCCTTCAACCTATGTGAAGGACGGCTTTCACACACACTTATCTCTCAGATCTGAGCATGTGGAGAGACGTTCGTTCATCCAGCACAAAGGGAACGGGTTGCAGGAGAAACCATTACTCTGGTTTCTCAGTCTGTTTCCTAGTGCCGGTTTGAAGTGCCTGCCGTTTTCACTGTAAAACCGAGTTGGAGCTTGTACCCCCCCATATATATGTATGGAGTGGAGTTGGCAACTGGAAAGAAACTTTGTGTTCCCTTCAAGCTAGGTGAAGGACGGCTTTCACACACACTTATCTCTCAGAACTGAGCATGTGGAGAGACGTTCGTTCATCCAGCACAAAGGGAACGGTTTGCAGGAGAAACCCTAACTCTGGTTTCTCAGTCGGTAACCTAGTGCCGGTTTGAAGTGCCTGCCGTTTTCACTGTAAAACCGAGTTGGAGCTTGTACCTCCCCATATATATGTATGGAGTGGAGTTGGCAACTGAAAAGAAACTTTGTGTTCCCTTCAAGCTAGGTGAAGGACGGCTTTCACACACACTTATCTCTCAGAAATGAGCATGTGGAGAGATGTTCGTTCATCCAGCACAAAGGGAACGGGTTGCAGGGGAAACCCTTACTCTGGTTTCTCAGTCTGTTTCCTAGTGCCGGTTTGAAGTGCCTGCCGTTTTCACTGTAAAACCGAGTTGGCGCTTGTACCTCCCCATATATATGTATGGAGTGGAGTTGGCAACTGAAAAGAAACTTTGTGTTCCCTTCAAGCTAGGTGAAGGACGGCTTTCACACACACTTATCTCTCAGAACTGAGCATGTGGAGAGACGTTCGTTCATCCAGCACAAAGGGAACGGGTTGCAGGAGAAACCCTTACTCTGGTTTCTCAGTCTGTTTCCTAGTGCCGGTTTGAAGTGCCTGCCGTTTTCACTGTAAAACCGAGTTTGAGCTTGTACCTCCCCATATATATGTATGGAGTGGAGTTGGCAACTGAAAAGAAACTTTGTGTTCCCTTCAAGCTAGGTGAAGGACGGCTTTCACACACACTTATCTCTCAGAACTGAGCATGTGGAGAGACGTTCGTTCATCCAGCACAAAGGGAACTGGTTGCAGGAGAAACCCTTACTCTGGTTTCTCAGTCTGTTTCCTAGTGCCGGTTTGAAGTGCCTGCTGTTTTCACTGTAAAACCGAGTTGGAGCTTGTACCTCCCCATATATATGTATGGAGTGGATTTGGCAACTGAAAAAAAACTTTGTGTTCCCTTCAAGCTAGGTGAAGGACGGATTTCACACACAATTATCTCTCAGAAATGAGCATGTGGGGAGACGTTCGTTCATCCAGCACAAAGGGAACGGGTTGCAGGAGAAACCCTTACTCTGGTTTCTCAGTCTGTTTCCTAGTGCCGGTTTGAAGTGCCTGCCGTTTTCACTGTAAAACCGAGTTGGAGCTTGTACCTCCCCATATATATGTATGGAGTGGAGCTGGCAACTGAAAAAAAACTTTGTGTTCCCTTCAACCTAGGTGAAGGACGGCTTTCACACACACTTATCTCTCAGATCTGAGCATGTGGAGAGACGTTCGTTCATCCAGCACAAAGGGAACGGGTTGCAGGAGAAACCATTACTCTGGTTTCTCAGTCTGTTTCCTAGTGCCGGTTTGAAGTGCCTGCCGTTTTCACTGTAAAACCGAGTTGGAGCTTGTACCCCCCTATATATATGTATGGAGTGGAGTTGGCAACTGGAAAGAAACTTTGTGTTCCCTTCAAGCTAGGTGAAGGACGGCTTTCACACACACTTATCTCTCAGAACTGAGCATGTGGAGAGACGTTCGTTCATCCAGCACAAAGGGAACGGTTTGCAGGAGAAACCCTAACTCTGGTTTCTCAGTCGGTTTCCTAGTGCCGGTTTGAAGTGCCTGCCGTTTTCACTGTAAAACCGAGTTGGAGCTTGTACCTCCCCATATATATGTATGGAGTGGAGTTGGCAACTGAAAAGAAACTTTGTGTTCCCTTCAAGCTAGGTGAAGGACGGCTTTCACACACACTTATCTCTCAGAACTGAGCATGTGGAGAGACGTTCGTTCATCCAGCACAAAGGGAACGGGTTGCAGGAGAAACCCTTACTCTGGTTTCTCAGTCTGTTTCCTAGTGCCGGTTTGAAGTGCCTGCCGTTTTCACTGTAAAACCGAGTTTGAGCTTGTACCTCCCCATATATATGTATGGAGTGGAGTTGGCAACTGAAAAGAAACTTTGTGTTCCCTTCAAGCTAGGTGAAGGACGGCTTTCACACACACTTATCTCTCAGAACTGAGCATGTGGAGAGACTTTCGTTCATCCAGCACAAAGGGAACTGGTTGCAGGAGAAACCCTTACTCTGGTTTCTCAGTCTGTTTCCTAGTGCCGGTATGAAGTGCCTGCTGTTTTCACTGTAAAACCGAGTTGGAGCTTGTACCTCCCCATATATATGTATGGAGTGGATTTGGCAACTGAAAAGAAACTTTGTGTTCCCTTCAAGCTAGGTGAAGCACGGATTTCACACACAATTATCTCTCAGAAATGAGCATGTGGGGAGACGTTCGTTCATCCAGCACAAAGGGAACGGGTTGCAGGAGAAACCCTTACTCTGGTTTCTCAGTCTGTTTCCTAGTGCCGGTTTGAAGTGCCTGCCGTTTTCACTGTAAAACCGAGTTGGAGCTTGTACCACCCCATATATATGTATGGAGTGGAGTTGGCAACTGAAAAGAAACTTTGTGTTCCCTTCAAGCTAGGTGAAGGACGGCTTTCACACACACTTATCTCTCAGAACTGAGCATGTGGAGAGACGTTCGTTCATCCAGCACAAAGGGAACGGGTTGCAGGAGAAACCCTTACTCTGGTTTCTCAGTCTGTTTCCTAGTGCCGGTTTGAAGTGCCTGCCGTTTTCACTGTAAAACCGAGTTGGAGCTTGTACCTCCCCATATATATTTATGGAGTGGAGCTGGCAACTGAAAAAAAACTTTGTGTTCCCTTCAACCTATGTGAAGGACGGCTTTCACACACACTTATCTCTCAGATCTGAGCATGTGGAGAGACGTTCGTTCATCCAGCACAAAGGGAACGGGTTGCAGGAGAAACCATTACTCTGGTTTCTCAGTCTGTTTCCTAGTGCCGGTTTGAAGTGCCTGCCGTTTTCACTGTAAAACCGAGTTGGAGCTTGTACCCCCCCATATATATGTATGGAGTGGAGTTGGCAACTGGAAAGAAACTTTGTGTTCCCTTCAAGCTAGGTGAAGGACGGCTTTCACACACACTTATCTCTCAGAACTGAGCATGTGGAGAGACGTTCGTTCATCCAGCACAAAGGGAACGGTTTGCAGGAGAAACCCTAACTCTGGTTTCTCAGTCGGTAACCTAGTGCCGGTTTGAAGTGCCTGCCGTTTTCACTGTAAAACCGAGTTGGAGCTTGTACCTCCCCATATATATGTATGGAGTGGAGTTGGCAACTGAAAAGAAACTTTGTGTTCCCTTCAAGCTAGGTGAAGGACGGCTTTCACACACACTTATCTCTCAGAAATGAGCATGTGGAGAGATGTTCGTTCATCCAGCACAAAGGGAACGGGTTGCAGGGGAAACCCTTACTCTGGTTTCTCAGTCTGTTTCCTAGTGCCGGTTTGAAGTGCCTGCCGTTTTCACTGTAAAACCGAGTTGGCGCTTGTACCTCCCCATATATATGTATGGAGTGGAGTTGGCAACTGAAAAGAAACTTTGTGTTCCCTTCAAGCTAGGTGAAGGACGGCTTTCACACACACTTATCTCTCAGAACTGAGCATGTGGAGAGACGTTCGTTCATCCAGCACAAAGGGAACGGGTTGCAGGAGAAACCCTTACTCTGGTTTCTCAGTCTGTTTCCTAGTGCCGGTTTGAAGTGCCTGCCGTTTTCACTGTAAAACCGAGTTTGAGCTTGTACCTCCCCATATATATGTATGGAGTGGAGTTGGCAACTGAAAAGAAACTTTGTGTTCCCTTCAAGCTAGGTGAAGGACGGCTTTCACACACACTTATCTCTCAGAACTGAGCATGTGGAGAGACGTTCGTTCATCCAGCACAAAGGGAACTGGTTGCAGGAGAAACCCTTACTCTGGTTTCTCAGTCTGTTTCCTAGTGCCGGTTTGAAGTGCCTGCTGTTTTCACTGTAAAACCGAGTTGGAGCTTGTACCTCCCCATATATATGTATGGAGTGGATTTGGCAACTGAAAAAAAACTTTGTGTTCCCTTCAAGCTAGGTGAAGGACGGATTTCACACACAATTATCTCTCAGAAATGAGCATGTGGGGAGACGTTCGTTCATCCAGCACAAAGGGAACGGGTTGCAGGAGAAACCCTTACTCTGGTTTCTCAGTCTGTTTCCTAGTGCCGGTTTGAAGTGCCTGCCGTTTTCACTGTAAAACCGAGTTGGAGCTTGTACCTCCCCATATATATGTATGGAGTGGAGCTGGCAACTGAAAAAAAACTTTGTGTTCCCTTCAACCTAGGTGAAGGACGGCTTTCACACACACTTATCTCTCAGATCTGAGCATGTGGAGAGACGTTCGTACATCCAGCACAAAGGGAACGGGTTGTAGGAGAAACCCTTACTCTGGTTTCTCAGTCTGTTTCCTAGGGCCGGTTTGAAGTGCCTGACGTTTTCACTGAAAATCCGAGTTGGAGCTTGTACATCCCCATATATATGTATGGAGTGGAGTTGGCAACTGAAAAGAAACTTTGTGTTCCCTTCAAGCTAGGTGAAGGACGGCTTTCACACACACTTATCTCTCAGAACTGAGCATGTGGAGAGACGTTCGTTCATCCAGCACAAAGGGAACGGGTTGCAGGGGAAACCCTTACTCTGGTTTCTCTATCTGTTTCCTAGTGCCGGTTTGAAGTGCCTGCCGTTTTCACTGTAAAACCGAGTTGGAGCTTGTACCTCCCCATATATATGTATGGAGTGGAGTTGGCAACTGAAAAGAAACTTTGTGTTCCCTTCAAGCTAGGTGAAGGACGGCTTTCACACACACTTATCTCTCAGAACTGAGCATGTGGAGAGACGATCGTTCATCCAGCACAAAGGGAACGGGTTGCAGGAGAAACGCTTACTCTGGTTTCTCTGTTTGTTTCCTAGTGCCGGTTTGAAGTGCCTGCCGTTTTCACTGTAAAACCGAGTTGGAGCTTGAACCTCCCCATATATATGTATGGAGTGGAGTTTGCAACTGAAAAGAAACTTTGTGTTCCCTTCAAGCTAGGTGAAGGACGGCTTTCACACACACTTATCTCTCAGAACTGAGCATGTGGAGAGACGTTCGTTCATCCAGCACAAAGGGAACGGGTTGCAGGAGAAACCCTTACTCTGGTTTCTAAGTCTGTTTCCTAGTGCCGGTTTGAAGTGCCTGCCGTTTTCACTGTAAAACCGAGTTGGAGCTTGTACCTCCCCATATATATGTATGGAGTGGAGTTGGCAACTGGAAAGAATCTTTGTGTTCCCTTCAAGCTAGGTGAAGGACGGCTTTCACACACACTTATCTCTCAGAACTGAGCATGTGGAGAGACGTTCGTTCATCCAGCACAAATGGAACGGGTTGCAGGAGAAACCCTTACTCTGGTTTCTAAGTCTGTTTCCTAGTGCCGGTTTGAAGTGCCTGCCGTTTTCACTGTAAAACCGAGTTGGAGCTTGTACCTCCCCATATATATGTATGGAGTGGAGTTGGCAACTGGAAAGAAACTTTGTGTTCCCTTCAAGCTAGGTGAAGGACGGCTTTCACACACACTTATCTCTCAGAACTGAGCATGTGGAGAGACGTTCGTTCATCCAGCACAAAGGGAACGGGTTGCAGGAGAAACCCTTACTCTGGTTTCTCAGTCTGTTTCCTAGTGCCGGTTTGAAGTGCCTGCCGTTTTCACTGTAAAACCGAGTTTGAGCTTGTACCTCCCCATATATATGTATGGAGTGGAGTTGGCAACTGAAAAGAAACTTTGTGTTCCCTTCAAGCTAGGTGAAGGACGGCTTTCACACACACTTATCTCTCAGAACTGAGCATGTGGAGAGACTTTCGTTCATCCAGCACAAAGGGAACTGGTTGCAGGAGAAACCCTTACTCTGGTTTCTCAGTCTGTTTCCTAGTGCCGGTATGAAGTGCCTGCTGTTTTCACTGTAAAACCGAGTTGGAGCTTGTACCTCCCCATATATATGTATGGAGTGGATTTGGCAACTGAAAAGAAACTTTGTGTTCCCTTCAAGCTAGGTGAAGCACGGATTTCACACACAATTATCTCTCAGAAATGAGCATGTGGGGAGACGTTCGTTCATCCAGCACAAAGGGAACGGGTTGCAGGAGAAACCCTTACTCTGGTTTCTCAGTCTGTTTCCTAGTGCCGGTTTGAAGTGCCTGCCGTTTTCACTGTAAAACCGAGTTGGAGCTTGTACCACCCCATATATATGTATGGAGTGGAGTTGGCAACTGAAAAGAAACTTTGTGTTCCCTTCAAGCTAGGTGAAGGACGGCTTTCACACACACTTATCTCTCAGAACTGAGCATGTGGAGAGACGTTCGTTCATCCAGCACAAAGGGAACGGGTTGCAGGAGAAACCCTTACTCTGGTTTCTCAGTCTGTTTCCTAGTGCCGGTTTGAAGTGCCTGCCGTTTTCACTGTAAAACCGAGTTGGAGCTTGTACCTCCCCATATATATTTATGGAGTGGAGCTGGCAACTGAAAAAAAACTTTGTGTTCCCTTCAACCTATGTGAAGGACGGCTTTCACACACACTTATCTCTCAGATCTGAGCATGTGGAGAGACGTTCGTTCATCCAGCACAAAGGGAACGGGTTGCAGGAGAAACCCTTACTCTGGTTTCTCAGTCTGTTTCCTAGTGCCGGTTTGAAGTGCCTGCCGTTTTCACTGTAAAACCGAGTTTGAGCTTGTACCTCCCCATATATATGTATGGAGTGGAGTTGGCAACTGAAAAGAAACTTTGTGTTCCCTTCAAGCTAGGTGAAGGACGGCTTTCACACACACTTATCTCTCAGAACTGAGCATGTGGAGAGACTTTCGTTCATCCAGCACAAAGGGAACTGGTTGCAGGAGAAACCCTTACTCTGGTTTCTCAGTCTGTTTCCTAGTGCCGGTATGAAGTGCCTGCTGTTTTCACTGTAAAACCGAGTTGGAGCTTGTACCTCCCCATATATATGTATGGAGTGGATTTGGCAACTGAAAAGAAACTTTGTGTTCCCTTCAAGCTAGGTGAAGCACGGATTTCACACACAATTATCTCTCAGAAATGAGCATGTGGGGAGACGTTCGTTCATCCAGCACAAAGGGAACGGGTTGCAGGAGAAACCCTTACTCTGGTTTCTCAGTCTGTTTCCTAGTGCCGGTTTGAAGTGCCTGCCGTTTTCACTGTAAAACCGAGTTGGAGCTTGTACCACCCCATATATATGTATGGAGTGGAGTTGGCAACTGAAAAGAAACTTTGTGTTCCCTTCAAGCTAGGTGAAGGACGGCTTTCACACACACTTATCTCTCAGAACTGAGCATGTGGAGAGACGTTCGTTCATCCAGCACAAAGGGAACGGGTTGCAGGAGAAACCCTTACTCTGGTTTCTCAGTCTGTTTCCTAGTGCCGGTTTGAAGTGCCTGCCGTTTTCACTGTAAAACCGAGTTGGAGCTTGTACCTCCCCATATATATTTATGGAGTGGAGCTGGCAACTGAAAAAAAACTTTGTGTTCCCTTCAACCTATGTGAAGGACGGCTTTCACACACACTTATCTCTCAGATCTGAGCATGTGGAGAGACGTTCGTTCATCCAGCACAAAGGGAACGGGTTGCAGGAGAAACCATTACTCTGGTTTCTCAGTCTGTTTCCTAGTGCCGGTTTGAAGTGCCTGCCGTTTTCACTGTAAAACCGAGTTGGAGCTTGTACCCCCCCATATATATGTATGGAGTGGAGTTGGCAACTGGAAAGAAACTTTGTGTTCCCTTCAAGCTAGGTGAAGGACGGCTTTCACACACACTTATCTCTCAGAACTGAGCATGTGGAGAGACGTTCGTTCATCCAGCACAAAGGGAACGGTTTGCAGGAGAAACCCTAACTCTGGTTTCTCAGTCGGTAACCTAGTGCCGGTTTGAAGTGCCTGCCGTTTTCACTGTAAAACCGAGTTGGAGCTTGTACCTCCCCATATATATGTATGGAGTGGAGTTGGCAACTGAAAAGAAACTTTGTGTTCCCTTCAAGCTAGGTGAAGGACGGCTTTCACACACACTTATCTCTCAGAAATGAGCATGTGGAGAGATGTTCGTTCATCCAGCACAAAGGGAACGGGTTGCAGGGGAAACCCTTACTCTGGTTTCTCAGTCTGTTTCCTAGTGCCGGTTTGAAGTGCCTGCCGTTTTCACTGTAAAACCGAGTTGGCGCTTGTACCTCCCCATATATATGTATGGAGTGGAGTTGGCAACTGAAAAGAAACTTTGTGTTCCCTTCAAGCTAGGTGAAGGACGGCTTTCACACACACTTATCTCTCAGAACTGAGCATGTGGAGAGACGTTCGTTCATCCAGCACAAAGGGAACGGGTTGCAGGAGAAACCCTTACTCTGGTTTCTCAGTCTGTTTCCTAGTGCCGGTTTGAAGTGCCTGCCGTTTTCACTGTAAAACCGAGTTTGAGCTTGTACCTCCCCATATATATGTATGGAGTGGAGTTGGCAACTGAAAAGAAACTTTGTGTTCCCTTCAAGCTAGGTGAAGGACGGCTTTCACACACACTTATCTCTCAGAACTGAGCATGTGGAGAGACGTTCGTTCATCCAGCACAAAGGGAACTGGTTGCAGGAGAAACCCTTACTCTGGTTTCTCAGTCTGTTTCCTAGTGCCGGTTTGAAGTGCCTGCTGTTTTCACTGTAAAACCGAGTTGGAGCTTGTACCTCCCCATATATATGTATGGAGTGGATTTGGCAACTGAAAAAAAACTTTGTGTTCCCTTCAAGCTAGGTGAAGGACGGATTTCACACACAATTATCTCTCAGAAATGAGCATGTGGGGAGACGTTCGTTCATCCAGCACAAAGGGAACGGGTTGCAGGAGAAACCCTTACTCTGGTTTCTCAGTCTGTTTCCTAGTGCCGGTTTGAAGTGCCTGCCGTTTTCACTGTAAAACCGAGTTGGAGCTTGTACCTCCCCATATATATGTATGGAGTGGAGCTGGCAACTGAAAAAAAACTTTGTGTTCCCTTCAACCTAGGTGAAGGACGGCTTTCACACACACTTATCTCTCAGATCTGAGCATGTGGAGAGACGTTCGTACATCCAGCACAAAGGGAACGGGTTGTAGGAGAAACCCTTACTCTGGTTTCTCAGTCTGTTTCCTAGGGCCGGTTTGAAGTGCCTGACGTTTTCACTGAAAATCCGAGTTGGAGCTTGTACATCCCCATATATATGTATGGAGTGGAGTTGGCAACTGAAAAGAAACTTTGTGTTCCCTTCAAGCTAGGTGAAGGACGGCTTTCACACACACTTATCTCTCAGAACTGAGCATGTGGAGAGACGTTCGTTCATCCAGCACAAAGGGAACGGGTTGCAGGGGAAACCCTTACTCTGGTTTCTCTATCTGTTTCCTAGTGCCGGTTTGAAGTGCCTGCCGTTTTCACTGTAAAACCGAGTTGGAGCTTGTACCTCCCCATATATATGTATGGAGTGGAGTTGGCAACTGAAAAGAAACTTTGTGTTCCCTTCAAGCTAGGTGAAGGACGGCTTTCACACACACTTATCTCTCAGAACTGAGCATGTGGAGAGACGATCGTTCATCCAGCACAAAGGGAACGGGTTGCAGGAGAAACGCTTACTCTGGTTTCTCTGTTTGTTTCCTAGTGCCGGTTTGAAGTGCCTGCCGTTTTCACTGTAAAACCGAGTTGGAGCTTGAACCTCCCCATATATATGTATGGAGTGGAGTTTGCAACTGAAAAGAAACTTTGTGTTCCCTTCAAGCTAGGTGAAGGACGGCTTTCACACACACTTATCTCTCAGAACTGAGCATGTGGAGAGACGTTCGTTCATCCAGCACAAAGGGAACGGGTTGCAGGAGAAACCCTTACTCTGGTTTCTAAGTCTGTTTCCTAGTGCCGGTTTGAAGTGCCTGCCGTTTTCACTGTAAAACCGAGTTGGAGCTTGTACCTCCCCATATATATGTATGGAGTGGAGTTGGCAACTGGAAAGAATCTTTGTGTTCCCTTCAAGCTAGGTGAAGGACGGCTTTCACACACACTTATCTCTCAGAACTGAGCATGTGGAGAGACGTTCGTTCATCCAGCACAAATGGAACGGGTTGCAGGAGAAACCCTTACTCTGGTTTCTAAGTCTGTTTCCTAGTGCCGGTTTGAAGTGCCTGCCGTTTTCACTGTAAAACCGAGTTGGAGCTTGTACCTCCCCATATATATGTATGGAGTGGAGTTGGCAACTGGAAAGAAACTTTGTGTTCCCTTCAAGCTAGGTGAAGGACGGCTTTCACACACACTTATCTCTCAGAACTGAGCATGTGGAGAGACGTTCGTTCATCCAGCACAAAGGGAACGGGTTGCAGGAGAAACCCTTACTCTGGTTTCTCAGTCTGTTTCCTAGTGCCGGTTTGAAGTGCCTGCCGTTTTCACTGTAAAACCGAGTTGGAGCTTGTACCTCCCCATATATATGTATGGAGTGGAGTTGGCAACTGGAAAGAAACTTTGTGTTCCCTTTAAGCTAGGTGAAGGACGGCTTTCACACACACTTATCTCTCAGAACTGAGCATGTGGAGAGACGTTCGTTCATCCAGCACAAAGGGAACGGGTTGCAGGAGAAACCATTACTCTGGTTTCTCAGTCTGTTTCCTAGTGCCGGTTTGAAGTGCCTGCCGTTTTCACTGTAAAACCGAGTTGGAGCTGGTACCCCCCCATATATATGTATGGAGTGGAGTTGGAAACTGGAAAGAAACTTTGTGTTCCCTTCAAGCTAGGTGAAAGACGGCTTTCACACACACTTATCTCTCAGAACTGAGCATGTGGAGAGACGTTCGTTCATCCAGCACAAAGGGAACGGGTTGCAGGAGAAACCCTTACTCTGGGTTCTCAGTCGGTTTCCTAGTGCCGGTTTGAAGTGCCTGCCGTTTTCACTGTAAAACCGAGTTGGAGCTTGTACCTCCCCATATATATGTATGGAGTGGAGTTGGCAACTGAAAAGAAACTTTGTGTTCCCTTCAAGCTAGGTGAAGGACGGCTTTCACACTCACTTATCTCTCAGAACTGAGCATGTGGAGAGACGTTCGTTCATCCAGCACAAAGGGAACGGGTTGCAGGAGAAACCATTACTCTGGTTTCTCAGTCTGTTTCCTAGTGCCGGTTTGAAGTGCCTGCCGTTTTCACTGTAAAACCGAGTTGGAGCTTGTACCCCCCCATATATATGTATGGAGTGGAGTTGGCAACTGGAAAGAAACTTTGTGTTCCCTTCAAGCTAGGTGAAGGACGGCTTTCACACACACTTATCTCTCAGAACTGAGCATGTGGAGAGACGTTCGTTCATCCAGCACAAAGGGAACGGTTTGCAGGAGAAACCCTAACTCTGGTTTCTCAGTCGGTTTCCTAGTGCCGGTTTGAAGTGCCTGCCGTTTTCACTGTAAAACCGAGTTGGAGCTTGTACCTCCCCATATATATGTATGGAGTGGAGTTGGCAACTGAAAAGAAACTTTGTGTTCCCTTCAAGCTAGGTGAAGGACGGCTTTCACACACACTTATCTCTCAGAAATGAGCATGTGGAGAGATGTTCGTTCATCCAGCACAAAGGGAACGGGTTGCAGGGGAAACCCTTACTCTGGTTTCTCAGTGTGTTTCCTAGTGCCGGTTTGAAGTGCCTGCCGTTTTCACTGTAAAACCGAGTTGGCGCTTGTACCTCCCCATATATATGTATGGAGTGGAGTTGGCAACTGAAAAGAAACTTTGTGTTCCCTTCAAGCTAGGTGAAGGACGGCTTTCACACACACTTATCTCTCAGAACTGAGCATGTGGAGAGACGTTCGTTCATCCAGCACAAAGGGAACGGGTTGCAGGAGAAACCCTTACTCTGGTTTCTCAGTCTGTTTCCTAGTGCCGGTTTGAAGTGCCTGCCGTTTTCACTGTAAAACCGAGTTTGAGCTTGTACCTCCCCATATATATGTATGGAGTGGAGTTGGCAACTGAAAAGAAACTTTGTGTTCCCTTCAAGCTAGGTGAAGGACGGCTTTCACACACACTTATCTCTCAGAACTGAGCATGTGGAGAGACTTTCGTTCATCCAGCACAAAGGGAACTGGTTGCAGGAGAAACCCTTACTCTGGTTTCTCAGTCTGTTTCCTAGTGCCGGTATGAAGTGCCTGCTGTTTTCACTGTAAAACCGAGTTGGAGCTTGTACCTCCCCATATATATGTATGGAGTGGATTTGGCAACTGAAAAGAAACTTTGTGTTCCCTTCAAGCTAGGTGAAGCACGGATTTCACACACAATTATCTCTCAGAAATGAGCATGTGGGGAGACGTTCGTTCATCCAGCACAAAGGGAACGGGTTGCAGGAGAAACCCTTACTCTGGTTTCTCAGTCTGTTTCCTAGTGCCGGTTTGAAGTGCCTGCCGTTTTCACTGTAAAACCGAGTTGGAGCTTGTACCACCCCATATATATGTATGGAGTGGAGTTGGCAACTGAAAAGAAACTTTGTGTTCCCTTCAAGCTAGGTGAAGGACGGCTTTCACACACACTTATCTCTCAGAACTGAGCATGTGGAGAGACGTTCGTTCATCCAGCACAAAGGGAACGGGTTGCAGGAGAAACCCTTACTCTGGTTTCTCAGTCTGTTTCCTAGTGCCGGTTTGAAGTGCCTGCCGTTTTCACTGTAAAACCGAGTTGGAGCTTGTACCTCCCCATATATATTTATGGAGTGGAGCTGGCAACTGAAAAAAAACTTTGTGTTCCCTTCAACCTATGTGAAGGACGGCTTTCACACACACTTATCTCTCAGATCTGAGCATGTGGAGAGACGTTCGTTCATCCAGCACAAAGGGAACGGGTTGCAGGAGAAACCATTACTCTGGTTTCTCAGTCTGTTTCCTAGTGCCGGTTTGAAGTGCCTGCCGTTTTCACTGTAAAACCGAGTTGGAGCTTGTACCCCCCTATATATATGTATGGAGTGGAGTTGGCAACTGGAAAGAAACTTTGTGTTCCCTTCAAGCTAGGTGAAGGACGGCTTTCACACACACTTATCTCTCAGAACTGAGCATGTGGAGAGACGTTCGTTCATCCAGCACAAAGGGAACGGTTTGCAGGAGAAACCCTAACTCTGGTTTCTCAGTCGGTTTCCTAGTGCCGGTTTGAAGTGCCTGCCGTTTTCACTGTAAAACCGAGTTGGAGCTTGTACCTCCCCATATATATGTATGGAGTGGAGTTGGCAACTTAAAAGAAACTTTGTGTTCCCTTCAAGCTAGGTGAAGGACGGCTTTCACACACACTTATCTCTCAGAAATGAGCATGTGGAGAGATGTTCGTTCATCCAGCACAAAGGGAACGGGTTGCAGGGGAAACCCTTACTCTGGTTTCTCAGTCTGTTTCCTAGTGCCGGTTTGAAGTGCCTGCCGTTTTCACTGTAAAACCGAGTTGGCGCTTGTACCTCCCCATATATATGTATGGAGTGGAGTTGGCAACTGAAAAGAAACTTTGTGTTCCCTTCAAGCTAGGTGAAGGACGGCTTTCACACACACTTATCTCTCAGAACTGAGCATGTGGAGAGACGTTCGTTCATCCAGCACAAAGGGAACGGGTTGCAGGAGAAACCCTTACTCTGGTTTCTCAGTCTGTTTCCTAGTGCCGGTTTGAAGTGCCTGCCGTTTTCACTGTAAAACCGAGTTTGAGCTTGTACCTCCCCATATATATGTATGGAGTGGAGTTGGCAACTGAAAAGAAACTTTGTGTTCCCTTCAAGCTAGGTGAAGGACGGCTTTCACACACACTTATCTCTCAGAACTGAGCATGTGGAGAGACGTTCGTTCATCCAGCACAAAGGGAACTGGTTGCAGGAGAAACCCTTACTCTGGTTTCTCAGTCTGTTTCCTAGTGCCGGTTTGAAGTGCCTGCTGTTTTCACTGTAAAACCGAGTTGGAGCTTGTACCTCCCCATATATATGTATGGAGTGGATTTGGCAACTGAAAAAAAACTTTGTGTTCCCTTCAAGCTAGGTGAAGGACGGATTTCACACACAATTATCTCTCAGAAATGAGCATGTGGGGAGACGTTCGTTCATCCAGCACAAAGGGAACGGGTTGCAGGAGAAACCCTTACTCTGGTTTCTCAGTCTGTTTCCTAGTGCCGGTTTGAAGTGCCTGCCGTTTTCACTGTAAAACCGAGTTGGAGCTTGTACCTCCCCATATATATGTATGGAGTGGAGCTGGCAACTGAAAAAAAACTTTGTGTTCCCTTCAACCTAGGTGAAGGACGGCTTTCACACACACTTATCTCTCAGATCTGAGCATGTGGAGAGACGTTCGTACATCCAGCACAAAGGGAACGGGTTGTAGGAGAAACCCTTACTCTGGTTTCTCAGTCTGTTTCCTAGGGCCGGTTTGAAGTGCCTGACGTTTTCACTGAAAATCCGAGTTGGAGCTTGTACATCCCCATATATATGTATGGAGTGGAGTTGGCAACTGAAAAGAAACTTTGTGTTCCCTTCAAGCTAGGTGAAGGACGGCTTTCACACACACTTATCTCTCAGAACTGAGCATGTGGAGAGACGTTCGTTCATCCAGCACAAAGGGAACGGGTTGCAGGGGAAACCCTTACTCTGGTTTCTCTATCTGTTTCCTAGTGCCGGTTTGAAGTGCCTGCCGTTTTCACTGTAAAACCGAGTTGGAGCTTGTACCTCCCCATATATATGTATGGAGTGGAGTTGGCAACTGAAAAGAAACTTTGTGTTCCCTTCAAGCTAGGTGAAGGACGGCTTTCACACACACTTATCTCTCAGAACTGAGCATGTGGAGAGACGATCGTTCATCCAGCACAAAGGGAACGGGTTGCAGGAGAAACGCTTACTCTGGTTTCTCTGTTTGTTTCCTAGTGCCGGTTTGAAGTGCCTGCCGTTTTCACTGTAAAACCGAGTTGGAGCTTGTACCTCCCCATATATATGTATGGAGTGGAGTTTGCAACTGAAAAGAAACTTTGTGTTCCCTTCAAGCTAGGTGAAGGACGGCTTTCACACACACTTATCTCTCAGAACTGAGCATGTGGAGAGACGTTCGTTCATCCAGCACAAAGGGAACGGGTTGCAGGAGAAACCCTTACTCTGGTTTCTAAGTCTGTTTCCTAGTGCCGGTTTGAAGTGCCTGCCGTTTTCACTGTAAAACCGAGTTGGAGCTTGTACCTCCCCATATATATGTATGGAGTGGAGTTGGCAACTGGAAAGAATCTTTGTGTTCCCTTCAAGCTAGGTGAAGGACGGCTTTCACACACACTTATCTCTCAGAACTGAGCATGTGGAGAGACGTTCGTTCATCCAGCACAAAGGGAACGGGTTGCAGGAGAAACCCTTACTCTGGTTTCTAAGTCTGTTTCCTAGTGCCGGTTTGAAGTGCCTGCCGTTTTCACTGTAAAACCGAGTTGGAGCTTGTACCTCCCCATATATATGTATGGAGTGGAGTTGGCAACTGGAAAGAAACTTTGTGTTCCCTTCAAGCTAGGTGAAGGACGGCTTTCACACACACTTATCTCTCAGAACTGAGCATGTGGAGAGACGTTCGTTCATCCAGCACAAAGGGAACGGGTTGCAGGAGAAACCCTTACTCTGGTTTCTCAGTCTGTTTCCTAGTGCCGGTTTGAAGTGCCTGCCGTTTTCACTGTAAAACCGAGTTGGAGCTTGTACCTCCCCATATATATGTATGGAGTGGAGTTGGCAACTGGAAAGAAACTTTGTGTTCCCTTTAAGCTAGGTGAAGGACGGCTTTCACGCACACTTATCTCTCAGAACTGAGCATGTGGAGAGACGTTCGTTCATCCAGCACAAAGGGAACGGGTTGCAGGAGAAACCCTTACTCTGGTTTCTCAGTCTGTTTCCTAGTGCCGGTTTGAAGTGCCTGCCGTTTTCACTGTAAAACCGAGTTGGAGCTTGTACCTCCCCATATATATGTATGGAGTGGAGTTGGCAACTGGAAAGAAACTTTGTGTTCCCTTCAAGCTAGGTGAAGGACGGCTTTCACACACACTTATCTCTCAGAACTGAGCATGTGGAGAGACGTTCGTTCATCCAGCACAAAGGGAACGGGTTGCAGGAGAAACCCTTACTCTGGTTCCTCAGTCGGTTTCCTAGTGCCGGTTTGAATTGCCTGCCGTTTTCACTGTAAAACCGAGTTGGAGCTTGTACCTCCCCATATATATGTATGGAGTGGAGTTGGCAACTGAAAAGAAACTTTGTGTTCCCTTCAAGCTAGGTGAAGGACGGCTTTCACACACACTTATCTCTCAGAACTGAGCATGTGGAGAGACGTTCGTTCATCCAGCACAAAGGGAACGGCTTGCAGGAGTAACCCTTACTCTGGTTTCTCAGTCTGTTTCCTAGTGCCGGTTTGAAGTGCCTGCCGTTTTCACTGTAAAACCGAGTTGGAGCTTGTACATCCCCATATATATGTATGGAGTGGGGTTGGCAACTGAAAAGAAACTTTGTGTTCCCTTCAAGCTAGGTGAAGGACGGCTTTCACACACACTTATCTCTCAGAACTGAGCATGTGGAGAGACGTTCGTTCATCCAGCACAAAGGGAACGGGTTTCAGGAGAAACCCTTACTCTGGTTTCTCAGTCGGTTTCCTAGTGCCGGTTTGAAGTGCCTGCCGTTTTCACTGTAAAACCGAGTTGGAGCTTGTACCTCCCCATATATATGTATGGAGTGGAGTTGGCAACTGAAAAGAAACTTTGTGTTCCCTTCAAGCTATGTGAAGACGGTTTTCACACACACTTATCTCTCAGAACTGAGCATGTGGAGAGACGTTCGTTCATCCAGCACAAAGGGAACGGGTTTCAGGAGAAACCCTTACTCTGGTTTCTCAGTCTGTTTCCTAGGGCCGGTTTGAAGTGCCTGCCGTTTTCACTGTAAAACCAAGTTGGAGCTTGTACCTCCCCATATATATGTATGGAGTGGAGTTGGCAACTGAAAAGAAACTTTGTGTTCCCTTCAAGCTAGGTGAAGGACGGCTTTCACACACACTTATCTCTCAGAACTGAGCATGTGGAGAGACGTTCGTTCATCCAGCACAAAGGGAACGGGTTGCAGGAGAAACCCTTACTCTGGTTTCTCAGTCTGTTTCCTAGTGCCGGTTTGAAGTGCCTGCCGTTTTCACTGTAAAACCGAGTTGGAGCTTGTACCTCCCCATATATATGTATGGAGTGGAGTTGGCAACTGAAAAGAAACTTTGTGTTCCCTTCAAGCTAGGTGAAGGACGGCTTTCACACACACTTATCTCTCAGAACTGAGCATGTGGAGAGACGTTCGTTCATCCAGCACAAAGGGAACGGGTTGCAGGAGAAACCCTTACTCTGGTTTCTCAGTCTGTTTCCTAGTGCCGGTTTGAAGTGCCTGCCGTTTTCACTGTAAAACCGAGTTGGAGCTTGTACCTCCCCATATATATGTATGGATTGGAGTTGGCAACTGAAAAGAAACTTTGTGTTCCTTTCAAGCTAGTTGAAGGACGGCTTTCACACACACTTATCTCTCAGAACTGAGCATGTGGAGAGACGTTCGTTCATCCAGAACAAAGGGAACAGGTTGCAGGAGAAACTCTTACTCTGGATTCTCAGTCGGTTTCCTAGTGCCGGTTTGAAGTGCCTGCCGTTTTCACTGTAAAAACGAGTTGGAGCTTGTACCTCCCCATATATATGTATGGAGTGGAGTTGGCAACTGAAAAGAAACTTTGTGTTCCCTTCAAGCTAGGTGAAGGACGGCTTTCACACACACAATTCTCTCAGAACTGAGCAAGTGGAGACACGTTCGTTCATCCAGCACAAAGGGAACGGTTTGCAGGAGAAACCCTTACTCTGGTTTCTCAGTCTGTTTCCTAGTGCCGGTTTGAAGTGCCTGCCGTTTTCACTGTAAAACCGAGTTGGAGCTTGTACCTCCCCATATATATGTATGGAGTGGAGATGGCAACTGAAAAGAAACTTTGTGTTCCCTTCAAGCTAGGTGAAGGACGGCTTTCACACACACTTATCTCTCAGAACTGAGCATGTGGAGAGACGTTCGTTCATCCAGCACAAAGGGAACGGGTTGCAGGAGAAACCCTTACTCTGGTTTCTCAGTCTGTTTCCTAGTGCCGGTTTGAAGTGCCTGCCGTTTTCACTGTAAAACCGAGTTGGAGCTTGTACCTCCCCATATATATGTATGGAGTGGAGTTGGCAACTGAAAAGAAACTTTGTGTTCCCTTCAAGCTAGGTGAAGGACGGCTTTCACACACACTTATCTCTCAGAACTGAGCATGTGGAGAGACGTTCGTTCATCCAGCACAAAGGGAACGGGTTGCAGGAGAAACCCTTACTCTGGTTTCTCAGTCTGTTTCCTAGTGCCGGTTTGATGTGCCTGCCGTTTTCACTGTAAAACCGAGTTGGAGCTTGTACCTCCCCATATATATGTATGGATTGGAGTTGGCAACTGAAAAGAAACTTTGTGTTCCCTTCAAGCTAGGTGAAGGACGGCTTTCACACACACTTATCTCTCAGAACTGAGCATGTGGAGAGACGTTCGTTCATCCAGAACAAAGGGAACAGTTTGCAGGAGAAACCCTTACTCTGGTTTCTCAGTCTGTTTCCTAGTGCCGGTTTGAAGTGCCTGCCGTTTTCACTGTAAAACCGAGTTGGAGCTTGTACCTCCCCATATATATGTATGGAGTGGAGTTGGCAACTGAAAAGAAACTTTGTGTTCCCTTCAAGCTAGGTGAAGGACGGCTTTCACACACACTTATCTCTCAGAACTGAGCATGTGGAGAGACGTTCGTTCATCCAGCACAAAGGGAACGGGTTGCAGGAGAAACCCTTACTCTGGTTTCTCAGTCTGTTTCCTAGTGCCGGTTTGAAGTGCCTGCCGTTTTCACTGTAAAACCGAGTTGGAGCTTGTACCTCCCCATATATATGTATGGATTGGAGTTGGCAACTGAAAAGAAACTTTGTGTTCCTTTCAAGCTAGGTGAAGGACGGCATTCACACACACTTATCTCTCAGAACTGAGCATGTGGAGAGACGTTCGTTCATCCAGAACAAAGGGAACAGGTTGCAGGAGAAACTCTTACTCTGGATTCTCAGTCGGTTTCCTAGTGCCGGTTTGAAGTGCCTGCCGTTTTCACTGTAAAAACGAGTTGGAGCTTGTACCTCCCCATATATATGTATGGAGTGGAGTTGGCAACTGAAAAGAAACTTTGTGTTCCCTTCAAGCTAGGTGAAGGACGGCTTTCACACACACAATTCTCTCAGAACTGAGCAAGTGGAGACACGTTCGTTCATCCAGCACAAAGGGAACGGTTTGCAGGAGAAACCCTTACTCTGGTTTCTCAGTCTGTTTCCTAGTGCCGGTTTGAAGTGCCTGCCGTTTTCACTGTAATACCGAGTTGGAGCTTGTACCTCCCCATATATATGTATGGAGTGGAGATGGCAACTGAAAAGAAACTTTGTGTTCCCTTCAAGCTAGGTGAAGGACGGCTTTCACACACACTTATCTCTCAGAACTGAGCATGTGGAGAGACGTTCGTTCATCCAGCACAAAGGGAACGGGTTGCAGGAGAAACCCTTACTCTGGTTTCTCAGTCTGTTTCCTAGTGCCGGTTTGAAGTGCCTGCCGTTTTCACTGTAAAACCGAGTTGGAGCTTGTACCTCCCCATATATATGTATGGAGTGGAGTTGGCAACTGAAAAGAAACTTTGTGTTCCCTTCAAGCTAGGTGAAGGACGGCTTTCACACACACTTATCTCTCAGAACTGAGCATGTGGAGAGACGTTCGTTCATCCAGCACAAAGGGAACGGGTTGCAGGAGAAACCCTTACTCTGGTTTCTCAGTCTGTTTCCTAGTGCCGGTTTGAAGTGCCTGCCGTTTTCACTGTAAAACCGAGTTGGAGCTTGTACCTCACCATATATATGTATGGATTGGAGTTGGCAACTGAAAAGAAACTTTGTGTTCCCTTCAAGCTAGGTGAAGGACGGCTTTCACACACACTTATCTCTCAGAACTGAGCATGTGGAGAGACGTT
Source organism: Vicugna pacos (assembly GCF_048564905.1). Lineage (NCBI taxonomy): Eukaryota > Metazoa > Chordata > Mammalia > Artiodactyla > Camelidae > Vicugna > Vicugna pacos. Next base: position 75,008,885 of record NW_027328740.1, on the reverse strand, counting down.
CGTTCATCCAGAACAAAGGGAACAGTTTGCAGGAGAAACCCTTTCTCTGGATTCTCAGTCAGTTTCCTAGTGCCGGTTTGAAGTGCCTGCCGTTTTCACTGTAAAACCGAGTTGGAGCTTGTACCTCCCCATATATATGTATGGACTGGAGTTGGCATCTGAAAAGAAACTTTGTGTTCCCTTCAAGCTAGGTGAAGGACGGCTTTCACACACACTTATCTCTCAGAACTGAGCAAGTGGAGAGACGTTCGTTCATCCAGCACAAAGGGAACGGGTTGCAGGAGAAACCCTTACTCTGGTTTCTCAGTCTGTTTCCTAGTGCCGGTTTGAAGTGCCTGCCGTTTTCACTGTAAAACCGAGTTGGAGCTTGTACCTCCCCATATATATGTATGGAGTGGAGTTGGCAACTGAAAAGAAACTTTGTGTTCCCTTCAAGCTAGGTGAAGGACGGCTTTCACACACACTTATCTCTCAGAACTGAGCATGTGGAGAGACGTTCGTTCATCCAGCACAAAGGGAACGGGTTGCAGGTGAAACCCTTACTCTGGTTTCTCAGTCGGTTTCCTAGTGCCGGTTTGAAGTGCCTGCCGTTTTCACTGTAAAACCGAGTTGGAGCTTGTACCTCCCCATATATATATATGGATTGGAGTTGGCAACTGAAAAGAAACTTTGTGTTCCCTTCAAGCTAGGTGAAGGACGGCTTTCACACACACTTATCTCTCAGAACTGAGCATGTGGAGAGACGTTCGTTCATCCAGCACAAAGGGAACGGGTTGCAGGAGAAACCCTTACTCTGGTTTCTCAGTCTGTTTCCTAGTGCCGGTTTGAAGTGCCTGCCGTTTTCACTGTAAAACCGAGTTGGAGCTTGTACCTCCCCATATATATGTATGGAGTGGAGTTGGCAACTGAAAAGAAACTTTGTGTTCCCTTCAAGCTAGGTGAAGGACGGCTTTCACACACACTTATCTCTCAGAACTGAGCATGTGGAGAGACGTTCGTTCATCCAGCACAAAGGGAACGGGTTGCAGGAGAAACCCTTACTCTGGTTTCTCAGTCGGTTTCCTAGTGCCGGTTTGAAGTGCCTGCCGTTTTCACTGTAAAACCGAGTTGGAGCTTGTACCTCCCCATATATATGTATGGAGTGGAGTTGGCAACTGAAAAGAAACTTTGTGTTCCCTTCAAGCTAGGTGAAGGACGGCTTTCACACACACTTTTCTCTCAGAACTGAGCATGTGGAGAGACGTTCGTTCATCCAGCACAAAGGGAACGGGTTGCAGGAGAAACCCTTACTCTGGTTTCTCAGTCTGTTTCCTAGTGCCGGTTTGAAGTGCCTGCCGTTTTCACTGTAAAACCGAGTTGGAGCTTGTACCTCCCCATATATATGTATGGAGTGGAGTTGGCAACTGAAAAGAAACTTTGTGTTCCCTTCAAGCTAGGTGAAGGACGGCTTTCACACACACTTATCTCTCAGAACTGAGCATGTGGAGAGACGTTCGTTCATCCAGCACAAAGGGAACGGGTTGCAGGAGAAACCCTTACTCTGGTTTCTCAGTCTGTTTCCTAGTGCCGGTTTGAAGTGCCTGCCGTTTTCACTGTAAAACCGAGTTGGAGCTTGTACCTCCCCATATATATGTATGGATTGGAGTTGGTAACTGAAAAGAAACTTTGTGTTCCCTTCAATCTAGGTGAAGGACGGCTTTCACACACACTTATCTCTCAGAACTGAGCATGTGGAGAGACGTTCGTTCATCCAGCACAAAGGGAACGGGTTGCAGGAGAAACCCTTACTCTGGTTTCTCAGTCTGTTTCCTAGTGCCGGTTTGAAGTGCCTGCCGTTTTCACTGTAAAACCGAGTTGGAGCTTGTACCTCCCCATATATATGTATGGAGTGGAGTTGGCAACTGAAAAGAAACTTTGTGTTCCCTTCAAGCTAGTTGAAGGACGGCTTTCACACACACTTATCTCTCAGAACTGAGCAAGTGGAGAGACGTTCGTTCATCCAGCACAAAGGGAACGGGTTGCAGGAGAAACCCTTACTCTGGTTTCTCAGTCTGTTTCCTAGTGCCGGTTTGAAGTGCCTGCCGTTTTCACTGTAAAACCGAGTTGGAGCTTGTACCTCCCCATATATATGTATGGAGTGGAGTTGGCAACTGAAAAGAAACTTTGTGTTCCCTTCAAGCTAGGTGAAGGACGGCTTTCACACACACTTATCTCTCAGAACTGAGCATGTGGAGAGACGTTCGTTCATCCAGCACAAAGGGAACGGGTTGCAGGAGCAACCCTTTCTCTGGTTTCTCAGTCTGTTTCCTAGTGCCGGTTTGAAGTGCCTGCCGTTTTCACTGTAAAACCGAGTTGGAGCTTGTACCTCCCCATATATATGTATGGAGTGGAGTTGGCAACTGAAAAGAAACTTTGTGTTCCCTTCAAGCTAGGTGAAGGACGGCTTTCACACACACTTATCTCTCAGAACTGAGCATGTGGAGAGACGTTCGTTCATCCAGCACAAAGGGAACGGGTTGCAGGTGAAACCCTTACTCTGGTTTCTCAGTCGGTTTCCTAGTGCCGGTTTGAAGTGCCTGCCGTTTTCACTGTAAAACCGAGTTGGAGCTTGTACCTCCCCATATATATATATGGATTGGAGTTGGCAACTGAAAAGAAACTTTGTGTTCCCTTCAAGCTAGGTGAAGGACGGCTTTCACACACACTTATCTCTCAGAACTGAGCATGTGGAGAGACGTTCGTTCATCCAGCACAAAGGGAACGGGTTGCAGGAGAAACCCTTACTCTGGTTTCTCAGTCTGTTTCCTAGTGCCGGTTTGAAGTGCCTGCCGTTTTCACTGTAAAACCGAGTTGGAGCTTGTACTTTCCCATATATATGTATGGAGTGGAGTTGGCAACTGAAAAGAAACTTTGTGTTCCCTTCAAGCTAGGTGAAGAACGGCTTTCACACACACTTATCTCTCAGAACTGAGCATGTGGAGAGACGTTCGTTCATCCAGCACAAAGGGAACGGGTTTCAGGAGAAACCCTTACTCTGGTTTCTCAGTCGGTTTCCTAGTGCCGGTTTGAAGTGCCTGCCGTTTTCACTGTAAAACCGAGTTGGAGCTTGTACCTCCCCATATATATGTATGGAGTGGAGTTGGCAACTGAAAAGAAACTTTGTGTTCCCTTCAAGCTAGGTGAAGACGGTTTTCACACACACTTATCTCTCAGAACTGAGCATGTGGAGAGACGTTCGTTCATCCAGCACAAAGGGAACGGGTTTCAGGAGAAACCCTTACTCTGGTTTCTCAGTCTGTTTCCTAGGGCCGGTTTGAAGTGCCTGCCGTTTTCACTGTAAAACCAAGTTGGAGCTTGTACCTCCCCATATATATGTATGGAGTGGAGTTGGCAACTGAAAAGAAACTTTGTGTTCCCTTCAAGCTAGGTGAAGGACGGCTTTCACACACACTTATCTCTCAGAACTGAGCATGTGGAGAGACGTTCGTTCATCCAGCACAAAGGGAACGGGTTGCAGGAGAAACCCTTACTCTGGTTTCTCATTCTGTTTCCTAGTGCCGGTTTGAAGTGCCTGCCGTTTTCACTGTAAAACCGAGTTGGAGCTTGTACCTCCCCATATATATGTATGGAGTGGAGTTGGCAACTGAAAAGAAACTTTGTGTTCCCTTCAAGCTAGGTGAAGGACGGCTTTCACACACACTTATCTCTCAGAACTGAGCATGTGGAGAGACGTTCGTTCATCAAGCACAAAGGGAACGGGTTGCAGGAGAAACCCTTACTCTGGTTTCTCAGTCTGTTTCCTAGTGCCGGTTTGAAGTGCCTGCCGTTTTCACTGTAAAACCGAGTTGGAGCTTGTACCTCCCCATATATATGTATGGAGTGGAGTTGGCAACTGAAAAGAAACTTTGTGTTCCCTTCAAGCTAGGTGAAGGACGGCTTTCACACACACTTATCTCTCAGAACTGAGCATGTGGAGAGACGTTCGTTCATCCAGCACAAAGGGAACGGGTTGCAGGAGCAACCCTATCTCTGGTTTCTCAGTCTGTTTCCTAGTGCCGGTTTGAAGTGCCTGCCGTTTTCACTGTAAAACCGAGTTTGAGCTTGTACCTCCCCATATATATGTATGGAGTGGAGTTTGCAACTGACAAGAAACTTTGTGTTCCCTTCAAGCTAGGTGAAGGACGGCTTTCACACACACTTATCTCTCAGAACTGAGCATGTGGAGAGACGTTCGTTCATCCAGCACAAAGGGAACGGGTTGCAGGTGAAACCCTTACTCTGGTTTCTCAGTCGGTTTCCTAGTGCCGGTTTGAAGTGCCTGCCGTTTTCACTGTAAAACCGAGTTGGAGCTTGTACCTCCCCATATATATATATGGATTGGAGTTGGCAAATGAAAAGAAACTTTGTGTTCCCTTCAAGCTAGGTGAAGGACGGCTTTCACACACACTTATCTCTCAGAACTGAGCATGTGGAGAGACGTTCGTTCATCCAGCACAAAGGGAACGGGTTGCAGGAGAAACCCTTACTCTGGTTTCTCAGTCTGTTTCCTAGTGCCGGTTTGAAGTGCCTGCCGTTTTCACTGTAAAACCGAGTTGGAGCTTGTACCTCCCCATATATATGTATGGAGTGGAGTTGGCAACTGAAAAGAAACTTTGTGTTCCCTTCAAGCTAGGTGAAGGACGGCTTTCACACACACTTATCTCTCAGAACTGAGCATGTGGAGAGACGTTCGTTCATCCAGCACAAAGGGAACGGGTTGCAGGAGAAACCCTTACTCTGGTTTCTCAGTCGGTTTCCTAGTGCCGGTTTGAAGTGCCTGCCGTTTTCACTGTAAAACCGAGTTGGAGCTTGTACCTCCCCATATATATGTATGGAGTGGAGTTGGCAACTGAAAAGAAACTTTGTGTTCCCTTCAAGCTAGGTGAAGGACGGCTTTCACACACACTTTTCTCTCAGAACTGAGCATGTGGAGAGACGTTCGTTCATCCAGCACAAAGGGAACGGGTTGCAGGAGAAACCCTTACTCTGGTTTCTCAGTCTGTTTCCTAGTGCCGGTTTGAAGTGCCTGCCGTTTTCACTGTAAAACCGAGTTGGAGCTTGTACCTCCCCATATATATGTATGGAGTGGAGTTGGCAACTGAAAAGAAACTTTGTGTTCCCTTCAAGCTAGGTGAAGGACGGCTTTCACACACAATTATCTCTCAGAACTGAGCATGTGGAGAGACGTTCGTTCATCCAGCACAAAGGGAACGGGTTGCAGGAGAAACCCTTACTCTGGTTTCTCAGTCTGTTTCCTAGTGCCGGTTTGAAGTGCCTGCCGTTTTCACTGTAAAACCGAGTTGGAGCTTGTTCCTCCCCATATATATGTATGGATTGGAGTTGGTAACTGAAAAGAAACTTTGTGTTCCCTTCAATCTAGGTGAAGGACGGCTTTCACACACACTTATCTCTCAGAACTGAGCATGTGGAGAGACGATCGTTCATCCAGCACAAAGGGAACGGGTTGCAGGAGAAACCCTTACTCTGGTTTCTCAGTCTGTTTCCTAGTGCCGGTTTGAAGTGCCTGCCGTTTTCACTGTAAAACCGAGTTGGAGCTTGTACCTCCCCATATATATGTATGGAGTGGAGTTGGCAACTGAAAAGAAACTTTGTGTTCCCTTCAAGCTAGTTGAAGGACGGCTTTCACACACACTTATCTCTCAGAACTGAGCAAGTGGAGAGACGTTCGTTCATCCAGCACAAAGGGAACGGGTTGCAGGAGAAACCCTTACTCTGGTTTCTCAGTCTGTTTCCTAGTGCCGGTTTGAAGTGCCTGCCGTTTTCACTGTAAAACCGAGTTGGAGCTTGTACCTCCCCATATATATGTATGGAGTTGAGTTGGCAACTTAAAAGAAACTTTGTGTTCCCTTCAAGCTAGGTGAAGGACGGCTTTCACACACAATTATCTCTCAGAACTGAGCATGTGGAGAGACGTTCGTTCATCCAGCACAAAGGGAACGGGTTGCAGGAGAAACCCTTACTCTGGTTTCTCACTCGGTTTCCTAGTGCCGGTTTGAAGTGCCTGCCGTTTTCACTGTAAAACCGAGTTGGAGCTTGTACCTCCCCATATATATGTATGGAGTGGAGTTGGCAACTGAAAAGAAACTTTGTGTTCCCTTCAAGCTAGGTGAAGGACGGCTATCACACACACTTATCTCTCAGAACTGAGCATGTGGAGAGACGTTCGTTCATCCAGCACAAAGGGAACGGGTTGCAGGAGAAACCCTTACTCTGGTTTCTCAGTCTGTTTCCTAGTGCCGGTTTGAAGTGCCTGCCGTTTTCACTGTAAAACCGAGTTGGAGCTTGTACCTCCCCATATATATGTATGGATTGGAGTTGGCAACTGAAAAGAAACTTTGTGTTCCCTTCAAGCTAGGAGAAGGACAGCTTTCACACACACTTATCTCTCAGAACTGAGCATGTGGACAGACGTTCGTTCATCCAGAACAAAGGGAACAGGTTGCAGGAGAAACCCTTACTCTGGATTCTCAGTCGGTTTCCTAGTGCCGGTTTGAAGTGCCTGCCGTTTTCACTGTAAAACCGAGTTGGAGCTTGTACCTCCCCATATATATGTATGGAGTGGAGTTGGCAACTGAAAAGAAACTTTGTGTTCCCTTCAAGCTAGTTGGAGGACGGCTTTCACACACACTTTTCTCTCAGAACTGAGCAAGTGGAGAGACGTTCGTTCATCCAGCACAAAGGGAACGGTTTGCAGGAGAAACCCTTACTCTGGATTCTCAGTCTGTTTCCTAGTGCAGGTTTGAAGTGCCTGCCGTTTTCACTGTAAAACCGAGTTGGAGCTTGTACCTCCCCATATATATGTATGGAGTGGAGTTGGCAACTGAAAAGAAACTTTGTGTTCCCTTCAAGCTAGGTGAAGGACGGCTTTCACACACACTTATCTCTCAGAACTGAGCAAGTGGAGAGACGTTCGTTCATCCAGCACAAAGGGAACGGGTTGCAGGAGAAACCCTTACTCTGGTTTCTCAGTCTGTTTCCTAGTGCCGGTTTGAAGTGCCTGCCGTTTTCACTGTAAAACCGAGTTGGAGCTTGTACCTCCCCATATATATGTATGGAGTTGAGTTGGCAACTGAAAAGAAACTTTGTGTTCCCTTCAAGCTAGGTGAAGGACGGCTTTCACACACACTTATCTCTCAGAACTGAGCATGTGGAGAGACGTTCGTTCATCCAGCACAAAGGGAACGGGTTGCAGGAGAAACCCTTACTCTGGTTTCTCAGTCTGTTTCCTAGTGCCGGTTTGAAGTGCCTGCCGTTTTCACTGTAAAACCGAGTTGGAGCTTGTACCTCCCCATATATATGTATGGAGTGGAGTTGGCAACTGAAAAGAAACTTTGTGTTCCCTTCAAGCTAGGTGAAGGACGGCTTTCACACACACTTATCTCTCAGAACTGAGCATGTGGAGAGACGTTCGTTCATCCAGCACAAAGGGAACGGGTTGCAGGAGAAACCCTTACTCTGGTTTCTCAGTCGGTTTACTAGTGCCGGTTTGAAGTGCCTGCCGTTTTCACTGTAAAACCGAGTTGGAGCTTGTACCACCCCATATATATGTATGGAGTGGAGTTGGCAACTGAAAAGAAACTTTGTGTTCCCTTCAAGCTAGGTGAAGGACGGCTTTCACACACACTTATCTCTCAGAACTGAGCATGTGGAGAGACGTTCGTTCATCCAGCACAAAGGGAACGGGTTGCAGGAGAAACCCTTACTCTGGTTTCTCAGTCTGTTTCCTAGTGCCGGTTTGAAGTGCCTGCCGTTTTCACTGTAAAACCGAGATGGAGCCTGAACCTCCCCATATATATGTATGGAGTGGAGTTGGCAACTGAAAAGAAACTTTGTGTTCCCTTCAAGCTAGGTGAAGGACGGCTTTCACACACACTTATCTCTCAGAAATGAGCATGTGGAGAGACGTTCGTTCATCCAGCACAAAGGGAACGGGTTGCAGGAAAAACCCTTACTCTGGTTTCTCAGTCGGTTTCCTAGTGCCGGTTTGAAGTGCCTGCCGTTTTCACTGTAAAACCGACTTGGAGCTTGTACCTCCCCATATATATGTATGGAGTGGAGTTGGCAACTGAAAAGAAACTTTGGGTTCCCTTCAAGCTAGGTGAAGGACGGCTTTCACACACACTTATCTCTCAGAACTGAGCATGTGGAGAGACGTTCGTTCATCCAGCACAAAGGGAACGGGTTGCAGGAGAAACCCTTACTCTGGTTTCTCAGTCTGTTTCCTAGTGCCGGTTTGAAGTGCCTGCCGTTTTCACTGTAAAACCGAGTTGGAGCTTGTACCTCCCCATATATATGTATGGAGTGGAGTTGGCAACTGAAAAGAAACTTTGTGTTCCCTTCAAGCTAGGTGAAGGACGGCTTTCACACACACTTATCTCTCAGAACTGAGCATGTGGAGAGACGTTCGTTCATCCAGCACAAAGGGAACGGGTTGCAGGAGAAACCCTTACTCTGGTTTCTCAGTCTGTTTCCTAGTGCCGGTTTGAAGTGCCTGCCGTTTTCACTGTAAAACCGAGTTGGAGCTTGTACCTACCCATATATATGTATGGAGTGGAGTTGGCAACTGAAAAGAAACTTTGTGTTCCCTTCAAGCTAGGTGAAGGACGGCTTTCACACACACTTATCTCTCAGAACTGAGCATGTGGAGAGACGTTCGTTCATCCAGCACAAAGGGAACGGGTTGCAGGTGAAACCCTTACTCTGGTTTCTCAGTCTGTTTCCTAGTGCCGGTTTGAAGTGCCTGCCGTTTTCACTGTAAAACCGAGTTGGAGCTTGTACCTCCCCATATATATGTATGGAGTGGAGTTGGCAACTGAAAAGAAACTTTGTGTTCCCTTCAAGCTAGGTAAAGGACGGCTTTCACACACACTTATCTCTCAGAACTGAGCAAGTGGAGAGACGTTCGTTCATCCAGCACAAAGGGAACGGGTTGCAGGAGACACCCTTACTCTGGTTTCTCAGTCTGTTTCCTAGTGCCGGTTTGAAGTGCCTGCCGTTTTCACTGTAAAACCGAGTTGGAGCTTGTACCTCCCCATATATATGTATGGAGTGGAGTTGGAAACTGAAAAGAAACTTTGTGTTCCCTTCAAGCTAGCTGAAGGACGGCTTTCACACACACTTATCTCTCAGAAATGAGCATGTGGAGAGACGTTCGTTCATCCAGCACAAAGGGAACGGGTTGCAGGAGAAACCCTTACTCTGGTTTCTCAGTCTGTTTCCTAGTGCCGGTTTTAAGTGCCTGCCGTTTTCACTGTAAAACCGAGTTGGAGCTTGTTCCTCCCCATATATATGTATGGATTGGAGTTGGTAACTGAAAAGAAACTTTGTGTTCCCTTCAATCTAGGTGAAGGACGGCTTTCACACACACTTATCTCTCAGAACTGAGCATGTGGAGAGACGATCGTTCATCCAGCACAAAGGGAACGGGTTGCAGGAGAAACCCTTACTCTGGTTTCTCAGTCTGTTTCCTAGTGCCGGTTTGAAGTGCCTGCCGTTTTCACTGTAAAACCGAGTTGGAGCTTGTACCTCCCCATATATATGTATGGAGTGGAGTTGGCAACTGAAAAGAAACTTTGTGTTCCCTTCAAGCTAGTTGAAGGACGGCTTTCACACACACTTATCTCTCAGAACTGAGCAAGTGGAGAGACGTTCGTTCATCCAGCACAAAGGGAACGGGTTGCAGGAGAAACCCTTACTCTGGTTTCTCAGTCTGTTTCCTAGTGCCGGTTTGAAGTGCCTGCCGTTTTCACTGTAAAACCGAGTTGGAGCTTGTACCTCCCCATATATATGTATGGAGTTGAGTTGGCAACTTAAAAGAAACTTTGTGTTCCCTTCAAGCTAGGTGAAGGACGGCTTTCACACACAATTATCTCTCAGAACTGAGCATGTGGAGAGACGTTCGTTCATCCAGCACAAAGGGAACGGGTTGCAGGAGAAACCCTTACTCTGGTTTCTCACTCGGTTTCCTAGTGCCGGTTTGAAGTGCCTGCCGTTTTCACTGTAAAACCGAGTTGGAGCTTGTACCTCCCCATATATATGTATGGAGTGGAGTTGGCAACTGAAAAGAAACTTTGTGTTCCCTTCAAGCTAGGTGAAGGACGGCTATCACACACACTTATCTCTCAGAACTGAGCATGTGGAGAGACGTTCGTTCATCCAGCACAAAGGGAACGGGTTGCAGGAGAAACCCTTACTCTGGTTTCTCAGTCTGTTTCCTAGTGCCGGTTTGAAGTGCCTGCCGTTTTCACTGTAAAACCGAGTTGGAGCTTGTACCTCCCCATATATATGTATGGATTGGAGTTGGCAACTGAAAAGAAACTTTGTGTTCCCTTCAAGCTAGGAGAAGGACAGCTTTCACACACACTTATCTCTCAGAACTGAGCATGTGGACAGACGTTCGTTCATCCAGAACAAAGGGAACAGGTTGCAGGAGAAACCCTTACTCTGGATTCTCAGTCGGTTTCCTAGTGCCGGTTTGAAGTGCCTGCCGTTTTCACTGTAAAACCGAGTTGGAGCTTGTACCTCCCCATATATATGTATGGAGTGGAGTTGGCAACTGAAAAGAAACTTTGTGTTCCCTTCAAGCTAGTTGGAGGACGGCTTTCACACACACTTTTCTCTCAGAACTGAGCAAGTGGAGAGACGTTCGTTCATCCAGCACAAAGGGAACGGTTTGCAGGAGAAACCCTTACTCTGGATTCTCAGTCTGTTTCCTAGTGCAGGTTTGAAGTGCCTGCCGTTTTCACTGTAAAACCGAGTTGGAGCTTGTACCTCCCCATATATATGTATGGAGTGGAGTTGGCAACTGAAAAGAAACTTTGTGTTCCCTTCAAGCTAGGTGAAGGACGGCTTTCACACACACTTATCTCTCAGAACTGAGCAAGTGGAGAGACGTTCGTTCATCCAGCACAAAGGGAACGGGTTGCAGGAGAAACCCTTACTCTGGTTTCTCAGTCTGTTTCCTAGTGCCGGTTTGAAGTGCCTGCCGTTTTCACTGTAAAACCGAGTTGGAGCTTGTACCTCCCCATATATATGTATGGAGTTGAGTTGGCAACTGAAAAGAAACTTTGTGTTCCCTTCAAGCTAGGTGAAGGACGGCTTTCACACACACTTATCTCTCAGAACTGAGCATGTGGAGAGACGTTCGTTCATCCAGCACAAAGGGAACGGGTTGCAGGAGAAACCCTTACTCTGGTTTCTCAGTCTGTTTCCTAGTGCCGGTTTGAAGTGCCTGCCGTTTTCACTGTAAAACCGAGTTGGAGCTTGTACCTCCCCATATATATGTATGGAGTGGAGTTGGCAACTGAAAAGAAACTTTGTGTTCCCTTCAAGCTAGGTGAAGGACGGCTTTCACACACACTTATCTCTCAGAACTGAGCATGTGGAGAGACGTTCGTTCATCCAGCACAAAGGGAACGGGTTGCAGGAGAAACCCTTACTCTGGTTTCTCAGTCGGTTTACTAGTGCCGGTTTGAAGTGCCTGCCGTTTTCACTGTAAAACCGAGTTGGAGCTTGTACCACCCCATATATATGTATGGAGTGGAGTTGGCAACTGAAAAGAAACTTTGTGTTCCCTTCAAGCTAGGTGAAGGACGGCTTTCACACACACTTATCTCTCAGAACTGAGCATGTGGAGAGACGTTCGTTCATCCAGCACAAAGGGAACGGGTTGCAGGAGAAACCCTTACTCTGGTTTCTCAGTCTGTTTCCTAGTGCCGGTTTGAAGTGCCTGCCGTTTTCACTGTAAAACCGAGATGGAGCCTGAACCTCCCCATATATATGTATGGAGTGGAGTTGGCAACTGAAAAGAAACTTTGTGTTCCCTTCAAGCTAGGTGAAGGACGGCTTTCACACACACTTATCTCTCAGAAATGAGCATGTGGAGAGACGTTCGTTCATCCAGCACAAAGGGAACGGGTTGCAGGAAAAACCCTTACTCTGGTTTCTCAGTCGGTTTCCTAGTGCCGGTTTGAAGTGCCTGCCGTTTTCACTGTAAAACCGACTTGGAGCTTGTACCTCCCCATATATATGTATGGAGTGGAGTTGGCAACTGAAAAGAAACTTTGTGTTCCCTTCAAGCTAGGTGAAGGACGGCTTTCACACACACTTATCTCTCAGAACTGAGCATGTGGAGAGACGTTCGTTCATCCAGCACAAAGGGAACGGGTTGCAGGAGAAACCCTTACTCTGGTTTCTCAGTCTGTTTCCTAGTGCCGGTTTGAAGTGCCTGCCGTTTTCACTGTAAAACCGAGTTGGAGCTTGTACCTCCCCATATATATGTATGGAGTGGAGTTGGCAACTGAAAAGAAACTTTGTGTTCCCTTCAAGCTAGGTGAAGGACGGCTTTCACACACACTTATCTCTCAGAACTGAGCATGTGGAGAGACGTTCGTTCATCCAGCACAAAGGGAACGGGTTGCAGGAGAAACCCTTACTCTGGTTTCTCAGTCTGTTTCCTAGTGCCGGTTTGAAGTGCCTGCCGTTTTCACTGTAAAACCGAGTTGGAGCTTGTACCTACCCATATATATGTATGGAGTGGAGTTGGCAACTGAAAAGAAACTTTGTGTTCCCTTCAAGCTAGGTGAAGGACGGCTTTCACACACACTTATCTCTCAGAACTGAGCATGTGGAGAGACGTTCGTTCATCCAGCACAAAGGGAACGGGTTGCAGGTGAAACCCTTACTCTGGTTTCTCAGTCTGTTTCCTAGTGCCGGTTTGAAGTGCCTGCCGTTTTCACTGTAAAACCGAGTTGGAGCTTGTACCTCCCCATATATATGTATGGAGTGGAGTTGGCAACTGAAAAGAAACTTTGTGTTCCCTTCAAGCTAGGTAAAGGACGGCTTTCACACACACTTATCTCTCAGAACTGAGCAAGTGGAGAGACGTTCGTTCATCCAGCACAAAGGGAACGGGTTGCAGGAGACACCCTTACTCTGGTTTCTCAGTCTGTTTCCTAGTGCCGGTTTGAAGTGCCTGCCGTTTTCACTGTAAAACCGAGTTGGAGCTTGTACCTCCCCATATATATGTATGGAGTGGAGTTGGAAACTGAAAAGAAACTTTGTGTTCCCTTCAAGCTAGCTGAAGGACGGCTTTCACACACACTTATCTCTCAGAAATGAGCATGTGGAGAGACGTTCGTTCATCCAGCACAAAGGGAACGGGTTGCAGGAGAAACCCTTACTCTGGTTTCTCAGTCTGTTTCCTAGTGCCGGTTTTAAGTGCCTGCCGTTTTCACTGTAAAACCGAGTTGGAGCTTGTACCTCCCCATATATATGTATGGAGTGGAGTTGGCAACTGAAAAGAAACTTTGTGTTCCCTTCAAGCTAGGTGAAGGACGGCTTTCACACACACTTATCTCTCAGAACTGAGCATGTGGAGAGACGTTCGTTCATCCAGCACAAAGGGAAAGGGTTGCAGGAGAAACCCTTACTCTGTTTTCTCAGTCTGTTTCCTAGTGCCGGTTTGAAGTGCCTGCCGTTTTCACTGTAAAACCGAGTTGGAGCTTGTACCTCCCCATATATATGTATGGAGTGGAGTTGGCAACTGAAAAGAAACTTTGTGTTCCCTTCAAGCTAGGTGAAGGACGGCTTTCACACACACTTATCTCTCAGAACTGAGCATGTGGAGAGACGTTCGTTCATCCAGCACAAAGGGAACGGGTTGCAGGAGAAACCCTTACTCTGGTTTCTCAGTCTGTTTCCTAGTGCCGGTTTGAAGTGCCTGCCGTTTTCACTGTAAAACCGAGTTGGAGCTTGTACCTCCCCATATATATGTATGGAGTGGAGTTGGCAACTGAAAAGAAACTTTGTGTTCCCTTCAAGCTAGGTGAAGGACGGCTTTCACACACACTTATCTCTCAGAACTGAGCATGTGGAGAGACGTTCGTTCATCCAGCACAAAGGGAACGGGTTGCAGGAGAAACCCTTACTCTGGTTTCTCAGTCTGTTTCCTAGTGCCGGTTTGAAGTGCCTGCCGTTTTCACTGTAAAACCGAGTTGGAGCTTGTACCTCCCCATATATATGTATGGAGTGGAGTTGGCAACTGAAAAGAAACTTTGTGTTCCCTTCAAGCTAGGTGAAGGACGGCTTTCACACACACTTATCTCTCAGAACTGAGCAAGTGGAGAGACGTTCGTTCATCCAGCACAAAGGGAACGGGTTGCAGGAGAAACCCTTACTCTGGTTTCTCAGTCTGTTTCCTAGTGCCGGTTTGAAGTGCCTGCCGTTTTCACTGTAAAACCGAGTTGGAGCTTGTACCTCCCCATATATATGTATGGAGTGGAGTTGGCAACTGAAAAGAAACTTTGTGTTCCCTTCAAGCTAGGTGAAGGACGGCTTTCACACACACTTATCTCTCAGAACTGAGCATGTGGAGAGACGTTCGTTCATCCAGCACAAAGGGATCGGGTTGCAGGTGAAACCCTTACTCTGGTTTCTCAGTCTGTTTCCTAGTGCCGGTTTGAAGTGCCTGCCGTTTTCACTGTAAAACCGAGTTGGAGCTTGTACCTCCCCATATATATGTATGGATTGGAGTTGGCAACTGAAAAGAATCTTTGTGTTCCCTTCAAGCTAGGTGAAGGACGGCTTTCACACACACTTATCTCTCAGAACTGAGCATGTGGAGAGACGTTCGTTCATCCAGCACAAAGGGAACGGGTTGCAGGAGAAACCCTTACTCTGGTTTCTCAGTCTGTTTCCTAGTGCCGGTTTGAAGTGCCTGCCGTTTTCACTGTAAAACCGAGTTGGAGCTTGTACCTCCCCATATATATGTATGGAGTGGAGTTGGCAACTGAAAAGAAACTTTGTGTTCCCTTCAAGCTAGGTGAAGGACGGCTTTCACACACACTTATCTCTCAGAACTGAGCAAGTGGAGAGACGTTCGTTCATCCAGCACAAAGGGAACGGGTTGCAGGAGAAACCCTTACTCTGGTTTCTCAGTCTGTTTCCTATTGCCGGTTTGAAGTGCCTGCCGTTTTCACTGTAAAACCGAGTTGGAGCTTGTACCTCCCCATATATATGTATGGAGTGGAGTTGGCAACTGAAAAGAAACTTTGTGTTCCCTTCAAGCTAGGTGAAGGACGGCTTTCACACACACTTATCTCTCAGAACTGAGCATGTGGAGAGACGTTCGTTCATCCAGCACAAAGGGATCGGGTTGCAGGTGAAACCCTTACTCTGGTTTCTCAGTCTGTTTCCTAGTGCCGGTTTGAAGTGCCTGCCGTTTTCACTGTAAAACCGAGTTGGAGCTTGTACCTCCCCATATATATGTATGGAGTGGAGTTGGCAACTGAAAAGAAACTTTGTGTTCCCTTCAAGCTAGGTGAAGGACGGCTTTCACACACACTTATCTCTCAGAACTGAGCATGTGGAGAGACGTTCGTTCATCCAGCACAAAGGGAACGGTTGCAGGAGAAACCCTTACTCTGGTTTCTCAGTCTGTTTCCTAGTGCCGGTTTGAAGTGCCTGCCGTTTTCACTGTAAACCCGAGTTGGAGCTTGTACCTCCCCATATATATGTATGGAGTGGAGTTGGCAACTGAAAAGAAACTTTGTGTTCCCTTCAAGCTAGGTGAAGGACGGCTTTCACACACACTTATCTCTCAGAACTGAGCATGTGGAGAGACGTTCGTTCATCCAGCACAAAGGGAACGGGTTGCAGGAGAAACCCTTACTCTGGTTTCTCAGTCGGTTTCCCAGTGCCGGTTTGAAGTGCCTGCAGTTTTCACTGTAAAACCGAGTTGGAGCCTGTACCTCCCCATATATATGTATGGAGTGGAGTTGGCAACTGAAAAGAAACTTTGTGTTCCCTTCAAGCTAGGTGAAGGACGGCTTTCACACACACTTATCTCTCAGAACTGAGCATGTGGAGAGACGTTCGTTCATGCAGCACAAAGGGAACGGGTTGCAGGAGAAACCCTTACTCTGGTTTCTCAGTCGGTTTCCTAGTGCCGGTTTGAAGTGCCTGCAGTTTTCACTGTAAAACCGAGTTGGAGCTTGTACCTCCCCATATATATGTATGGAGTGGAGTTGGCAACTGAAAAGAAACTTTGTGTTCCCTTCAAGCTAGGTGAAGGACGGCTTTCACACACACTTATCTCTCAGAACGGAGCATGTGGAGAGACGTTCGTTCATCCAGCACAAAGGGAACGGGTTGCAGGAGAAACCCTTACTCTGGTTTCTCAGTCTGTTTCCTAGTGCCGGTTTGAAGTGCCTGCCGTTTTCACTGTAAAACCGAGTTGGAGCTTGTACCTCCCCATATATATGTATGGAGTGGAGTTGGCAACTGAAAAGAAACTTTGTGTTCCCTTCAAGCTAGGTGAAGGACGGCTTTCACACACACTTATCTCTCAGAACTGAGCATGTGGAGAGACGTTCGTTCATCCAGCACAAAGGGAACGGGTTGCAGGAGAAACCCTTTCTCTGGTTTCTCAGTCTGTTTCCTAGTGCCGGTTTGAAGTGCCTGCCGTTTTCACTGTAAAACCAAGTTGAAGCTTGTGCCTCCCCATATATATGTATGGAGTGGATTTGGCAACTGAAAAGAAACTTTGTGTTCCCTTCAAGCTAGGTGAAGGACGGCTTTCACACACACTTATCTCTCAGAACTGAGCATGTGGAGAGACGTTCGTTCATCCAGCACAAAGGGAACGGTTGCAGGAGAAACCCTTACTCTGGTTTCTCAGTCGGTTTCCTAGTGCCGGTTTGAAGTGCCTGCAGTTTTCACTGTAAACCCGAGTTGGAGCTTGTACCTCCCCATATATATGTATGGAGTGGAGTTGGCAACTGAAAAGAAACTTTGTGTTCCCTTCAAGCTAGGTGAAGGACCGCTTTCACACACACTTATCTCTCAGAACTGAGCATGTGGAGAGACGTTCGTTCATCCAGCACAAAGGGAACGGGTTGCAGGAGAAACCCTTACTCTGGTTTCTCAGTCGGTTTCCTAGTGCCGGTTTGAAATGCCTGCCGTTTTCACTGTAAATCCGAGTTGGAGCTTGTACCTCCCCATATATATGTATGGAGTGGAGTTGGCAACTGAAAAGAAACTTTGTGTTCCCTTCAAGCTAGGTGAAGGACGGCTTTCACACACACTTATCTCTCAGAACTGAGCATGTGGAGAGACGTTCGTTCATGCAGCACAAAGGGAACGGGTTGCAGGAGAAACCCTTACTCTGGTTTCTCAGTCGGTTTCCTAGTGCCGGTTTGAAGTGCCTGCAGTTTTCACTGTAAAACCGAGTTGGAGCTTGTACCTCCCCATATATATGTATGGACTGGAGTTGGCAACTGAAAAGAAACTTTGTGTTCCCTTCAAGCTAGGTGAAGGACGGCTTTCACACACACTTATCTCTCAGAACTGAGCATGTGGAGAGACGTTCGTTCATCCAGCACAAAGGGAACGGGTTGCAGGAGAAACCCTTACTCTGGTTTCTCAGTCTGTTTCCTAGTGCCGGTTTGAAGTGCCTGCCGTTTTCACTGTAAAACCGAGTTGGAGCTTGTACATCCCCATATATATGTATGGAGTGGAGTTGGCAACTGAAAAGAAACTTTGTGTTCCCTTCAAGCTAGGTGAAGGACGGCTTTCACACACACTTATCTCTCAGAACTGAGCATGTGGAGAGACGTTCGTTCATGCAGCAGAAAGGGAACGGGTTGCAGGAGAAACCCTTACTCTGTTTTCTCAGTCGGTTTCCTAGTGCCGGTTTGAAGTGCCTGCAGTTTTCACTGTAAAACCGAGTTGGAGCTTGAACCTCCCCATATATATGTATGGAGTGGAGTTGGCAACTGAAAAGAAACTTTGTGTTCCCTTCAAGCTAGGTGAAGGACGGCTTTCACACACACTTATCTCTCAGAACTGAGCATGTGGAGAGACGTTCGTTCATCCAGCACAAAGGGAACGGGTTGCAGGAGAAACCCTTTCTCTGGTTTCTCAGTCTGTTTCCTAGTGCCGGTTTGAAGTGCCTGCCGTTTTCACTGTAAAACCAAGTTGAAGCTTGTGCCTCCCCATATATATGTATGGAGTGGATTTGGCAACTGAAAAGAAACTTTGTGTTCCCTTCAAGCTAGGTGAAGGACGGCTTTCACACACACTTATCTCTCAGAACTGAGCATGTGGAGAGACGTTCGTTCATCCAGCACAAAGGGAACGGGTTGCAGGAGAAACCCTTACTCTGGTTTCTCAGTCTGTTTCCTAGTGCCGGTTTGAAGTGCCTGCCGTTTTCACTGTAAACCCGAGTTGGAGCTTGTACCTCCCCATATATATGTATGGAGTGGAGTTGGCAACTGAAAAGAAACTTTGTGTTCCCTTCAAGCTAGGTGAAGGACGGCTTTCACACACACTTATCTCTCAGAACTGAGCATGTGGAGAGACGTTCGTTCATCCAGCACAAAGGGAACGGGTTGCAGGAGAAACCCTTACTCTGGTTTCTCAGTCTGTTTCCTAGTGCCGGTTTGAAGTGCCTGCAGTTTTCACTGTAAAACCGAGTTAGAGCTTGTACCTCCCCATATATATGTATGGACTGGAGTTGGCTACTGAAAAGAAACTTTGTGTTCCCTTCAAGCTAGGTGAAGGACGGCTTTCACACACACTTATCTCTCAGAACTGAGCATGTGGAGAGACGTTCGTTCATGCAGCACAAAGGGAACGGGTTGCAGGAGAAACCCTTACTCTGGTTTCTCAGTCGGTTTCCTAGTGCCGGTTTGAAGTGCCTGCCGTTTTCACTGTAAAACCGAGTTGGAGCTTGTACCTACCCATATATATGTATGGAGTGGAGTTGGCAACTGAAAAGAAACTTTGTGTTCCCTTCAAGCTAGGTGAAGGACGGCTTTCACACACACTTATCTCTCAGAACTGAGCATGTGGAGAGACGTTCGTTCATCCAGCACAAAGGGAACGGTTGCAGGAGAAACCCTTACTCTGGTTTCTCAGTCTGTTTCCTAGTGCCGGTTTGAAGTGCCTGCCTTTTTCATTGTAAACCCGAGTTGGAGCTTGTACCTCCCCATATATATGTATGGAGTGGAGTTGGCAAATGAAAAGAAACTTTGTGTTTCCTTCAAGATAGGTGAAGTACGGCTTTCACACACACTTATCTCTCAGAACTGAGCATGTGGAGAGACGTTCGTTCATCCAGCACACAGGGAACGGGTTGCAGGAGAAACCCTTACTCTGGTTTCTCAGTCTGTTTCCAAGTGCCGGTTTGAAGTGCCTGCCGTTTTCACTGTAAAACCGAGTTGGAGCTTGTACCTCCCCATATATATGTATGGAGTGGAGTTGGCAACTGAAAAGAAACTTTGTGTTCCCTTCAAGCTAGGTGAAGGACGGCTTTCACACACACTTATCTCTCAGAACTGAGCATGTGGAGAGACGTTCGTTCATCCAGCACAAAGGGAACGGGTTGCAGGAGAAACCCTTACTCTGGTTTCTCAGTCGGTTTCCTAGTGCCGGTTTGAAGTGCCTGCAGTTTTCACTGTAAAACCGAGTTGGAGCTTGTACCTCCCCATATATATGTATGGAGTGGAGTTGGCAACTGAAAAGAAACTTTGTGTTCCCTTCAAGCTAGGTGAAGGACGGCTTTCACACACACTTATCTCTCAGAACTGAGCATGTGGAGAGACGTTCGTTCATCCAGCACAAAGGGAACGGGTTGCAGGAGAAACCCTTACTCTGGTTTCTCAGTCTGTTTCCTAGTGCCGGTTTGAAGTGCCTGCCGTTTTCACTGTAAAACCGAGTTGGAGCTTGTACCTCCCCATATATATGTATGGAGTGGAGTTGGCAACTGAAAAGAAACTTTGTGTTCCCTTCAAGCTAGGTGAAGGACGGCTTTCACACACACTTATCTCTCAGAACTGAGCATGTGGAGAGACGTTCGTTCATCCAGCACAAAGGGAACGGGTTGCAGGAGAAACCCTTACTCTGGTTTCTCAGTCTGTTTCCTAGTGCCGGTTTGAAGTGCCTGCCGTTTTCACTGTAAAACCGAGTTGGAGCTTGTACCTCCCCATATATATGTATGGACTGGAGTTGGCAACTGAAAAGAAACTTTGTGTTCCCTTCAAGCTAGGTGAAGGACGGCTTTCACACACACTTATCTCTCAGAACTGAGCATGTGGAGAGACGTTCGTTCATGCAGCACAAAGGGAACGGTTTGCAGGAGAAACCCTTACTCTGGTTTCTCAGTCGGTTTCCTAGTGCCGGTTTGAAGTGCCTGCCGTTTTCACTGTAAAACCGAGTTGGAGCTTGTACCTCCCCATATATATGTATGGAGTGGAGTTGGCAACTGAAAAGAAACTTTGTGTTCCCTTCAAGCTAGGTGAAGGACGGCTTTCACACACACTTATCTCTCAGAACTGAGCATGTGGAGAGACGTTCGTTCATGCAGCACAAAGGGAACGGGTTGCAGGAGAAACCCTTACTCTGGTTTCTCAGTCTGTTTCCTAGTGCCGGTTTGAAGTGCCTGCCGTTTTCACTGTAAAACCGAGTTGGAGCTTGTACCTCCCCATATATATGTATGGAGTGGAGTTGGCAACTGAAAAGAAACTTTGTGTTCCCTTCAAGCTAGGTGAAGGACGGCTTTCACACACACTTATCTCTCAGAACTGAGCATGTGGAGAGACGTTCGTTCATGCAGCACAAAGGGAACGGGTTGCAGGAGAAACCCTTACTCTGGTTTCTCAGTCTGTTTCCTAGTGCCGGTTTGAAGTGCCTGCCGTTTTCACTGTAAAACCGAGTTGGAGCTTGTACCTCCCCATATATATGTATGGAGTGGAGTTGGCAACTGAAAAGAAACTTTGTGTTCCCTTCAAGCTAGGTGAAGGACGGCTTTCACACACACTTATCTCTCAGAACTGAGCATGTGGAGAGACGTTCGTTCATCCAGCACAAAGGGAACGGGTTGCAGGAGAAACCCTTACTCTGGTTTCTCAGTCTGTTTCCTAGTGCCGGTTTGAAGTGCCTGCCGTTTTCACTGTAAAACCGAGTTGGAGCTTGTACCTCCCCATATATATGTATGGAGTGGAGTTGGCAACTGAAAAGAAACTTTGTGTTCCCTTCAAGCTAGGTGAAGGACGGCTTTCACACACACTTATCTCTCAGAACTGAGCATGTGGAGAGACGTTCGTTCATGCAGCACAAAGGGAACGGGTTGCAGGAGAAACCCTTACTCTGGTTTCTCAGTCGGTTTCCTAGTGCCGGTTTGAAGTGCCTGCAGTTTTCACTGTAAAACCGAGTTGGAGCTTGTACCTCCCCATATATATGTATGGAGTGGAGTTGGCAACTGAAAATAAACTTTGTGTTCCCTTCAAGCTAGGTGAAGGACGGCTTTCACACACACTTATCTCTCAGAACTGAGCATGTGGAGAGACGTTCGTTCATCCAGCACAAAGGGAACGGGTTGCAGGAGAAACCCTTTCTCTGGTTTCTCAGTCTGTTTCCTAGTGCCGGTTTGAAGTGCCTGCCGTTTTCACTGTAAAACCAAGTTGAAGCTTGTGCCTCCCCATATATATGTATGGAGTGGAGTTGGCAACTGAAAAGAAACTTTGTGTTCCCTTCAAGCTAGGTGAAGGACGGCTTTCAAACACACTTATCTCTCAGAACTGAGCATGTGGAGAGACGTTCGTTCATCCAGCACAAAGGGAACGGGTTGCAGGAGAAACCCTTACTCTGGTTTCTCAGTCTGTTTCCTAGTGCCGGTTTGAAGTGCCTGCCGTTTTCACTGTAAACCCGAGTTGGAGCTTGTACCTCCCCATATATATGTATGGAGTGGAGTTGGCAACTGAAAAGAAACTTTGTGTTCCATTCAAGCTAGGTGAAGGACGGCTTTCACACACACTTATCTCTCAGAACTGAGCATGTGGAGAGACGTTCGTTCATCCAGCACAAAGGGAACGGGTTGCAGGAGAAACCCTTACTCTGGTTTCTCAGTCTGTTTCCTAGTGCCGGTTTGAAGTGCCTGCCATTTTCACTGTAAAACCGAGTTGTAGCTTGTACCTCCCCATATATATGTATGGACTGGAGTTGGGAACTGAAAAGAAACTTTGTGTTCCCTTCAAGCTAGGTGAAGGACGGCTTTGACACACACTTATCTCTCAGAACTGAGCATGTGGAGAGACGTTCGTTCATGCAGCACAAAGGGAACGGGTTGCAGGAGAAACCCTTACTCTGGTTTCTCAGTCGGTTTCCTAGTGCCGGTTTGAAGTGCCTGCCGTTTTCACTGTAAAACCGAGTTGGAGCTTGTACCTACCCATATATATGTATGGAGTGGAGTTGGCAACTGAAAAGAAACTTTGTGTTCCCTTCAAGCTAGGTGAAGGACGGCTTTCACACACACTTATCTCTCAGAACTGAGCATGTGGAGAGACGTTCGTTCATGCAGCACAAAGGGAACGGGTTGCAGGAGAAACCCTTTCTCTGGTTTCTCAGTCTGTTTCCTAGTGCTGGTTTGAAGTGCCTGCCGTTTTCACTGTAAAACCAAGTGGAAGCTTGTGCCTCCCCATATATATGTATGGAGTGGAGTTGGCAACTGAAAGGAAACTTTGTGTTCCCTTCAAGCTAGGTGAAGGACGGCTTTCACACACACTTATCTCTCAGAACTGAGCATGTGGAGAGACGTTCGTTCATCCAGCACAAAGGGAACGGGTTGCAGGAGAAACCCTTACTCTGGTTTCTCAGTCTGTTTCCTAGTGCCGGTTTGAAGTGCCTGCCGTTTTCACTGTAAACCCGAGTTGGAGCTTGTACCTCCCCATATATATGTATGGAGTGGAGTTGGCAACTGAAAAGAAACTTTGTGTTCCCTTCAAGCTAGGTGAAGGACGGCTTTCACACACACTTATCTCTCAGAACTGAGCATGTGGAGAGACGTTCGTTCATCCAGCACAAAGGGAACGGGTTGCAGGAGAAACCCTTACTCTGGTTTCTCAGTCTGTTTCCTAGTGCCGGTTTGAAGTGCCTGCCGTTTTCACTGTAAAACCGAGTTGGAGCTTGTACTTCCCCATATATATGTATGGACTGGAGTTGGCAACTGAAAAGAAACTTTGTGTTCCCTTCAAGCTAGGTGAAGGACGGCTTTCACACACACTTATCTCTCAGAACTGAGCATGTGGAGAGACGTTCGTTCATGCAGCACAAAGGGAACGGGTTGCAGGAGAAACCCTTACTCTGGTTTCTCAGTCGGTTTCCTAGTGCCGGTTTGAAGTGCCTGCAGTTTTCACTGTAAAACCGAGTTGGAGCTTGTACCTCCCCATATATATGTATGGAGTGGAGTTGGCAACTGAAAAGAAACTTTGTGTTCCCTTCAAGCTAGGTGAAGGAC
The DNA here is from genome assembly GCF_048564905.1 of Vicugna pacos. Classification (NCBI taxonomy): domain Eukaryota; kingdom Metazoa; phylum Chordata; class Mammalia; order Artiodactyla; family Camelidae; genus Vicugna; species Vicugna pacos. The sequence continues at coordinate 74,985,532 of NW_027328740.1, read as the reverse complement.
GGCTTTCACACACACTTATCTCTCAGAACTGAGCATGTGGAGAGACGTTCGTTCATCCAGCACAAAGGGAACGGGTTGCAGGAGAAACCCTTACTCTGGTTTCTCAGTCTGTTTCCTAGTGCCGGTTTGAAGTGCCTGCCGTTTTCACTGTAAAACCGAGTTGGAGCTTGTACCTCCCCATATATATGTATGGACTGGAGTTGGCAACTGAAAAGAAACTTTGTGTTCCCTTCAAGCTAGGTGAAGGACGGCTTTCACACACACTTATCTCTCAGAACTGAGCATGTGGAGAGACGTTCGTTCATCCAGCACAAAGGGAACGGGTTGCAGGAGAAACCCTTACTCTGGTTTCTCAGTCGGTTTCCTAGTGCCGGTTTGAAGTGCCTGCCGTTATCACTGTAAAACCGAGTTGGAGCTTGTACCTCCCCATATATATGTATGGACTGGAGTTGGCAACTGAAAAGAAACTTTGTGTTCCCTTCAAGCTAGGTGAAGGACGGCTTTCACACACACTTATCTCTCAGAACTGAGCATGTGGAGAGACGTTCGTTCATGCAGCACAAAGGGAACGGGTTGCAGGAGAAACCCTTACTCTGGTTTCTCAGTCTGTTTCCTAGTGCCGGTTTGAAGTGCCTGCCGTTTTCACTGTAAAACCGAGTTGGAGCTTGTACCTCCCCATATATATGTATGGACTGGAGTTGGCAACTGAAAAGAAACTTTGTGTTCCCTTCAAGCTAGGTGAAGGACGGCTTTCACACACACTTATCTCTCAGAACTGAGCATGTGGAGAGACGTTCGTTCATGCAGCACAAAGGGAACGGGTTGCAGGAGAAACCCTTACTCTGGTTTCTCAGTCTGTTTCCTAGTGCCGGTTTGAAGTGCCTGCCGTTTTCACTGTAAAACCGAGTTGGAGCTTGTACCTCCCCATATATATGTATGGACTGGAGTTGGCAACTGAAAAGAAACTTTGTGTTCCCTTCAAGCTAGGTGAAGGACGGCTTTCACACACACTTATCTCTCAGAACTGAGCATGTGGATAGACGTTCGTTCATGCAGCACAAAGGGAACGGGTTGCAGGAGAAACCCTTACTCTGGTTTCTCAGTCTGTTTCCTAGTGCCGGTTTGAAGTGCCTGCCGTTTTCACTGTAAAACCGAGTTGGAGCTTGTACCTCCCCATATATATGTATGGAGTGGAATTGGCAACTGAAAAGAAACTTTGTGTTCCCTTCAAGCTAGGTGAAGGACGGCTTTCACACACACTTATCTCTCAGAACTGAGCATGTGGAGAGACGTTCGTTCATCCAGCACAAAGGGAACGGGTTGCAGGAGAAACCCTTACTCTGGTTTCTCAGTCTGTTTCCTAGTGCCGGTTTGAAGTGCCTGCCGTTTTCACTGTAAAACCGAGTTGGAGCTTGTACCTCCCCATATATATGTATGGAGTGGAGTTGGCAACTGAAAAGAAACTTTGTGTTCCCTTCAAGCTAGGTGAAGGACGGCTTTCACACACACTTATCTCTCAGAACTGAGCATGTGGAGAGACGTTCGTTCATGCAGCACAAAGGGAACGGGTTGCAGGAGAAACCCTTACTCTGGTTTCTCAGTCTGTTTCCTAGTGCCGGTTTGAAGTGCCTGCCGTTTTCACTGTCAAACCGAGTTTGAGCTTGTACCTCCCCATATATATGTATGGAGTGGAGTTGGCAACTGAAAAGAAACTTTGTGTTCCCTTCAAGCTAGGTGAAGGACGGCTTTCACACACACTTATCTCTCAGAACTGAGCATGTGGAGAGACGTTCGTTCATGCAGCACAAAGGGAACGGGTTGCAGGAGAAACCCTTACTCTGGTTTCTCAGTCGGTTTCCTAGTGCCGGTTTGAAGTGCCTGCAGTTTTCACTGTAAAACCGAGTTGGAGCTTGTACCTCCCCATATATATGTATGGAGTGGAGTTGGCAACTGAAAAGAAACTTTGTGTTCCCTTCAAGCTAGGTGAAGGACGGCTTTCACACACACTTATCTCTCAGAACTGAGCATGTGGAGAGACGTTCGTTCATCCAGCACAAAGGGAACGGGTTGCAGGAGAAACCCTTACTCTGGTTTCTCAGTCTGTTTCCTAGTGCCGGTTTGAAGTGCCTGCCGTTTTCACTGTAAAACCGAGTTGGAGCTTGTACCTCCCCATATATATGTATGGAGTGGAGTGGCAACTGAAAAGAAACTTTGTGTTCCATTCAAGCTAGGTGAAGGACGGCTTTCACACACACTTATCTCTCAGAACTGAGCATGTGGAGAGACGTTCGTTCATCCAGCACAAAGGGAACGGGTTGCAGGAGAAACCCTTACTCTGGTTTCTCAGTCGGTTTCCTAGTGCCGGTTTGAAGTGCCTGCAGTTTTCACTGTAAAACCGAGTTGGAGCTTGTACCTCCCCATATATATGTATGGAGTGGAGTTGGCAACTGAAAAGAAACTTTGTGTTCCCTTCAAGCTAGGTGAAGGACGGCTTTCACACACACTTATCTCTCAGAACTGAGCATGTGGAGAGACGTTCGTTCATCCAGCACAAAGGGAACGGGTTGCAGGTGAAACCCTTACTCTGGTTTCTCAGTCTGTTTCCTAGTGCCGGTTTGAAGTGCCTGCCGTTTTCACTGTAAAACCGAGTTGGAGCTTGTGCCTCCCCATATATATGTATGGATTGGAGTTGGCAACTGAAAAGAAACTTTGTGTTCCCTTCAAGCTAGGTGAAGGACGGCTTTCACACACACTTATCTCTCAGAACTGAGCATGTGGAGAGACGTTCGTTCATCCAGCACAAAGGGAACGGGTTGCAGGAGAAACCCTTACTCTGGTTTCTCAGTCTGTTTCCTAGTGCCGGTTTGAAGTGCCTGCCGTTTTCACTGTAAAACCGAGTTGGAGCTTGTACTTCCCCATATATATGTATGGAGTGGAGTTGGCAACTGAAAAGAAACTTTGTGTTCCCTTCAAGCTAGGTGAAGGACGGCTTTCACACACACTTATCTCTCAGAACTGTGCAAGTGGAGAGACGTTCGTTCATCCAGCACAAAGGGAACGGGTTGCAGGAGAAACCCTTACTCTGGTTTCTCAGTCGGTTTCCTAGTGCCGGTTTGAAGTGCCTGCCGTTTTCACTGTAAAACCGAGTTGGAGCTTGTACCTCCCCATATATATGTATGGAGTGGAGTTGGCAACTGAAAAGAAACTTTGTGTTCCCTTCAAGCTAGGTGAAGGACGGCTTTCACACACACTTATCTCTCAGAACTGAGCATGTGGAGAGACGTTCGTTCATCCAGCACAAAGGGAACGGGTTGCAGGAGAAACCCTTACTCTGGTTTCTCAGTCTGTTTCCTAGTGCCGGTTTGAAGTGCCTGCCGTTTTCACTGTAAAACCGAGTTGGAGCTTGTACCTCCCCATATATATGTATGGACTGGAGTTGGCAACTGAAAAGAAACTTTGTGTTCCCTTCAAGCTAGGTGAAGGACGGCTTTCACACACACTTATCTCTCAGAACTGAGCATGTGGAGAGACGTTCGTTCATCCAGCACAAAGGGAACGGGTTGCAGGAGAAACCCTTACTCTGGTTTCTCAGTCTGTTTCCTAGTGCCGGTTTGAAGTGCCTGCCGTTTTCACTGTAAAACCGAGTTGGAGCTTGTACCTCCCCATATATATGTATGGACTGGAGTTGGCAACTGAAAAGAAACTTTGTGTTCCCTTCAAGCTAGGTGAAGGACGGCTTTCACACACACTTATCTCTCAGAACTGAGCATGTGGAAAGACGTTCGTTCATGCAGCACAAAGGGAACGGGTTGCAGGAGAAACCCTTACTCTGGTTTCTCAGTCGGTTTCCTAGTGCCGGTTTGAAGTGCCTGCCGTTTTCACTGTAAAACCGAGTTGGAGCTTGTACCTCCCCATATATATGTATGGACTGGAGTTGGCAACTGAAAAGAAACTTTGTGTTCCCTTCAAGCTAGGTGAAGGACGGCTTTCACACACACTTATCTCTCAGAACTGAGCATGTGGAGAGACGTTCGTTCATCCAGCACAAAGGGAACGGGTTGCAGGAGAAACCCTTAGTCTGGTTTCTCAGTCGGTTTCCTAGTGCCGGTTTGAAGTGCCTGCCGTTTTCACTGTAAAACCGAGTTGGAGCTTGTACCTCCCCATATATATGTATGGAGTGGAGTTGGCAACTGAAAAGAAACTTTGTGTTCCCTTCAAGCTAGGTGAAGGACGGCTTTCACACACACTTATCTCTCAGAACTGAGCATGTGGTGAGACGTTCATTCATCCAGCACAAAGGGAACGGGTTGCAGGTGAAACCCTTCCTCTGGTTTCTCAGTCTGTTTCCTAGTGCCGGTTTGAAGTGCCTGCCGTTTTCACTGTAAAACCGAGTTGGAGCTTGAGCCTCCCCATATATATGTATGAATTGGAGTTGGCAACTGAAAAGAAACTTTGTGTTCCCTTCATGCTAGGTGAAGGACGGCTTTCACACACACTTATCTCTCAGAACTGAGCATGTGGAGAGACGTTCGTTCATCCAGCACAAAGGGAACGGGTTGCAGGAGAAACCCTTACTCTGGTTTCTCAGTCTGTTTCCTAGTGCCGGTTTGAAGTGCCTGCCGTTTTCACTGTAAAACCGAGTTGGAGCTTGTACCTCCCCATATATATGTATGGAGTGGAGTTGGCAACTGAAAAGAAACTTTGTGTTCCCTTCAAGCTAGGTGAAGGACGGCTTTCACACACACTTATCTCTCAGAACTGTGCAAGTGGAGAGACGTTCGTTCATCCAGCACAAAGGGAACGGTTTGCAGGAGAAACCCTTACTCTGGTTTCTCAGTCGGTTTACTAGTGCCGGTTTGAAGTGCCTGCCGTTTTCACTGTAAAACCGAGTTGGAGCTTGTACCTCCCCATATATATGTATGGACTGGAGTTGGCAACTGAAAAGAAACTTTGTGTTCCCTTCAAGCTAGGTGAAGGACGGCTTTCACACACACTTATCTCTCAGAACTGAGCATGTGGAGAGACGTTCGTTCATCCAGCACAAAGGGAACGGGTTGCAGGAGAAACCCTTACTCTGGTTTCTCAGTAGGTTTCCTAGTGCCGGTTTGAAGTGCCTGCCGTTTTCACTGTAAAACCGAGTTGGAGCTTGTACCTCCCCATATATATGTATGGAGTGGAGTTGGCAACTGAAAAGAAACTTTGTGTTCCCTTCAAGCTAGGTGAAGGACGGCATTCACACACACTTATCTCTCAAAACTGAGCATGTGGAGAGACGTTCGTTCATCCAGCACAAAGGGAACGGGTTGCAGGAGAAACCCTTACTCTGGTTTCTCAATCGGTTTCCTAGTGCCGGTTTGAAGTGCCTGCCGTTTTCACTGTAAAACCGAGTTGGAGCTTGTACCTCCCCATATATATGTATGGATTGGAGTTGACAACTGAAAAGAAACTTTGTGTTCCCTTCAAGCTAGGTGAAGGACGGCTTTCACACACACTTATCTCTCAGAACTGAGCATGTGGAGAGAAGTTCGTTCATCCAGCACAAAGGGAACGGGTTGCAGGAGAAACCCTTACTCTGGTTTCTCAGTCTGTTTCCTAGTGCCGGTTTGAAGTGCCTGCCGTTTTCACTGTAAAACCGAGTTGGAGCTTGTACCTCCCCATATATATGTATGGAGTGGAGTTGGCAACTGAAAAGAAACTTTGTGTTCCCTTCAAGCTAGGTGAAGGACGGCTTTCACACACACTTATCTCTCAGAACTGAGCATGTGGAGAGACGTTCGTTCATCCAGCACAAAGGGAACGGGTTGCAGGAGAAACCCTTACTCTGGTTTCTCAGTCTGTTTCCTAGTGCCGGTTTGAAGTGCCTGCCGTTTTCACTGTAAAACCGAGTTGGAGCTTGTACCTCCCCATATATATGTATGGACTGGAGTTGGCAACTGAAAAGAAACTTTGTGTTCCCTTCAAGCTAGGTGAAGGACGGCTTTCACACACACTTATCTCTCAGAACTGAGCATGTGGAGAGACGTTCGTTCATCCAGCACAAAGGGAACGGGTTGCAGGAGAAACCCTTACTCTGGTTTCTCAGTCTGTTTCCTAGTGCCGGTTTGAAGTGCCTGCCGTTTTCACTGTAAAACCGAGTTGGAGCTTGTACCTCCCCATATATATGTATGGACTGGAGTTGGCAACTGAAAAGAAACTTTGTGTTCCCTTCAAGCTAGGTGAAGGACGGCTTTCACACACACTTATCTCTCAGAACTGAGCATGTGGAGAGACGTTCGTTCATCCAGCACAAAGGGAACGGGTTGCAGGTGAAACCCTTACTCTGGTTTCTCAGTCTGTTTCCTAGTGCCGGTTTGAAGTGCCTGCCGTTTTCACTGTAAAACCGAGTTGGAGCTTGTGCCTCCCCATATATATGTATGAATTGGAGTTGGCAACTGAAAAGAAACTTTGTGTTCCCTTCAAGCTAGGTGAAGGACGGCTTTCACACACACTTATCTCTCAGAACTGAGCATGTGGAGAGACGTTCGTTCATCCAGCACAAAGGGAACGGGTTGCAGGAGAAACCCTTACTCTGGTTTCTCAGTCTGTTTCCTAGTGCCGGTTTGAAGTGCCTGCCGTTTTCACTGTAAAACCGAGTTGGAGCTTGTACCTCCCCATATATATGTATGGAGTGGAGTTGGCAACTGAAAAGAAACTTTGTGTTCCCTTCAAGCTAGGTGAAGGACGGCTTTCACACACACTTATCTCTCAGAACTGAGCATGTGGAGAGACGTTCGTTCATCCAGCACAAAGGGAACGGGTTGCAGGTGAAACCCTTACTCTGGTTTCTCAGTCTGTTTCCTAGTGCCGGTTTGAAGTGCCTGCCGTTTTCACTGTAAAACCGAGTTGGAGCTTGTGCCTCCCCATATATATGTATGAATTGGAGTTGGCAACTGAAAAGAAACTTTGTGTTCCCTTCAAGCTAGGTGAAGGACGGCTTTCACACACACTTATCTCTCAGAACTGAGCATGTGGAGAGACGTTCGTTCATCCAGCACAAAGGGAACGGGTTGCAGGAGAAACCCTTACTCTGGTTTCTCAGTCTGTTTCCTAGTGCCGGTTTGAAGTGCCTGCCGTTTTCACTGTAAAACCGAGTTGGAGCTTGTACCTCCCCATATATATGTATGGAGTGGAGTTGGCAACTGAAAAGAAACTTTGTGTTCCCTTCAAGCTAGGTGAAGGACGGCTTTCACACACACTTATCTCTCAGAACTGTGCAAGTGGAGAGACGTTCGTTCATCCAGCACAAAGGGAACGGTTTGCAGGAGAAACCCTTACTCTGGTTTCTCAGTCGGTTTACTAGTGCCGGTTTGAAGTGCCTGCCGTTTTCACTGTAAAACCGAGTTGGAGCTTGTACCTCCCCATATATATGTATGGACTGGAGTTGGCAACTGAAAAGAAACTTTGTGTTCCCTTCAAGCTAGGTGAAGGACGGCTTTCACACACACTTATCTCTCAGAACTGAGCATGTGGAGAGACGTTCGTTCATCCAGCACAAAGGGAACGGGTTGCAGGAGAAACCCTTACTCTGGTTTCTCAGTAGGTTTCCTAGTGCCGGTTTGAAGTGCCTGCCGTTTTCACTGTAAAACCGTGTTGGAGCTTGTACCTCAACATATATATGTATGGAGTGGAGTTGACAACTGAAAAGAAACTTTGTGTTCCCTTCAAGCTAGGTGAAGGACGGCTTTCACACACACTTATCTCTCAGAACTGAGCATGTGGAGAGACGTTCGTTCATCCAGCACAAAGGGAACGGGTTGCAGGTGAAACCCTTACTCTGGTTTCTCAGTCGGTTTCCTAGTGCCGGTTTGAAGTGCCTGCCGTTTTCACTGTAAAACCGAGTTGGAGCTTGTACCTCCCCTTATATATGTATGGAGTGGGGTTGGCAACTGAAAAGAAACTTTGTGTTCCCTTCAAGCTAGGTGAAGGACGGATTTCACACACAATTTTCTCTCAGAACTGAGCATGTGGAGAGACGTTCGTTCATGCAGCACAAAGGGAACGGGTTGCAGGAGAAACCCTTACTCTGGTTTCTCAGTCTGTTTCCTAGTGCCGGTTTGAAGTGCCTGCCGTTTTCACTGTAAAACCGAGTTGGAGCTTGTACCTCCCCATATATATGTATGGAGTGGAGTTGGCAACTGAAAAGAAACTTTGTGTTCCCTTCAAGCTAGGTGAAGGCGGCTTTCACACACACTTATCTCTCAGAACTGAGCATGTGGAGAGACGTTCGTTCATCCAGCACAAAGGGAACGGGTTGCAGGAGAAACCCTTACTCTGGTTTCTCAGTCGGTTTCCTAGTGCCGGTTTGAAGTGCCTGCCGTTTTCACTGTAAAAACGAGTTGGAGCTTGTACCTCCCCATATATATGTATGGAGTGGAGTTGGCAACTGAAAAGAAACTTTGTGTTCCCTTCAAGCTAGGTGAAGGACGGCTTTCACACACACTTATCTCTCAGAACTGAGCATGTGGAGAGACGTTCGTTCATCCAGCACAAAGGGAACGGGTTGCAGGAGAAACCCTTACTCTGGTTTCTCAGTCTGTTTCCTAGTGCCGGTTTGAAGTGCCTGCCGTTTTCACTGTAAAACCGAGTTGGAGCTTGTTCCTCCCCATATATATGTATGGAGTGAAGTTGGCAACTGAAAAGAAACTTTGTGTTCCCTTCAAGCTAGGTGAAGGACGGCTTTCACACACACTTATCTCTCAGAACTGAGCATGTGGAGAGACGTTCGTTCATCCAGCACAAAGGGAACGGTTTGCAGGAGAAACCCTTACTCTGGTTTCTCAGTCGGTTTACTAGTGCCGGTTTGAAGTGCCTGCCGTTTTCACTGTAAAACCGAGTTGGAGCTTGTACCTCCCCATATATATGTATGGACTGGAGTTGGCAACTGAAAAGAAACTTTGTGTTCCCTTCAAGCTAGGTGAAGGACGGCTTTCACACACACTTATCTCTCAGAACTGAGCATGTGGAGAGACGTTCGTTCATCCAGCACAAAGGGAACGGGTTGCAGGAGAAACCCTTACTCTGGTTTCTCAGTAGTTTTCCTAGTGCCGGTTTGAAGTGCCTGCCGTTTTCACTGTAAAACCGTGTTGGAGCTTGTACCTCAACATATATATGTATGGAGTGGAGTTGACAACTGAAAAGAAACTTTGTGTTCCCTTCAAGCTAGGTGAAGGACGGCTTTCACACACACTTATCTCTCAGAACTGAGCATGTGGAGAGACGTTCGTTCATCCAGCACAAAGGGAACGGGTTGCAGGTGAAACCCTTACTCTGGTTTCTCAGTCGGTTTCCTAGTGCCGGTTTGAAGTGCCTGCCGTTTTCACTGTAAAACCGAGTTGGAGCTTGTACCTCCCCTTATATATGTATGGAGTGGGGTTGGCAACTGAAAAGAAACTTTGTGTTCCCTTCAAGCTAGGTGAAGGACGGATTTCACACACAATTTTCTCTGAGAACTGAGCATGTGGAGAGACGTTCGTTCATCCAGCAAAAAGGGAACGGGTTGCAGGAGAAACCCTTACTCTGGTTTCTCAGTCTGTTTCCTAGTGCCGGTTTGAAGTGCCTGCCGTTTTCACTGTAAAACCGAGTTGGAGCTTGTACCTCCCCATATATATGTATGGAGTGGAGTTGGCAACTGAAAAGAAACTTTGTGTTCCCTTCAAGCTAGGTGAAGGACGGCTTTCACACACACTTATCTCTCAGAACTGAGCATGTGGAGAGACGTTCGTTCATCCAGCACAAAGGGAACGGGTTGCAGGAGAAACCCTTACTCTGGTTTCTCAATCGGTTTCCTAGTGCCGGTTTGAAGTGCCTGCCGTTTTCACTGTAAAACCGAGTTGGAGCTTGTACCTCCCCATATATATGTATGGATTGGAGTTGGCAACTGAAAAGAAACTTTGTGTTCCCTTCAAGCTAGGTGAAGGACGGCTTTCACACACACTTATCTCTCAGAACTGAGCATGTGGAGAGAAGTTCGTTCATCCAGCACAAAGGGAACGGTTTGCAGGAGAAACCCTTACTCTGGTTTCTCAGTCTGTTTCCTAGTGCCGGTTTGAAGTGCCTGCCGTTTTCACTGTAAAACCGAGTTGGAGCTTGTACCTCCCCATATATATGTATGGAGTGGAGTTGGCAACTGAAAAGAAACTTTGTGTTCCCTTCAAGCTAGGTGAAGGACGGCTTTCACACACACTTATCTCTCAGAACTGAGCATGTGGAGAGACGTTCGTTCATGCAGCACAAAGGGATCGGGTTGCAGGAGAAACCCTTACTCTGGTTTCTCAGTCTGTTTCCTAGTGCCGGTTTGAAGTGCCTGCCGTTTTCACTGTAAAACCGAGTTGGAGCTTGTACCTCCCCATATATATGTATGGAGTGGAGTTGGCAACTGAAAAGAAACTTTGTGTTCCCTTCAAGCTAGGTGAAGGACGGCTTTCACACACACTTATCTCTCAGAACTGAGCATGTGGAGAGACGTTCGTTCATCCAGCACAAAGGGAACGGGTTGCAGGAGAAACCCTTACTCTGGTTTCTCAGTCTGTTTCCTAGTGCCGGTTTGAAGTGCCTGCCGTTTTCACTGTAAAGCCGAGTTGGAGCTTGTACCTCCCCATATATATGTATGGAGTGGAGTTGGCAACTGAAAAGAAACTTTGTGTTCCCTTCAAGCTAGGTGAAGGACGGCTTTCACACACACTTATCTCTCAGAACTGAGTATGTGGAGAGACGTTCGTTCATCCAGCACAAAGGGAACGGGTTGCAGGAGAAACCCTTACTCTGGTTTCTCAGTCTGTTTCCTAGTGCCGGTTTGAAGTGCCTGCCGTTTTCACTTTAAAACCGAGTTGGAGCTTGTACCTCCCCATATATATGTATGGACTGGAGTTGGCAACTGAAAAGAAACTTTGTGTTCCCTTCAAGCTAGGTGAAGGACGGCTTTCACACACACTTATCTCTCAGAACTGAGCATGTGGAGAGACGTTCGTTCATGCAGCACAAAGGGAACGGGTTGCAGGAGAAACCCTTACTCTGGTTTCTCAGTCGGTTTCCTAGTGCCGGTTTGAAGTGCCTGCAGTTTTCACTGTAAAACCGAGTTGGAGCTTGTACCTCCCCATATATATGTATGGAGTGGAGTTGGCAACTGAAAAGAAACTTTGTGTTCCCTTCAAGCTAGTTGAAGGACGGCTTTCACACACACTTATCTCTCAGAACTGAGCATGTGGAGAGACGTTCGTTCATCCAGCACAAAGGGAACGGGTTGCAGGAGAAACCCTTTCTCTGGTTTCTCAGTCTGTTTCCTAGTGCCGGTTTGAAGTGCCTGCCGTTTTCACTGTAAAACAAAGTTGAAGCTTGTGCCTCCCCATATATATGTATGGAGTGGAGTTGGCAACTGAAAAGAAACTTTGTGTTCCCTTCAAGCTAGGTGAAGGACGGCTTTCACACACATTTATCTCTCAGAACTGAGCATGTGGAGAGACGTTCGTTCATCCAGCACAAAGGGAACGGGTTGCAGGAGAAACCATTACTCTGGTTTCTCAGTCTGTTTCCTAGTGCCGGTTTGAAGTGCCTGCCGTTTTCACTGTAAACCCGAGTTGGAGCTTGTACATCCCCATATATATGTATGGAGTGGAGTTGGCAACTGAAAAGAAACTTTGTGTTCCCTTCAAGCTAGGTGAAGGACGGCTTTCACACACACTTATCTCTCAGAACTGAGCATGTGGAGAGACGTTCGTTCATCCAGCACAAAGGGAACGGGTTGCAGGAGAAACCCTTACTCTGGTTTCTCAGTCTGTTTCCTAGTGCCGGTTTGAAGTGCCTGCCGTTTTCACTGTAAAACCGAGTTGGAGCTTGTACCTCCCCATATATATGTATGGACTGGAGTTGGCAACTGAAAAGAAACTTTGTGTTCCCTTCAAGCTAGGTGAAGGACGGCTTTCACACACACTTATCTCTCAGAACTGAGCATGTGGAGAGACGTTCGTTCATCCAGCACAAAGGGAACGGGTTGCAGGAGAAACCCTTACTCTGGTTTCTCAGTCGGTTTCCTAGTGCCGGTTTGAAGTGCCTGCAGTTTTCACTGTAAACCCGAGTTGGAGCTTGTACCTCCCCATATATATGTATGGAGTGGAGTTGGCAACTGAAAAGAAACTTTGTGTTCCCTTCAAGCTAGGTGAAGGACGGCTTTCACACACACTTATCTCTCAGAACTGAGCATGTGGAGAGACGTTCGTTCATCCAGCACAAAGGGAACGGGTTGCAGGTGAAACCCTTACTCTGGTTTCTCAGTCTGTATCCTAGTGCCGGTTTGAAGTGCCTGCCGTTTTCACTGTAAAACCGAGTTGGAGCTTGTGCCTCCCCATATATATGTATGGATTGGAGTTGGCAACTGAAAAGAAACTTTGTGTTCCCTTCAAGCTAGGTGAAGGACGGCTTTCACACACACTTATCTCTCAGAACTGAGCATGTGGAGAGACGTTCGTTCATCCAGCACAAAGGGAACGGGTTGCAGGAGAAACCCTTACTCTGGTTTCTCAGTCTGTTTCCTAGTGCCGGTTTGAAGTGCCTGCCGTTTTCACTGTAAAACCGAGTTGGAGCTTGTACCTCCCCATATATATGTATGGAGTGGAGTTGGCAACTGAAAAGAAACTTTGTGTTCCCTTCAAGCTAGGTGAAGGACGGCTTTCACACACACTTATCTCTCAGAACTGTGCAAGTGGAGAGACGTTCGTTCATCCAGCACAAAGGGAACGGTTTGCAGGAGAAACCCTTACTCTGGTTTCTCAGTCGGTTTCCTAGTGCCGGTTTGAAGTGCCTGCCGTTTTCACTGTAAAACCTAGTTGGACCTTGTACCTCCCCATATATATGTATGGACTGGAGTTGGCAACTGAAAAGAAACTTTGTGTTCCCTTCAAGCTAGGTGAAGGACGGCTTTCACACACACTTATCTCTCAGAACTGAGCATGTGGAGAGACGTTCGTTCATCCAGCACAAAGGGAACGGGTTGCAGGAGAAACCCTTACTCTGGTTTCTCAGTAGGTTTCCTAGTGCCGGTTTGAAGTGCCTGCCGTTTTCACTGTAAAACCGTGTTGGAGCTTGTACCTCAACATATATATGTATGGAGTAGAGTTGGCAACTGAAAAGAAACTTTGTGTTCCCTTCAAGCTAGGTGAAGGACGGCTTTCACACACACTTATCTCTCAGAACTGAGCATGTGGTGAGACGTTCGTTCATCCAGCACAAAGGGAACGGGTTGCAGGAGAAACCCTTACTCTGGATTCTCAGTCGGTTTCCTAGTGCCGGTTTGAAGTACCTGCCGTTTTCACTGTAAAACCGAGTTGGAGCTTGTACCTCCCCTTATATATGTATGGAGTGGGGTTGGCAACTGAAAAGAAACTTTGTGTTCCCTTCAAGCTAGGTGAAGGACGGATTTCACACACAATTTTCTCTGAGAACTGAGCATGTGGAGAGACGTTCGTTCATCCAGCACAAAGGGAACGGGTTGCAGGAGAAAGCCTTACTCTGGTTTCTCAGTCGGTTTCCTAGTGCCGGTTTGAAGTGCCTGCAGTTTTCACTGTAAAACCGAGTTGGAGCTTGTACCTCCCCATATATATGTATGGAGTGGAGTTGGCAACTGAAAAGAAACTTTGTGTTCCCTTCAAGCTAGGTGAAGGACGGCTTTCACACACACTTATCTCTCAGAACTGAGCATGTGGAGAGACGTTCGTTCATGCAGCACAAAGGGAACGGGTTGCAGGAGAAACCCTTACTCTGGTTTCTCAGTCGGTTTCCTAGTGCCGGTTTGAAGTGCCTGCAGTTTTCACTGTAAAACCGAGTTGGAGCTTGTACCTCCCCTTATATATGTATGGAGTGGAGTTGGCAACTGAAAAGAAACTTTGTGTTCCCTTCAAGCTAGGTGAAGGACGGCTTTCACACACACTTATCTCTCAGAACTGAGCATGTGGAGAGACGTTCGTTCATCCAGCACAAAGGGAACGGGTTGCAGGAGAAACCCTTACTCTGGTTTCTCAGTCTGTTTCCTAGTGCCGGTTTGAAGTGCCTGCCGTTTTCACTGTAAAACCGAGTTGGAGCTTGTACCTCCCCATATATATGTATGGAGTGGAGTTGGCAACTGAAAAGAAACTTTGTGTTCCCTTCAAGCTAGGTGAAGGACGGCTTTCACACACACTTATCTCTCAGAACTGAGCATGTGGAGAGACGTTCTTTCATGCAGCACAAAGGGAACGGGTTGCAGGAGAAACCCTTACTCTGGTTTCTCAGTCGGTTTCCTAGTGCCGGTTTGAAGTGCCTGCCGTTTTCACTGTAAAACCGAGTTGGAGCTTGTACCTCCCCATATATATGTATGGACTGGAGTTGGCAACTGAAAAGAAACTTTGTGTTCCCTTCAAGCTAGGTGAAGGACGGCTTTCACACACACTTATCTCTCAGAACTGAGCATGTGGAGAGACGTTCGTTCATCCAGCACAAAGGGAACGGGTTGCAGGAGAAACCCTTACTCTGGTTTCTCAGTCTGTTTCCTAGTGCCGGTTTGAAGTGCCTGCCGTTTTCACTGTAAAACCGAGTTGGAGCTTGTACCTCCCCATATATATGTATGGAGTGGAGTTGGCAACTGAAAAGAAACTTTGTGTTCCCTTCAAGCTAGGTGAAGGACGGCTTTCACACACACTTATCTCTCAGAACTGAGCATGTGGAGAGACGTTCGTTCATCCAGCACAAAGGGAACGGGTTGCAGGAGAAACCCTTACTCTGGTTTCTCAGTCTGTTTCCTAGTGCCGGTTTGAAGTGCCTGCCGTTTTCACTGTAAAACCGAGTTGGAGCTTGTACCTCCCCATATATATGTATGGAGTGGAGTTGGCAACTGAAAAGAAACTTTGTGTTCCCTTCAAGCTAGGTGAAGGACGGCTTTCACACACACTTATCTCTCAGAACTGAGCATGTGGAGAGACGTTCGTTCATGCAGCACAAAGGGAACGGGTTGCAGGAGAAACCCTTTCTCTGGTTTCTCAGTCGGTTTCCTAGTGCCGGTTTGAAGTGCCTGCAGTTTTCACTGTAAAACCGAGTTGGAGCTTGTACCTCCCCATATATATGTATGGACTGGAGTTGGCAACTGAAAAGAAACTTTGTGTTCCCTTCAAGCTAGGTGAAGGACGGCTTTCACACACACTTATCTCTCAGAACTGAGCATGTGGAGAGACGTTCGTTCATGCAGCACAAAGGGAACGGGTTGCAGGAGAAACCCTTACTCTGGTTTCTCAGTCTGTTTCCTAGTGCCGGTTTGAAGTGCCTGCCGTTTTCACTGTAAAACCGAGTTGGAGCTTGTACCTCCCCATATATATGTATGGAGTGGAGTTGGCAACTGAAAAGAAACTTTGTGTTCCCTTCAAGCTAGGTGAAGGACGGCTTTCACACACACTTATCTCTCAGAACTGAGCATGTGGAGAGACGTTCGTTCATGCAGCACAAAGGGAACGGGTTGCAGGAGAAACCCTTACTCTGGTTTCTCAGTCTGTTTCCTAGTGCCGGTTTGAAGTGCCTGCCGTTTTCACTGTAAAACCGTGTTGGAGCTTGTACCTCCCCATATATATGTATGGAGTGGAGTTGGCAACTGAAAAGAAACTTTGTGTTCCCTTCAAGCTAGGTGAAGGACGGCTTTCACACACACTTATCTCTCAGAACTGAGCATGTGGAGAGACGTTCGTTCATCCAGCACAAAGGGAACGGGTTGCAGGAGAAACCCTTACTCTGGTTTCTCAGTCTGTTTCCTAGTGCCGGTTTGAAGTGCCTGCCGTTTTCACTGTAAAACCGAGTTGGAGCTTGTACCTCCCCATATATATGTATGGAGTGGAGTTGGCAACTGAAAAGAAACTTTGTGTTCCCTTCAAGCTAGGTGAAGGACGGCTTTCACACACACTTATCTCTCAGAACTGAGCATGTGGAGAGACGTTCGTTCATGCAGCACAAAGGGAACGGGTTGCAGGAGAAACCCTTACTCTGGTTTCTCAGTCGGTTTCCTAGTGCCGGTTTGAAGTGCCTGCCGTTTTCACTGTAAAACCGAGTTGGAGCTTGTACCTCCCCATATATATGTATGGAGTGGAGTTGGCAACTGAAAAGAAACTTTGTGTTCCCTTCAAGCTAGGTGAAGGACGGCTTTCACACACACTTATCTCTCAGAACTGAGCATGTGGAAAGACGTTCGTTCATGCAGCACAAAGGGAACGGGTTGCAGGAGAAACCCTTACTCTGGTTTCTCAGTCGGTTTCCTAGTGCCGGTTTGAAGTGCCTGCAGTTTTCACTGTAAAACCGAGTTGGAGCTTGTACCTCCCCATATATATGTATGGAGTGGAGTTGGCAACTGAAAAGAAACTTTGTGTTCCCTTCAAGCTAGGTGAAGGACGGCTTTCACACACACTTATCTCTCAGAACTGAGCATGTGGAGAGACGTTCGTTCATCCAGCACAAAGGGAACGGGTTGCAGGAGAAACCCTTACTCTGGTTTCTCAGTCTGTTTCCTAGTGCCGGTTTGAAGTGCCTGCCGTTTTCACTGTAAAACCGAGTTGGAGCTTGTACCTCCCCATATATATGTATGGAGTGGAGTTGGCAACTGAAAAGAAACTTTGTGTTCCCTTCAAGCTAGGTGAAGGACGGCTTTCACACACACTTATCTCTCAGAACTGAGCATGTGGAGAGACGTTCGTTCATGCAGCACAAAGGGAACGGGTTGCAGGAGAAACCCTTACTCTGGTTTCTCAGTCGGTTTCCTAGTGCCGGTTTGAAGTGCCTGCAGTTTTCACTGTAAAACCGAGTTGGAGCTTGTACCTCCCCATATATATGTATGGAGTGGAGTTGGCATCTGAAAAGAAACTTTGTGTTCCCTTCAAGCTAGGTGAAGGACGGCTTTCACACACACTTATCTCTCAGAACTGAGCATGTGGAGAGACGTTCGTTCATCCAGCACAAAGGGAACGGGTTGCAGGAGAAACCCTTACTCTGGTTTCTCAGTCTGTTTCCTAGTGCCGGTTTGAAGTGCCTGCCGTTTTCACTGTAAAACCGAGTTGGAGCTTGTACCTCCCCATATATATGTATGGACTGGAGTTGGCAACTGAAAAGAAACTTTGTGTTCCCTTCAAGCTAGGTGAAGGACGGCTTTCACACACACTTATCTCTCAGAACTGAGCATGTGGAGAGACGTTCGTTCATGCAGCACAAAGGGAACGGGTTGCAGGAGAAACCCTTACTCTGGTTTCTCAGTCGGTTTCCTAGTGCCGGTTTGAAGTGCCTGCAGTTTTCACTGTAAAACCGAGTTGGAGCTTGTACCTCCCCATATATATGTATGGAGTGGAGTTGGCAACTAAAAAGAAACTTTGTGTTCCCTTCAAGCTAGTTGAAGGACGGCTTTCACACACACTTATCTCTCAGAACTGAGCATGTGGAGAGACGTTCGTTCATCCAGCACAAAGGGAACGGGTTGCAGGAGAAACCCTTACTCTGGTTTCTCAGTCTGTTTCCTAGTGCCGGTTTGAAGTGCCTGCCGTTTTCACTGTAAAACCGAGTTGGAGCTTGTACCTCCCCATATATATGTATGGACTGGAGTTGGCAACTGAAAAGAAACTTTGTGTTCCCTTCAAGCTAGGTGAAGGACGGCTTTCACACACACTTATCTCTCAGAACTGAGCATGTGGAGAGACGTTCGTTCATGCAGCACAAAGGGTACGGGTTGCAGGAGAAACCCTTACTCTGGTTTCTCAGTCGGTTTCCTAGTGCCGGTTTGAAGTGCCTGCAGTTTTCACTGTAAAACCGAGTTGGAGCTTGTACCTCCCCATATATATGTATGGACTGGAGTTGGCAACTGAAAAGAAACTTTGTGTTCCCTTCAAGCTAGGTGAAGGACGGCTTTCACACACACTTATCTCTCAGAACTGAGCATGTGGAGAGACGTTCTTTCATCCAGCACAAAGGGAACGGGTTGCAGGAGAAACCCTTACTCTGGTTTCTCAGTCTGTTTCCTAGTGCCGGTTTGAAGTGTCTGCCGTTTTCACTATAAACCCGAGTTGGAGCTTGTACCTCCCCATATATATGTATGGAGTGGAGTTGGCAACTGAAAAGAAACTTTGTGTTCCCTTCAAGCTAGGTGAAGGACGGCTTTCACACACACTTATCTCTCAGAACTGAGCATGTGGAGAGACGTTCGTTCATGCAGCACAAACGGAACGGGTTGCAGGAGAAACCCTTACTCTGGTTTCTCAGTCGGTTTCCTAGTGCCGGTTTGAAGTGCCTGCAGTTTTCACTGTAAAACCGAGTTGGAGCTTGTACCTCCCCATATATATGTATGGAGTGGAGTTGGCAACTGAAAAGAAACTTTGTGTTCCCTTCAAGCTAGGTGAAGGACGGCTTTCACACACACTTATCTCTCAGAACTGAGCATGTGGAGAGACGTTCGTTCATCCAGCACAAAGGGAACGGGTTGCAGGAGAAACCCTTACTCTGGTTTCTCAGTCTGTTTCCTAGTGCCGGTTTGAAGTGCCTGCCGTTTTCACTGTAAAACCGAGTTGGAGCTTGTACCTCCCCATATATATGTATGGAGTGGAGTTGGCAACTGAAAAGAAACTTTGTGTTCCCTTCAAGCTAGGTGAAGGACGGCTTTCACACACACTTATCTCTCAGAACTGAGCATGTGGAGAGACGTTCGTTCATGCAGCACAAAGGGAACGGGTTGCAGGAGAAACCCTTACTCTGGTTTCTCAGTCGGTTTCCTAGTTGCCGGTTTGAAGTGCCTGCAG
Source organism: Vicugna pacos (assembly GCF_048564905.1). Lineage (NCBI taxonomy): Eukaryota > Metazoa > Chordata > Mammalia > Artiodactyla > Camelidae > Vicugna > Vicugna pacos. The sequence goes on along the minus strand of NW_027328740.1, from coordinate 74,966,717 downwards.
TTTTCACTGTAAAACCGAGTTGGAGCTTGTACCTCCCCATATATATGTATGGACTGGAGTTGGCAACTGAAAAGAAACTTTGTGTTCCCTTCAAGCTAGGTGAAGGACGGCTTTCACACACACTTATCTCTCAGAACTGAGCATGTGGAGAGACGTTCTTTCATCCAGCACAAAGGGAACGGGTTGCAGGAGAAACCCTTACTCTGGTTTCTCAGTCTGTTTCCTAGTGCCGGTTTGAAGTGCCTGCCGTTTTCACTATAAACCCGAGTTGGAGCTTTTACCTCCCCATATATATGTATGGAGTGGAGTTGGCAACTGAAAAGAAACTTTGTGTTCCCTTCAAGCTAGGTGAAGGACGGCTTTCACACACACTTATCTCTCAGAACTGAGCATGTGGAGAGACGTTCGTTCATGCAGCACAAAGGGAACGGGTTGCAGGAGAAACCCTTACTCTGGTTTCTCAGTCTGTTTCCTAGTGCCGGTTTGAAGTGCCTGCAGTTTTCACTGTAAAACCGAGTTGAAGCTTGTGCCTCCCCATATATATGTATGGAGTGGAGTTGGCAACTGAAAAGAAACTTTGTGTTCCCTTCAATCTAGGTGAAGGACGGCTTTCACACACACTTATCTCTCAGAACTGAGCATGTGGAGAGACGTTCGTTCATCCAGCACAAAGGGAACGGGTTGCAGGAGAAACCCTTACTCTGGTTTCTCAGTCTGTTTCCTAGTGCCGGTTTGAAGTGCCTGCCGTTTTCACTGTAAACCCGAGTTAGGGCTTGTACCTCCCCATATATATGTATGGAGTGGAGTTGGCAACTGAAAAGAAACTTTGTGTTCCCTTCAAGCTAGGTGAAGGACGGCTTTCACACACACTTATCTCTCAGAACTGAGCATGTGGAGAGACGTTCGTTCATCCAGCACAAAGGGAACGGGTTGCAGGAGAAACCCTTACTCTGGATTCTCAGTCGGTTTCCTAGTGCCGGTTTGAAGTGCCTGCCGTTTTCACTGTAAAACCGAGTTGGAGCTTGTACCTCCCCATATATATGTATGGAGTGGAGTTGGCAACTGAAAAGAAACTTTGTGTTCCCTTCAAGCTAGGTGAAGGACGGCTTTCACACACACTTATCTCTCAGAACTGAGCATGTGGAGAGACGTTCGTTCATCCAGCACAAGGGGAACGGGTTGCAGGAGAAACCCTTACTCTGGTTTCTCAGTCTGTTTCCTAGTGCCGGTTTGAAGTGCCTGCCGTTTTCACTGTAAAACCGAGTTGGAGCTTGTACCTCCCCATATATATGTATGGAGTGGAGTTGGCAACTGAAAAGAAACTTTGTGTTCCCTTCAAGCTAGGTGAAGGACGGCTTTCACACACACTTAACTCTCAGAACTGAGCATGTGGAGAGGCGTTCGTTCATCCAGCACAAAGGGTAAGGGTTGCAGTTGCAAACTCAACTCCAGAAATATATATGGTTAGGAATAAGCTCCAACTCGGTTTTACAGTGCAAACCGCTGGAACTTCAAACCGGCACTAGGAATTAGACTGAGAAACCAGAGTAAGTGTTTCTCCTGCAACCCGTTCCGTTTGTGCTACATGAACGAAAGTCTCTCCACATGCTAAGGTCTGAGAGATATGTGTGTGTGAAATCCGTACTTCACCCAGCTTGAAGGGAACCCAAAATTTCTTTTCAGTTGCCAACCCCACACCATACATATATATGGGGAAGAATAAGCATCAACTCGGGTTTACAGTGAAAAAGGCAGGCACTTCAAACCGGCACTAGGAAACAGACTGAGAAACCAGAGTAATTGTTTCTCCTGCAACCCGTTCCGTTTGTGCTGCATGAACGAACGTCTCTCCACATGCTAAGTTCTGAGAGATATGTGTGTGTGAAATCCGTCCTTCACCCAGCTTGAAGGGAACCCAAAATTTCTTTTCAGTTGCCAACCCCACACCATACATATATATGGGGAAGAATAAGCACGAACTCGGGTTTACATTGAAAAAGGCAGGCACTTCAAACCAGCACAAGGAAACAGACTGACAAACCAGAGTAATTGTCTTTCATGCAAACCGTTCCCTTTGTACTGGATGAACGAACGTCTCTCCACATGCTCAGTTCTGAGAGAGAAGTGTGTGTGAAAGCCGTCCATCAACTAGATTTATGGGAACACATAGTTTCTTTTCATTGCAAATCCTACTCCTTACATATATATGGGGAGGTACAAGCTACAACTCGGTTTTACAGTGAAAACGGCTGGCACATAAAACTGGCACTAGGAAACAGACTGAGAAACCAGAGTAAGTGTTTCACCTGCAACCCCTTCCCCTTGTGCAGGATGAACGAAAGTCTCTCCACATGCTCTGTTCTCAGAGATAAGTGTGTGTGAAAGCCGTCCATCAACTAGATTTATGGGAACACAAAGTTTCTTTTCGTTGCAAACCCCTCTCCATACATATGTATGGGGAGGAAGAAGCTCCAGCTCTGTTTTACAGTGAAAAAACAGGCACTTCAAACCGGCACTAGGAAACAGACTTAGAAAACTTAGATAATGTTTCTCCAGCAACACGTTCCCATTGTGCTGGATGGACGAAAGTCTCTCCACATACTCAGTTCGGAGAGATAAGTGTGTGTGAATGCCGCCCTTCACCTTGCTTGAAGGGAACCAAAAATTTCTTTTAGTTTCAAAACCCAATCTATACACATATATTTGGATGTACAAGCCCCAACTCGGATTTACAGTGAAAACGACAGGAACTTCAAATCGGCACCAGGAAACAGGCTGAGAATCCAGAGAAATTGGTTCTCCTTGAAACCATTCCCTTTGTGCTGGATGAACGAATGTCTCTCCACATGCTCAGTTCTGGGAGATAAGTGTGTGTGAAAGCCGTTCTTCACCTAGCTGGAAGGGAACACAAAGTTTCTTTCCAGTTGCCAACTCCTCTCCATATATATATATGGAGAGGTACAAGCTCCAACTCGGGTTACAGTGAAAACGGCAGGCTCTTCAAACCGGCACTAGGAAACAGACTGAGAAACCAGAGTAATTGTTTCTCCTGCAACCCGTTCCCTTTGTGCTGGATGAACGAACGTCACTTCACATGCTAGGTTCTGAGAGATAATTGTGTGTGAAGCCATCCTTCAACTAGCTTGAAGGGAACACAAAGTTTTTTTTCAGTTGCAAACCCACTCCATAATTATATAGTGGAGGTACAAGCTCCATCCCGTTTTTTCAGTGAAAACGGCAGGCACTTCAAACAGGCACTAGGAATCAGACTGAGAAACCAGAGTAAGGGTTTCTCCTGCAACCCGTTCCCTTTGTGCTGGATGAACGAACGTCTCTCCACATGCTCAATTCTGAGAAATAAGTGTGTGTGAAACCGTCCTTCACCTAGCTTGAAGGGAACACAAAGTTTCTTTTCAGTTGCAAGCTCCACTTCTTACATATATATGGGGAGGTAGAAGCTCCAACTCAGTTTTGCAGTGAAAAAAGCAGGCACTTCAAACGGGCAGTAGGAAACAGACTGAGAAACCAGAGTAATTGTTTCTCCTGCAACCCGTTCCCTTTGTGCTGGATGAACGAACGTCTCTCCACATGCTCATTTCTGAGAGATAAGTGTGTGTGAAAGCCGTCCTTCACCTAGCTTGAAGGGAACACAAAGTTTCTTTTCAGTTGCCAACCCCATTCCAAACATATATATGGTGAGGTACAAGCTCCAACTCGGTTTTACAGTGACAACGGCAGGCACTTCAAACCGGCACCAGGAAACAGACTGAGAAACTAGAGAAAAGGTTTCTCTTGCAACCCGTTCTCATTGTGCTGGCCGAACGAACGTCTCTCCACATGCTCAATTCCGAGAGATAAGTGTGTGTGAAAGCCGTCCTTCACCTAGCTTGAAGGGAGCACAAAGTTTCTTGTCAGTGGCAAACTCCACTCCAGAAATATATATGGGGAGGAATAAGCTCCAACTCGGTTTTACTGTGCAAACCGCAGGCACTTCAAACCGGCACTAGGAATCAGACTGAGAAACCAGAGTAAGTGTTTCTCCTGCAATCCGTTCCCTTTGTGCTGGATGAATGAACGTCTCTCCTCGTGGTCAGTTCTGAGAGATAAGTGTGTGTGAAAGCCGTCCTTCATCTTGCTTGTTTGGATCACAAAGTTTCTTTTTAGATGCATACTCCAATGCATACTTATATATCGGGAGGTTCAAGCTCTAACTGTATTTTACAGTGAAATCTCCAGCAAGTTCAAATTGGCACTGGAAACATACTGGGAAACCAGAGTAATTATTTCTCCTGTAACCCGTTCCCTTGTGCTAGATGAACGAACATCTCTCCACATACTCAATTCTGAGAGATAAGTGTATGTGAAACTCATCCTTCATCCAGCTTGTTGGAAACACAGGGTTTCTTTTCACTATCAAACCCCACTGCATACATATTTATTGCTAGGTACAATCTCTAACCCTTTTTTACACTGTATATTGCAGGAACTTATAAACGGCAGTAGAAAACTGACTGAGAAACCTGAGTATGTGTCTCTCCTGCAACCCTTTCCCTTGGTGCTTGATGAATTAACGTCTATCCACGTGCCCATTTCTGAGAGATAATGTGTGTAGGCGGTCCTTCACCTAGCTTGTTGGGAACGCAATATTCATTTTCAGTTGCAAACTCCACTGCATATCTATTTATGGGGAAGTACATGTTCCAACTCTGGTTTACTGTGAAATGTTCAGGTATTTCTAACTGGCACTAGGAAACAGACTAAGAAACCAGAGTAAGTGTTTCTCCTAACCCATTTCCTTGTTCTTTGAGAGCGAACGTCTCTCCACATGCTCAGTTCTGAGATATAAGTGTGTGTGAAAGCTTCCTTCAACTAACTTTTTGGGAACGCAATCTTTCTTTTCAGTTTGAAGCTTCACATTTGGAGAGACTTTTTTTCATCTAGCACAATTGAAACTCGTTTCTGTTAGAAACCTCAACCTGGTTTCTCAGTCTGTTTCCTATTTCCGATTTTAATTTCCTGCGATTTTGATTATAAACATTTTTGTAGCTTATACCTCCCCACATATATGTTTGTAGTGTGGTTTCCAAATGAAAAGAATCTTTGTGTTCCCAAAATGCTTGGTGATTGTTGGTTTTCACACACACTTCTCTGTCATATTTGAGCATGTGTAGTGTCGTTCGTCTATGTATCATTAAGTGAATGTGTGTCAGTTATAACACTTACTCTTGTTTCTCATTATGTTTCCTAGAGCTGCTTAGACGTTCCTGCAGTTTTCAGTGTTAAATCGAGTTCGAGCTATTACCTCCCCATATATATGTATATAGTTTTTTTCCAGTAGAAACAACTATGTGTTCCCAACAAGCTAGGTGATCACGGATTTCACAGAAACTTTATTGTCAGAGTTCAGTATGTGAACAGTCGTCCATTCATCTAACCGAAAGTGAATGGGTTGCAGTAGATTCATTTACTCTGTTTTCTCAGTATGTTATTTAGTGTCAACTTGAAGTTCATGCAATTTTCACTGTAAAACCAAGTTGAGCTATTACCCCCCTATTTATGTATGTAGATTGTTTTCCCACTGAATGAAAGTCTGTGTTCCCTTCATGCTATTTTTTTGATGGCTTCCACACCGTCTGAACTCTCAGTACTTAGCAAGTGGAGAGACATTTGTTCATATAGCATAAATAGAGTAGGTGCCACTAGAAATTCATACTCTGGTTTCACTGTATTTTTAATATTTTCGGTTTGAACTTCATGATGTTTTCACTGTAAAACCTAGTTGGAAAACGTACCTGCCAATGTATATTTATGTAGTGTGTTCCTCACTGTAAACAAACTATGTGATCCCGATAAGATTTTTGATTTTCGGCTTTCACACACATTCAATTTTTGAAACTGACTACATGAGGAGGGATTCGTTCATCTACACTAAACAGAATGGATTGCTGTATATACACTTACTGTGGGGTCTGAGTATGTTTCCTAATTCTGGTTTCAAATTGATGCATTTTTCACTGTAAAACCGAGTTGGAGCTAGTATGATCCCATATATATATATATATATATATATATATATATATATATATATATATATATATATATATATATATATATACAGTGTAGTTTCCCACTCAATAAAACTTTGTTTTCCCAAAAAGCTAGGTAATTGATGACTTTTACACTGACCTAAATCTCAGAATTTAGCATGTGGAGAGAGTTTAGTTCATCTAACCTAAAGGGAATGGTTTGTAGTAGAAACGCTAACTTGGTTTCTCAGTATGTTTCCTAGTGACGGTTTGAATTTCATGCAGTTTTCACTGTAAAACCGAGTTGGAAATATTACCTCCCCATATATATTTATATGGTGTAGTTTTCCAGTGTAAAGGAAGTGTGTGTTCCAAACAAGATAGTTGGTTGACGGCTTTCACACACTCTTAAATCTCAGAATTGAGCTTGAGTTGTGACGTTTTTTCATCTAACATGAAGGGAATGTGTTGCAGTTGAAACATTTACTCTGGTTTCTCAGTATGTTTCCTATTGCCGTTTTGAAGTTTATACACTTTTCACTTTAGACACGAGTTGGAGCTTGTACCTCCCTATATATATATATATATAGAAAGAGAGTAGTTTCCCACTGGATAGAATGTGTGTGTTCCCAAGTTGCTAAGATGATTGACGGCTTTCACACACAATTAATTCTCAGAATTGAGCATGTGAAGAGACGTTCGTTCTTTTAGCCAAAAGATAATGGTTTGCAGTAGAAAGAACTTCCCTGGTTTGTCAGGATGTTTCTTAGTGTCCGTTTAAAGTTCATGTATTTTTCAGTGTAAACCCGAGTTGGAGGTATTACCCCAATACATATATATATATATGTAGTGTTGTTCTGCACTCTTTAGAAACTATGTTTTCCCTACAAGCTAAGCTATGTTTTACATATGCACACATTCATCCCTCATAACTGAGCATGTGTAGAGGCTTTCGTTCAATTAGGATAAAGGGAATTGTTTGCTGTTGAAACACTTACACGGGTTTCTCAGTCTGTTTCCTCGTGCCGGTTTGAAGTTCATGCAGTTCTCACCGTAAAACCGTGTTGAGGCTAGTACCTCCCCATATAAAATCATGTCATGTATTTTCCCCATGAAAAAGATTGTGTTTCCCTAACAAGCTAGGTGTTTGATGGCTTTCACACTCACTTACTCTCAGAATTGAGCATGTTAAGATACGTTCTTTCATCTAGCATAAAGAGAAGAGGTAACACTTGAAATAACTACTCTGATTTCTCAGTATGTTTCCTAGTGACGGTTTGAAATTCATGCAGTTTTCAGTGTAAAAACGACTTGGAGCTATTACCTTCCAATATAGATATATGTAGTGTATTTCCCCACTCAAAGGAAACTATGTTTTCCCTACAAGCTAAGTTATAGTTTACATTCGAACATATTCAACACTCAGAACTGAGCATGTGGAGAGGCATTCTTTCAACTAGCTTAAAGGGAATGATTTGCAGTAGAAACATTTTCTCTGTTTTCTCAGTATGTTTCCTATTTTGGGTTTGAAGTTCATGCAGTTTTAACTGTAAAACCGATTTGGAACTAGTACCTCCCCATATATAGGTATTTAGTGTTGTTTCCCTCTGAAAAGAATTTGTGTGTTCCCAAAAAGTTAGCTTACTAACGGGTTTTATACTCATTTAACTCTCAGAATTGAGCATGTGTAGAGACATTCATTCATATAGCATAAAGGGAATAGTTAGCAATAGAAACACTTACTCTGGTTTCTCAGTATATTAACTAGTGCCGGTCTGAACTTCATGCATTTTTCACTTTTGAATCGACTTGGAACTAGTACCTCCTCATTTATACGTATGTAGTGTATTTCTCCAATCAAAAGTAACTGTGTGTTCCCTACAAGCTAAGTGATAGATGGCTTTCACACAGAGTTAGCTCTCAGAACTGAGCATGGGGTGAAGCGTTAGTTCATCTAGGATGAAGGGAATGGGTTGCAGTTGAAACACTTATCTGGATTTTCAGTTATGTTTCCTAGTGCCAGTTTGAAGTTCATTCAGTTTTCATTGTAAAATTGACTTCGGGCTAGTACCTCCCCATATATATGTATGTAGTTAGTTCGGCACTCAAAAGAAACTGTGTTCCCTACAAGCTAAGTGATAGATGGTATTCTCTAGCATTAAACTCAGAACAGAGCATGTGGACAGGCTTTCATTCGTCTAGTATAAAGGGAATGGTTTGCCCTAGAAATAATTACTCTTGTTTCTTAGTATGTTTCCTAGTGTCGGTAAATTTGCTGCAGGTTTCACGGTGAAACAGTTGGACCTAGTACCTCTCCATATATATGAATGTATTGTAGTTTTCCACTCAAAAGAATATGTTTGTTTCCAACAAGCTAGTTGACTGTCGGCTTTCACACACACTTAACTCTCAGAATTGAGCATGTGGAGTCTGGTTCGTTCATCTAGCATAAAGGGAATGGGTAGCATAAGAAACACTTACTCTGATTTCTCAGTATATTTCCTTGTGCCGGTTTGAATTTCATGCAGTTTTCACTGTAAAATCGACTTGGAGCTAGTACCTCCCCATATATATGTATGTAGTGTAGTTCCCCAGTCAAAAGAAACTGTCTGTTCCCCACAAGACTAGTGATAGATGATTTTGCACACATTCAACCCTCAGAACTGAGCCTGTGGAGAGACGTTCGTTCATCTAGGATGAAGGGAATGATTTGCCGTAGAAACACTTACTATGGTTTCTCAGTATATTTCCTAGTGCCAGTTTGAATTTCATGCATTTTTCACTGTGAAACAGAGTTGGAGCTAGTACCTCCCCATATATATTTATATAGTGTTATTCCCAACTCAAAAGAAACTGTGTGTTCCCAAAAAGCTAGGTGATTGACGGCTTTCACGCACACTTAAGTCTCAGAATAGAGCATTTTAAGATACGTTCATTCATCTACCATAAAGGGAATGGGTTGCATTAGAAACACTTACTCTGGTTTCTCTGTTTCGTTCCTAGTGCTGGTTTGAATTTCATGCACTTTTCACTGTAAAGTCGACTTGGAAATATTACCTCCCATATATATGTATGTATTGTTTTTCCCCACTCAAAAGAATCTGTGTGTTCCCTACAAGCTAACCGATAGAAGGCTTTTGAACACATTCATCTCTCAGAACTGAGCATGGAGAGAGGCGTTCATTCATCTAGGATGAGGGCAATGGGTTGCAGTAGAAACACTTAGTCTGGTTTCTCATTATTTTTCCAAAGTCCGGTTTGAATTTCATGCAATTTCCTCTGTAAAACCAGGTTGTTGCTAGTATCTCACCATATAGATATTGTGTAGTTTCCAATAGAAAAGAAACTGTGTTTTCCCAACAAGCTAGTTGTTTGATGGCTTTCACACACATTCAACTCTCAGAATTGAACATGTGTAGAGGCTTTCGTTCATGTAGCAAAAATGGATTTTGTAACTTTAGAAACACTTACTGCGATTTGTACATATGTTTTCTAGTGCCGGTTTAAAGTTCATGCAGTTTTCAGTGTAAAACCATGTTGGAGCTACTACCTATCCATATATATATATGTACTTTAGTTCCACACTCTATAGAAACTGTGTGTTCACAACAAGATAGGTCATTGACTGATTACACGCACATTCAACTCTCAGAATTGAGCATGTGGAGACGCGTTCATTAATGTAGCATAAAGGGATTGAGGAGCCATAGAAACACTTAATGTGATTTCTCAGTATGCTTCTTAGCGTCAGTTTCAAGTTCATGCACTTTTCTCTGTTAAACCGAGTTGGAGCTAGTACCTCCCCATATATATTTATGTCGTGTGTTTTCCCACTGAAAAGAAACTGTGTGTTCCCAACTAGCTAGGTGATTGACGGCTTTCACACACACTCAGCTGTCAGAATTGAGCATGTGGAGAGGCGTTCATTCATCTAGCATAAGTGGAATTTGAAAGCGATTATAATGACCTATGTTGGTATTAAAACAGTAAAGGGAGCATTATTTAAGAGCCTGTATAGTTATGGTCAGCATACATGACAGAATTTCATTTTCAGCAGATTTCTTTTTTTATGGTTCAGAAAACTTAATTCTTTCCTGTAACTGGATATAGATAGTGAATGTTTTATAGTCTTTTAGCAACTGCTTTAAACTAGAATTGTTACTTTGCTTTTGGTCTTTAAACTAAGGGAATATCCAGAATTCCAGCGGCAGTTCAAATGAAAGGGCCTGAACCTTGCCTATTAATTGTTTTAAGTAGAGTAAGAACAACTGTAGACTAGGGTACTGTGGATAACTGAAGGGCTGCTTGGATATGTTATATGTAAGTTATATTTTCAAAAATTATTTATATCATGAAAATCAATCAACCTTGGTGATCTATTTGGTATAATTTAATCTTTAATAATGTAGATTTTGATAGCCCTCTTATTTATGTAACTTATGAAAACAAGTTGGCTTTATATAACTACTTTTTAAATAAATGATTAAATTTTGGGTTTTTTTTATCATTTGCTTCTTAAAAATAGGATATTAATTACACAATATGTATTTTCCTTCAAGTTCATACTTTTTTCCCTAAACTATCTTGACTTGTTTAGATAAGTTAACCCATAGTCTGATTTATTTTAAACACTCAGAATGTTCTTCTGTCTGTTGCTTTATTAGAGAGCAAGAATTCCTTGTTATTTTTAATAAAATATACTTGCAGGAAACTATACTGGGATTCTTTCATTCACAGAGTCAAGCAATGATTCCTGTTTTGTTAGATCAGCTGTCTAGGCCTCTTAACTTCCAAACGATTACATGGACAAAGTTAAAAACGCCATAAATGATCCACTAAGAAAGTTTATTGTGTTCCTTGATTAAAAGTATAAATATGGGTCAGCCTTAAATTCGGATGTAAAGCTGTTATGAATTACATGAGTCTTCTCCAAAATTCTTTTGTTAAACATTTTTTATTGATTTATAATCATTTTACAATGTTGTGTCTAATTCCAGTGTTCAGCACAATTTTTCAGTCATTCATGGACATATACACACTCATTATCACATTTTTTTCTCTGTGAGTTATCATAACATTTTGTGTATATTTCCCTGCAAAATTCTTTAATTTGGGCTTTAAACCCTCCAATAAAATACTGGTTTGAAGGAAGAAGAAAGTCGAGAATTGATTCAATCCAAATTCTATGGGAATAAACAAAGCTAAATGTTTTAGTCATTTTTTGAAGCGGAACAGATATGTTTTCTGCACCATATGATTTTAATATTATTCATCTGAACATACGGTTTAGACACCATGAGACCACAAGCCAACAAACAAGATGTCAGGTAAAGCAAGAAAAAAAACTGAGGGGACTTTCTACTGCAAAATTTCCCCTAAATCGAACTGTAATAGAGAACAAATCTGACACCACATTGGATCTGTTCCTTTAGTTTGAAGCACTGTGCCCTGTTTTCCAGGCTTAAACTTGCTGGCTCTGCACCTTTTGTAAAACAACGTTGCCTTTAGCCTAAAACCTACAGGAAAGCCTATTCTCGGGGCTCTGACCTTTAATGATGTTAGCACTTCTGCACTTATGCAAGGATGGCAAGTTGCAAAATAGAGAATAACCTTTGTTTTGTTGGAGGTTTAAAGGGACACCACAGCCTGACCCACATGGATGACTGCAAGAACAAAGAATGCCTGCAGCAAGAAGTTTGCACAGCCAACCACACTCCCTCCCCTTTTTAGCTTAAAAGGGGCCTGAATTCTGACTTGGGCAAGATGATTCTCCAGGACATTAGTCCCCCATCTTCTTGGTCTGCCAGCTTTCTGAATAAAGTTACTATACCTTGCTCCAAAACCTTGTCTCCTGATTTATTTTTGTATCACTGTTGTGTAGCGAGCAGAAAAAGTTTGGCCTCGGTAACAGAACCAGCTTTGTCATTCCGTCTGATGTGAAATCTCTCTGGGTGTACACGTGCTTGCCTGGTGGTGGTGGTGGTGGTAGGCAAAAATATTTCACTTCTCCTGATTTCAATAGGCTAAAATTTCCTGCTATTTAAGTCAAATCTAGACTTTTACAGAATCACCTGCAGATGTGCTTCTGGAAGCCAGAAAAATTCCAACAATGAAAATAATTCTATTGTCTCCAGACAAGATACTTTTCCTCAAAACTAAGTAGCTGTGAGACACACTTCAGGAGTACAGATTGATGCAGTGTGCTTCATTTCCCATGTTGTTCCAACACAATTTTCCAGTTATATCAAAGTAAATTAAAATCGGTCTTCAACAGCAGATGCTCTGGCATGATACAACAATGTCAATTCCACTTATTTATTGAGCCAGAGCAGATTTAGAGTAAATGATTTTATACCAAACGCCTGCTTGATGTCCTCTCTTCTCCCTTGTGGCTAATTCCTTCTTCTTTCTTCCTAAAAGTTCTCCTGTTATGGAGTTAGCCCTTACTGTGCACATTCAATTGGGAAGGCACAAATTAAATAAATGAGGGGATGACATGCATATTTAATTCTTATTTATACATAAATACAAGCACAGAGGACCTGTGTCTTGGAAGACGTCACTTCCTAATGTGGGCAAGAGGATGGTCTATAGTTCAATCAAAGATCTAAAAGCAGTTTTCTAGGATATAATAAAGCAATGCCTGAGTTATAAGACAGAACAACCCCTGGATATGAATCAGTGGCACCAACCAGTGGGGGCACATGTGTGCACACACACGCCCATGCACACGGAGCAGCCTTGGAGACACTCCATCTGTGCTGATGGAGCAAAGTCATGCTGGGGAGATGAGGAAAAAGTGCCTAATACAATCAAATCAGGACATCTGAGGAATGGGTAATAGAAGTCAATTGAATTTTCTGCTTTGCTGAAGGTCAAACAAAAACACTTTTAGTTTCAAACGTCATTATTAAAAATGTTCTTAAAGCACAGGAGCCTGTTTTCCTGCCTTGCTTAGTGTCATATGCCATATTAAACATGACAGATTTATGCTTCTCTGACTGTGGAATGGGAAAGGCCTTGCTGTCATATTCTGAATATTAGTCTATGTTTTGCAGCACAGTGGATACTGAAAATGGGGCAAATTGAGTGAATGGGAATGGACATAACCTAGCAGTCATTGACTGTGTGTGATTTGCCAACTTTCTCCAAAAAGTAGGGGTAGCAAGCAAATCAGATAAATTCAGGGATCGTGGGGTGGGGAGTCGGGTGGGCTGACAGCTGGGTGGTCTCAGGTAGCTGTTTTACTGTGTAAAATAGTGACTATGATCCACAGTGACACACTGTCAAATTCTTGTGCCTGTAGCTGTGATACCTGGCCAAGTCTGTGCAGCCAATTTTATCGATGGTGCATAATGAAAATAACTAACCTTCCCTGAGGACCATCTTATGTGACATCCATTCATTGACTCACTGAATTCCCTAAGCACACTTTTTGGTACATAACTGTCTTAAAATATGAAGCAGAGATAAAATGAAGCTCTAAAGTGTTGAAACCTTGCCCGAAATCATGCAGATGGGAAGATGCCATGCCGGGAGCTAAGCTTGGGCCAGACTACAGAACCTGAAGGGCCCAGCAAGTCCCCTCACTCAGGAACCTGGCCCACAGCCACTGCCAGGCCCTGTTCTGTTTCTATGAGTGTTCATGGGAAAGTGCCATGGACTTAGCATAAATATGACTTGATTAAGGAATTCAAACTGGGATAGAATTTTGTTGGGGACTGTAAGCTGGGAGTGAAACTGTCAGTGAAGTAAGGGAGGAAACAGCCCTGGTTGTAAGAACATTTCTAGGGAAGAAGGCTCCCTAATGGGCTGGCATGGGAATCGCTGTGGTTGTGAGCCCCCTGTTGCCCTGTGTGGGAGTGGGCAGGGAAGGAGAAAGACTGTTCAGACTGGTTAAAGTCACTACAGTTTGTAAAGAGCTGAGGTCTGTTCCCTCACAGCTCAGACACATGCAGGACATGAGGATGCTTAGCTAATGACCAACAGTGGGTAGCAAAGCCCAAGAGTGGGGTGGGGAGGAGAGATGGGACCACCTTCTAGAAGAACCTCTGCCCCAGGGTCCAGGAATGTAATGAATGATTGGGTATTCACAAAGGGTTTTTATGGCCTCATCAGGTAGTTCCTACTTTAAAATGATAGTCTGGAATATATGGTAAAATACGGTGGAATGACTGCTCTTATTTTAGTTTCTGCAAACACTTAAATGGATGGATTTCTATCTCCATTATACAAGCACTGCTGGGTAACCTTTAGAGCCATGTGAGGATCAAATGAAGTGAGTACTTATTAATACTATTACCATGCTTCTACTGAATTAACACTTCAGCAACAGTATAATGGCCACGCTTCTTAACAACTGCCTCTGTAAGAGCTCTTGTAAGTCACAAATAAAAATTATAAAGAAAATATATTAAAATAATAACAATTACAGTTACAACAAATATGTTGTTTATAGCAATGATAGTGTTAGCATCTCCCTCTCATATTAAACAATACCCAACATTGGATTCCTTAGGAAGCAATGCCAATGCATGTTTGGACTTTTCAAAGTCTTCAGCCCATGAAGCCTTTTTACTCACATTGGTCCACCACAGCCAGAATTGCTGTTCCTTGCATGGTGGGCTGCCACGCTGCAATGTCCTGGGCTTTTTCTGGCACCATGCGTCTATACTGGATAGTCAAGTTTCCACATACCCACTCTGATTTGCAATATATTGTTCTCCAGAGCCAACGGAGGGGCCACTGGAAAGAGGCCACAGATAAGGTGGTGAACCCAAACTGAATACCTGTTAAAGGAATGGACACACAACATGGAGTGGTGGATGGATGGAAGGACAACAACAATTCCTCTACTCCTGTAAAGAGAGAGGGGCAAATGGTGAACTAAATCCCAAAGAGAAAAGACATTCATGGTAATAATATTATTCAACAGTGAAAGAATCCAAACAAAAGGCAAATATAAAATCTCTCGGAAGAAGACTCATTACAAACTGTTTCTTTCACGTATATAACCTTAGTAGGAATAACATACTTAAAAATCTTCAACCAATCATAGTTATTTGCTGGTAATAAACTTGGGAATCTTGAAGCATATTATTCACTCTCAGTGTTGATAATACAATCTTGGAAGATGATTTGTCATTGAGGATTAAGAAAAAGAATACTGTGGTTGTATATAAGAATTTAAAAAGGAATAAGGAATGTACTTTTGGGAAAGCTCTGCATAGAGAGTGTTGGAGGAAATGCACTGAAAATAGGCAAGTGAGCAAGCTCCCTTGAGTCTGGGAAGGTGAGTGCAGCACATTCAGAGAGTCTATGAAGTTATTACAAGTCACAGAAAGGTATGCAATTAAAGTGTCTTCCTAAGCAAAATATCCTTCTTCAGGAATTTTTATCTTGATATTTCTATGGTCTGTGTGGTCACAGGAAGTCAAAGTTATGGTGGTGGCTTAGAAGTTCTTTTCTCTCTGTCTGTAATTTACAGGACATTGCTACAGATGGGGCAGCAGAGATCTGCGGTAAGCTGTTCCATGGGGTGGGGGAGCAGTTAGAAATGATAAGGCCAGAGATCTAAAAGACTTTTAGACCCTAACTGGCAGACTTTTAAGTAAACTAGCACAGGTATGTAACTAAGACAGTGGATGAGAGGCAAGTTTGTAGTCCCTTCAGTGTTACTGCTCAGTCAAGGGATAGGGACCACTCTGGCCAGGAATGGCAAGACAGTGGATTGGGTGGATGAGTAGGAGGAGCTGACATTTGCTTCTGACCTGAGAGGCAGGGGTGTGTTGCAGAAAAACTGACAGTGCTGGAAAGAAGCCTCATGTCCACAGCCTAAAAGGAGCTGTCATATTCAGGGAGGTCACAGAGAAAGAACCAGAGTTAGTGATGCCACAGGGTCAGCAGCGTGGCAGCAGTGATATCAGTATATGTTTCCATAACCCACCTAACCCTACATGAACACATCTGCCTACAGGGGGCAGGTAAGTAGCAGAAATATGTGGAGTGGGTGCAGCCACTGGCAAATTGGCAAGTGGACATCTTAATGAAATGCACTGCTCACAGTCACCATATTGGAAAGAGGGCCCCACACTGTCAGATCCCTTTCTTATTCAAGAGAAACTAGAAATTAAGACTTCATTAGCAATCATCCCTCTTCAAACCCAGAAAAGATATCATTTATAATGACAACAAAGGCACAGACTATTCAGAAATAAATTAATGAAAAATGTTAAAATGATTCTGATAAATGACTTAAAAAGAGAAAAAAATGATAATTGAATGAACAGTAGAATGCACCATCCTCTTCAGTTGGCAGACTCAAATTTGGGGGACTTGAACATTTTTTCTCCAAAATAAATTTAGTATCTGAATGCAAATTTAGTTAATAATCCTGAATGGATTTAAGAAAAAATTCTGAAAGGTGATCCTAAATTTCTTCCAGAAATATACACAAATATACAAATAAAATAATGAGGAGGGATGTTTGAATTTGTAATATTAGGGACATTCTGGAAAAGGATAAAATAGGACCAACTGTAGGAGATATTAATCTATGGTCATGGAAACAGTATAGAAATAGTGCACTGAGAGAATGAATGAAATAGAACACATTTCAAGAATAGACGTGGATATTTAAGAGATTTTAGAAATATTATAAAACTGACACTTAAAATCAGTGGATTCAGGTACTGGTGTAATTAGCTAAATCATTAGAAGGCCTGGTACACTGTCCTCAATTTTGACATTAAAATAAATTCCAGAAAATTTTTAATTAAAAATAAAACACTAGAAATAACCCAACATGATTTAATCTGTTCAGATATTCAAGCGAGAAGAACTTTCTAAAAAGCTTTTGGAACAAAGACCAACAAGAGCAAAGGCCTAGCAACTCAGCAAGGCCAGAAACGCCCCCTGTAAAACAAAGCTGACCCTCTCCCAACCCTCTCTCACGGACCTGTATTGCTCTCTGATACTTTCTATACTTTCTTCTTCCCTTTAAAGTCCAGTTTCTTGGAGAAGTGCCTGCGCTGATGACTCCTCCAGGGCTCAGAGCCCTGCATCCCCCACAGCCCCACCACGGCACTGATACAGGAGTTGCACTGCCGGTGGCTGCGTGTTTCAAACCAGTGGGCATTCTCAGCTCCTGTTTATTTGATTACCAGGTAGCTTTTGCCGTGGACAAATATTTTCCTTTCAGTGGAACATTTTCCCCCCTTAATTTTTGTTTTACTTAAATAAATTTTAAAAGCCCAGGCAGAAAAGTGTGTGTGCACATATGCACACACACAGATACACACAGATCTGTTTTTTAAAGGCTACATTAGTGTAGTCCAACTCCGCCTTTTCCTCAGTTTAGACAATTAAAGGTGGGCTTTAGCCCTTGCTTTTATGCCCCACACACCCCCCCTTTCTCACTTCGCTCCCTTTAGTCAGTGTTCAAATTCCTCTTAAGCCAGGTTACAGCCTTCTCTGTGTTGCCTCAAATCGTTTTCTCTCAACTGCACTGCTATTCTTCTTTCTCTTGGTGGACCTCTCTTCTCCCATTTGCCATGTACATGGCCCTTTTCCCCAGGGCCTCGTCTTCAGTCCTCCACCTGGCAGGACTGAATCGCCCCCATGGCCTCACCCACAGCTCCTCTGAGCTCCTGACTGGTGAATCCAGCTTAACAACGGACATCACTCCTTATATGTCCCATAGACACTTCGCACTCAAAATGACACACACAGAACCATCTCCTCGAAACCAGCTCCTCTCCTTACACTCCCCCTCCAGATCTGCTCTCCGGATGGGTCACTGGAAAGTCACCTCAGCAGCTCTGCGGCCCGCCGCCCCGGCCCTCCAATCCCCACTGCAGCAGTCACCACTTCTGCCGCCCATGTCTCTCTCTTTCTGCCCACGGCCTCTCAGCAGGCGTGTGCCATTTGTTGTCTGGGTTACCTGCGTTGGTCCCCGAAATATCCTTTCCCCCCAAAATATGGGCCTCTCCCCCTAAAATAGTATCTTCCATTCTGCTGCCAGAATAACCAGATATTCTGCAACATAAACATTATGCAATTCTCTTACTTACAAATAATCCAATATATCCCTGCTTCCTTAAGGATACATTGAAGTCTAAGCACACAAGGCCCATCGTGACAGAGGCCTTGTGCACCTGACATTCCCACCTATGGATCCTTTGTTCTAGCCCTACTTGTTGTTCTTCAGTCTGGCCAAGCCGCTTCATGCTGTGTACACATATATGTCTCCACCTCTCTGCATGAAGTGTCCACTCCCTCTACCACAAAATAGAGAGCTAACGTCCTTTCACCTTTCAAGATTCAGTTCAAATATTTCCAGCTCTAGGAAGTCCAATTTGTGTTCACCTGCTTAGCAATCCATCAACTACTCGCCATGCCTCGCCTAGCCTGGGGAATGCAGACACCAAGTCTTACCTGTTTTGGTCTCCCCAGCAGGTGATACAGTGTTTGGCATAGCAGTGCTCAATGCTTGTTGGTTGGATAAATGAATGAATCAGTAAAGAGATGAGAGTTCTAAAATCGCCCCCAGTTACTCAGCTGCCATTTTGGGAAGTTCATTCTGCGGAGTTAAGGAAATGTGAGTGCAGGTGGTGGGCAGACAGAACAGTGGTGAGGGCGTGGGGGAGACAGGCCTGGTCCTGGAGAGCGCAGGATAGGCGTGGGTGGGAGAGCACTGGAGAGAGAGGGAATGGAGGGGGCGGGTGCAAGGAGATGTTGAAGAACAACTGATATTAAATGCAGTAAATTAAATGGAGAACATAATATATGAAGGGGAAATCAAGTTAACAAAGCAAGGGTGGAAAAGGCAGTACCAGAGATGAAGAGCTCTCACTTCATCCCTCACAGCATTTCACTTATGGCACCTGCCCTCTGGGAAGGCAGCGTCAAATTCTTGAGAGACTGGTGTTTGTGCTGTGGGTGCTCTAAGTACAAAACGGTATCTTATGGCTTCCAGATTTTAAGACTGATAGATAATTTCTCTTATGTCCCATGTCTGAGTTCTCAGGCAGCAGGATCATTCGCTGGTGGGGGGAGAGATATTGTGGTTAACAACTCAGGGTTACTCTAATAATCTCAAAGGACAGTGGGGAATTCATGAAAACAAATAAAAGAGAAATTTCACTCAGAAAAAAACCATATGTCATATAGAACTTTGTGGGGGCATTGGGGGCAATGTTACCGCCACCTCATCTAACAGTTTTATTTGAGTGTGTTGAAACTCCAAGCTCAAGTCACTTAAACAAGTAGGAGAACCAGGGTCCAGGCTGTGGTGCTCCAGACATGGACGGGAAGATGAAAAGCCTGACTACTGCCTCCGACAGGATCAGTCCAGTCGGGGAGTACAATGGACATGGACACGATCACACACCATCAAGACAAGAATCAAGTGCAATTCATGCCTAGACAGGAGAGCAGATAATCTCTAAATAGTGGAGGGGTCCCTGCCAAGGCTTGGCAAGTGTCCTTCCAGGCAGAAAAGCAGAGAAATATAATTCAGGCGAAGGAGACTAAGGTTGGTGGCTGGGTGCAAGGCCTAACGAAGCACAGATGGAGGGCTCCAGGGTCATCTGTCAGTAGCTGTTCCCCTTCAGCAGCTAAGAGGCATAACTAAAAAGGCAGGTGGGGTGTCATTAATGATCATGGGGAAAACTGGGAGGAGGAAATTGAGGTCAGGAGATCACCACCAAAGGCAATTTATTTTAGAGGAACAAAAATAATTCAAAAAGCACTTGGAAATTCTATCTCCCATGAATGAAAAGAACACAAAATAAGTTTCACTCCAGCGTTGAATACAGAATAACAGACTGCCTACTCTCAGAAATGGATTGAATTTTCTAATTCATCAGGGATTATTTAGATAATAGGAAAACGAATAAATCTGAACAATCTCTCTAGAATAGCTGTTACTCCATCCTGTTATGTAGGGTAGAGTTAGGCTGAATTATTTAATTGATATTTTAATGAGACTATAAATTTCTAAAAGCCTTATCAATTTCTCCCAAAAGCGTACAACTTTTCCTTTCATGACATTTATTTGACTTAATTAGAATAACTTTTTTCCAAGGCTTTTTTTGTATGTGTTAAAATACCTAATGATATGCTGCCCCCAGAATGTTGTTGCTATTATTAATACTGATAATAGCCCCAATAAGACATATTTACAATTATGACTCATTTTGGAATAACAGGTCATTGGTTTAAAGTCCTTTTGAAAATAAGAAGAATAAACGAACATAATTACTACACCAGGGACAGCAGCTGCACCCTTAATGGAACCTGGTCACTAAACACAACAAAAGCAAAGATGAAACTCAAATCAGACACCAGGCCACAAAGCATAGCTGACTGAAGATGCCACAAGATGACCTTTCATTCACCGAGGGAACAAGATGCATTTCTATGTATAATGTATATTGTTAAAAGCAATTATTTTATATAAAGAATGTAATTTAGGAAAAAGAAAACTCCATCTGTAGACTTATAAACAGGAAGCACAAAGGGGTGCCTTTGCCAACAAGAACCTGCATGCATAAATGCAAAGCCTACTGACAAAAATCCTTTCCTGTCTCCTAAGCTTAAAAAAAAACTACTTCAAGGCAGTGGTGAGCTGAAAGGGCTCAGATAAAAAACGTGCACATCATCAGCCTTCTAGTAGATAAAAGTGCGCCATGCATAATAGAAAAGATAACGTTTCCTATGGAAATCTATTTTGAGATTCAACAATTTAAAGGCAACTGAGAGCTCAAAACCAAGTTCAACCAAAGAGGAACAGAGCCCAAGCAAATGTACAGAAATGGACAAAGTCATTGGAGAAGGAGGGGATCTGTGTTCTACCGATACTCCAGATCAGCAAATTCATCCTGAATTCAAGCCAGTGATGTGACATGATGTCACTCAAGGAATCAGGCAGAAACCATCAGCCAGAAGAAATAGGAACAATATCAAAGGCAGGTGTGAGATGTGGAAGGGGTGACCCTGTGAACCTTGCTGCAATGAGGCAGGATGTGCTTGCGGGCTTTCTGCACAGGCTGGCTGGCTCACATGACTCTATTTAGAAGGATATCAGCCAACAGCTGTGCCACACGGGCTACAGCCTGAGCTGAGTCACATCTAGTAACGGTTCTGAGTTCATCCTTAGACGACATGACCAGAAGGATCTGAGAATCAATGGAGGAGACGTATCTGAATGAGTATTCCATTTCATTCCTTGGCAGTAAATCTTCAGCTTTGTGCAACATAAATATTGACAAAGATACACACAGGCACCCTATTTGAAAGCCTGACTGCATAATTGCATCTAATCGAGAAAAGCGGGCTCCGTTTCAGTATGCTAGGACATTGTTTGGCTCGGTAACCAATGCTTCTGAGACCCAAAGCATACTCTAGTATAACCGACAGCACAGAAATCTCCATTGATGACTTACTCATTTCAGGGTATTCATAAAATAACCCCAGTTTGCCCATGGGATACAGATGGTTTTCCCGTTCCCATCGTGGGTTGGTCTGTTCTGCTCCCAAAACTGTGGCATCATTAGATTCATGATCCAGCTGTCAAACAGATCAAATTATAAGGCAGGATATTATCAGACCAAGGTCATAAAGGTATTACTGATATCTCAAGCTGAACACATCATCTTCCCAAGAATTTAATTTCTTGTTTTCAGGATAAATTTCTTTTTATTGCTGCCTCCCTACCCTCAAATATTGTGAAAACTAGTCCTGACTACGTGCCTTGGGTTTACCAAAATTGTAACGACTACTACTACTTTATCTCCTACCTCCTTTTCAGGTGTTCATTTTAGCTTTTAGAAGATGCCTTCCCTCATTTGTCTTTTTTACCCCCACTTCTCTCCTATTATCCACCATGGCCTTTCCAGTCTGAAAGTCGTCAGAGAAAATAAGTAAAAGAAAGAAATACAGGTTCTGTGAGCTGGTGATAAGTGCTGTGGAGGAAAATAAAGGAGAGCAAAGAATGTGTGCTAGGGAGGAGTGGGGATGGGGCAGTGACCTTTGAATAAGGCAAAGACTGAAGCAAAGGGGTGGGCAGAGGAGGGGCAGAGGAAACAGTGATCACAGGCCTGGAGGTCCCTCACGCTGGACAGACAGCATGGAGACTGGTGTGGGCCACAGTGAATAGGAAATAAGTGGTGGTTTTGGGGGTGGAGCCTTAGAGGCTGCCGTGAGGATGTGGGCATTTTTCCCTTTGAAGGAATTGCGGAGCCATGGAGGGTCACCGAGCAAAAATGTGATACTCTAATGTTGGATAGAACAGGTCCAAGACCCTAATACAAGCTGAACAAATCAAGGGACAAAGAAGTGACATGCCACCTCAAATTCAGTGCAGAGCTTGAAAGAAACACAGCCTCGACTCCCAGCCCAATGCTCTGTCCCCTTCTGGATGCTGTCCCACAGAGCTGTCTCTAAAGTTATGTTTTTTCCTCACTCAGAGGCTTGTGGGCCAACTGAATGCTTCCCCCTTTTCAAATGGCAATTTATCCTGAAAGGAAATCAGAGTTGGCAGTGAAACAAGGCATGGACCTGTAGCCTACAGAGCTGTTGTCCCTGAAAGCAACAGCTGGCGCGTGGTTTACTCGTGGAGTTCAGCAGAAGAGACAGAGCAACAACAGACAACTTAGCATCTGGCTGAGTTTCGGCTGACTGCACTGCACGTTTGGATGTATTTCAAATTTGGACAGTGAGGCGGCTTCACACGAAAGGCAGGTGTATACATCATACATGCCCACACGTCTGTATGCATACACACGTAGACACACACAGAGCATATGATGTGACTTGTAAAGAGCTGCCTCTGCTTGGTTTCCCACGGCCTCTAATTTCAGCATTAACCTTTCACTGGCCATGCTCCCAGGTTTGCTACGAGATTTCTTTGCAATGGAACATGCCCTTCGCTTCACAAACGTTCCCCAATTCTTTCAATGACATTAGGGGAAGAGCAGGGAGCCCTGGGAAATGCTGGGGATATGGACTCGAGATACCCCTGAATCTGAATCCACACTTCATGGCTTATTTGTTATTTAACTTTATTTACATTCAAAATGCAATTGTTGCAGATCTCAGAAGATGATTTACACTCACTGCTATGGCAGAATGTTGCGGTTAGTAGACTCACCACAGGATCCTCTTATTCAACACGTTCTTCCAATATTTCAGATATTACTGTATCACAAATGCCCATTTCTATATTTTGATATCTGCTTTTCAGTATAATTATCTTTCTTCTTTATTCTCTATATATTATGATTTTAGAACATTTTTCTGAGAAGTGTTCCACAGGCACTGTACATATGATACTTGGATAAAGAGATCCTGGAGATCAAAACCACATTTAAATCCTTAGATAAACTCAGCTGTGTCATATACATGGCTAGGTTTAGTCTGCTTACTTTGTTACTTTGTTTAGTAATTTTTGTTTCAAAGAACAAGATCCTTCTGTATAGCACAGGGAACTACACTCAATAACTTTTAATAGCCTTTAGTGGAAAAGTATATGACAAGGAATATATATATATATATGAGCCACTATGCTGTACACCAAGAATTAACACAATATTGTAAACCAACTATACTTTCAACAAAAAAAGTTGAAATAAAATTGAGAGATGAAACTTCCACTGCCCAGACTGCTGTCACGATGAAACGATTCAAAGCAGGCCAGGTATTAGCAACCCCCCTGACACAGCAAAACCCCATGTGGGATCTTCCTTTTGAGCAGCACTGGCTATCCGGCTGTGGCCACCTGTAAATAGGGTTGAAGTCACTTAGACCCTTGGCTTGGGATCACCGTGGCCACAGGGGTGGGGGTCACTGCAGCACCTACGAGAATGACGGGGCCAGCCTCCTGCTGAAGCCGCTCCCCAGGCCACAGCCCGGAGCGCTGCAGGCAGGTCTGAGGTCCGGCCGGGGGCGCGCAGCTCCACAGCCACTCGGAGCCCTGCGGTGCGGGTGGCGCTGGGACTACGCTCGTCCATCACCCTCCCTGGCACCCAGACTCGGGATTCTCCTGGGGGAATTTTTCTCTGCCTCATACTTCCTGTCTCAGCATTTGTGGAATCCGGTCCATGCCACAGGGAAGCAGGGCTTTTACCCTCCGGGACCCAAATCCATCACTGTATGGATCCAGGGTGAAACTTCCATGTTAAATCACCTGGCGCTCCCTTCTTGTGCTGAAATGCCCTCCCCTGTCGATGGCATTAGGTCGTATTAGAAGTCCCGACTTGCTTGTCCTTAGCTAAGACTCTGAGCCTCTTGCTCAGTCTTCCTGAGTGGAACCACTCATCTGTGGCAGAAAAGCTTGGGCTGTCGTCCACCCATCATTGTCCTCGGTCTTTTGGGTTTTCTGTTGGGTTATGGTTCTCGTGCAGGGATATCAATTTGCACATGAGAAGCAACTGTAGACATTTTAGAAAATACAGACACTGGATCCTCCCCCCTCTCCTGCCAAGGCTGGAAGCTTTCTCCCTCTAGCAGGGGTTACACAATCATTTGCTTGGGAATTGACCACACATATTGGCATAATCATAGTAAATTGCCCTTTACTCTGTGCTTGCCACGTGGCATTTTCTACTTCATGTTGTCTTTGCACCTTCATTATCACATTTAATCCCTGCATTATTGATTATCACCATTTCTGTTGAGGACACTCCTACTTGCTAATCTTGAATACAAGTATCTTTGATTCTCTTAATCTATTTCATTCCTGAGTTTCCTGTTCCTGAATTTAAAGAGTGAATTATGGACACATGTAAATAAGATTCTCTTATTATATGTATCTGACTCATCCTCTAACCAAATCATATCTGGAGAAGAGAGATTTTCTCTTTTAAACATTTGTTTTTCTTATTATATAGTAGTGCATACACATAGTGGAAAATGTAGAAAACATATAAAGTAAGAAAATTACAGCCATACATTATGTAAACACCAAAGGACAATGCTATGTCATTTGGGGCATTTAACTATTTTTCTTAATATTTTATCATAAAATTTCCCTAGGAAAGTTGCTTAACCCTGGAATTGTACTAGCCTTTTGTCCAGTACAGAATAACATTCCCAGAAATGACCCCAACATCAAAATAGTATGTGAGGCTGGGAAGGCCACAGGGCACTCAGCTTATTCTCTGAGTCCTACAAAGAATGCTGTTAATTCACTGATTTTACACATTCGATGCCTGTGAGTCACTCACTCACTCAGCTGGCTCGGACTGAGACCTACTTTATACCAGTGCCAATCCAAGTGCTGGGGAGACCCCAGAGGGAGCCTGGATCACGGCATCACTTTCCTTCATTTGCTCCCAGAATCCTACTCAAGAACCCCACATGGGATTGGGGGGGTGGAGGCAGGTGAGATATGGTGAAATTCATTTCATTATGTTCCTTTAGACATATTCAAATAGCATGAAAATAGTAGCTAATTTTGATAAGTTTTCTTTTCCCTTCCTATGTATTTTTGAGAATGGGTATAGTTTTGGTGCAGCAAGAGTAATTGATAGATCTTTGGTATGGTAGGATTTTATATGAAAAATTAAGAAGGAAACTGCACTTATACAAAGAGAAGTGGCAGTGAGGAAAAAACAAGCCACCCTTGAACTTGGCTACAATTCAGAATTCCTGGTTTTCAAAAAAGGGAAACAAAATTCAAAATAAATTCCCTAAATATTTTAGCCCATAGTAGAAATACATGGAGGCAAAGTTCAGCTCACTGGAACCTAGAACAATGTGCTTATTTAAGCGAAGGTATAAACAGACCACAGATACTATAATGCATCCTTTACTTTAAACTAGTTCATGTGAGCAAGTTTCATTTCACATGAATTGCTCAGTACCAGTTTAGGAAATATATCCTCCTTGATTGGTAAAAATAGCTCACAGATAACCAGATTCAACAAAATTTATTGTTAAATAATTTACTTATTTCCTTCAGGAAATGCTTTTGAGTAATCTGAGTTAAGTATTTCCTCTATCTGCTGTATTTCTTTTCACAGAGAAAAGTAGTATTATTTGCACATGACCTACTTTTACTTCTCTGGAAATATCTGACTGTGAGCTCAGGGTACGGATTGTCTACTGCACAGTAGGGAAAAAGAAGATTCATTTCACAGCGAAGATCAGAATCTTTTTTTGAGGGGCGTGGTGAGCTGGGGGACAAGGGAAATGCCTTTGTTTCGAGACAGACCCCAGTAATCCATACTGAAGCTGAAAGATGAAGCCATTATGAAGAAATGTGGAAGGACACACTGACACGCAAAGGTGTTCACTCTGCAAAAACAGAAAGAAAGAAAGAAAGAAAGAAAAAATAATTTAACTGCCCTATAAAGAGAATGGACAGAAACTTGGTAATAAGCTAGAGAGAAGGAAGGTTAGTGAAGGGAGGAGAAACAATGAAAGGGAACTTGGATGCGGTGGGCAGAAGAGCAGGTTTCTGGAGCCTACAATGAAGGATGATAAGAAAAAATAAAGTTTAAAAAAGTTACAAAGTTTAAAATAGTTTAAAAATTAAAAAGCAAAGTTAAAAAAATAAATATTTTTATAGTGGCATGGAAGATTTTAAAATGATGGAGGTTTTTTATTTCAAAATTCAAGTTGTTTGAATTTCTCCCCCATTCTCCAAACAACAGTAAGACCTGCTTGTGTAAGTGGTTTTGGGGGACACCACAGAGAGGGGCGAGCTCTGCAGTTAGGTTGGCCAGGAGCAGAATGCTGGTGTGGAAGGCAAGACAGAAGAGAGTTCAACAGTTTCATGAAAACAGAAACTCAAAGCCAGAAATTATCTTAAAATGGTTAGTGTGGTAGGCAGAAAAATATTCCCCCCCAATATGTCTATGTCCTTATCCCCAGAACATAGGAAGAGGTCAGATTCCCTGGCAAAGGGGGCCTATGGTTGCAGATGTGGTTAAGGTTGCTAACCAGTCGACTCTAAGAGAGACCAGCTGGATTATAGATTTGGGCCCAGTGTAATCACCAGGGTCGTTAAAGGAGGAAGAAAGAGGCAGAAGAGGGGAGAGAGGAGAGGAGATCTGACCACAGGTTCAGAGTCAGAGGCACACAACCATGCTGACCTTGAGAATGAGAAAAGAGGTCACAGGCCAAGAGACGCAGGTGGTCTCTGGAATCCAGAAAAGTCAGATACAGGTTCCCCTGAGGCCTTCAGAAAGAGCCGTGCCAACACTTTTACTTCAGCAGGCTTCTGCATTCAAGAAAACTACAAGTTTAAATTTGCGTTGTTTAGTAGAGACTTTTTCTTTTCTCTTCCTACTACCATGACGTTTGGGGATACTTGTTACAACAGCAACAGAAAGTGAATAGAGTAAGCTCCTTGAAATGTTCAGAAATTGCAGATAACACTGGACTGTCCACTTTGATGTGGGATTGGGCTTATGTGAAAATCAAAAGGACAGTGTGACCTTTGCTAACATCTGCTTTTCTCATTTTAGGAAGAGAACAGTAAGTCAAAACCTCTGTTGTTATTATTTTAGACAAGTGTCTCTTAAAACTTTATGTAACCCTGTGCCTTAGGACCCTAAGAGAGTCTCTTCTTAGAAGAACATGGATTCAGAGAGATAGTGTCTTACATCTGAGTCCCACAGTGGTCTCTTATTGGCAATGAGAGCTTGGGCATATCAGTTACCCTCTTTAAGCCACAGGATCTTCATTTGCAAAAGGAAGATAAGAATAAGGATTGTTTGGGTGATTAACTTGTACACACACACACACACACACACATACATATATGTACAACATTTAATACAGTGACTAGCACATACTAGGCACTCAACAAATTCCTGTTATGGATTTTTAAATGCATATATAAAAGGAGGAGAAATTTGCAGGAAATTGTGGGAAAACTAAGTTCATGGCCCCAAAAAGGGCCATCTCTCAATGGGCTCTGATCAGTCAGTCCCCAGTGGTGGGCTAATAAGCAGAGACTATAGCACTTGGGGATTTATGTTAAACATAAAAAGGAAGGTATTTAAACATAGTTATTAAACATCAGGTACGTTTATACTTTTGGCTGGATCATCTTATCTGGAGAGATTTAATAAGCAGAGAGTCTCCACTGTTCTAGAGTTGGGCATGCAGGAAAATGATGTGGGTGGGTGGGCCATTCTCACCCACCCAAGATCACATGACTGAGTACTCACGGAATTAACACCTCTTGTATGTTATTACAGATGGGCTGTCCTCCCATGATTATTGTCAGCTGTGTCATCAGTTCAAGGAGACATCACATGGGTCACACTGGAATATTAGAAAGAAAATCTCATTTAAATTTTAGATAGTTCTAACATGAAATAAAGTCATTATTTTATGCCTAAAAAAATCTAAGGAGCAGAGAGTAAAGACACTCTTCATTGGGCAACTAAGAGAAAACCTGAAACAGGTTAGATTGTCAGAACACATAGCTGTATTCACACCTCTTCATTTCTGTATTTTTACAGCCAATACACCAGATCTCATGGATAAGTCACAAATCTGCCCTTAAAGAATGTGATGTAGAAACACGTGGAGTAGTAGTTGACAAAATGGAACAAGAACACCTTCATGGCTGGGTTGTTCTCATAGTCAGTCTGGTCCTTGGGATCTCTGCAGCTAGAATAAAGAAAAGGTAAGTCTGTAAAACTGTGAACGGCTTTGAGACCCTATTCAAAGCCACGGACACATGAGTTAACACATTTAATATGTGTGTGTGTGTGTATATATATATATATACATATATACACACATACACACACACAATTCACACTGTTTTCATACCAGCTGTTTTGAATTTCTTAACATATCCACTATGTTAATTCCAACTGTACACACTGTTGTAAGAGTTTCTCCCACTAAGAAAGTGATATCCCACAAGGCAAAAAAAAAAAAGTCACCTGTTCCTTAAAATTTATAAGCACAACAGTATCCAATGGGCAAGAACTGTCCTCTGTTAGGTGTAATTTGAAAGAAAGCTACTTCTAAACATCCTGCTAAATAATATTCTCTTGTCTCCCTGAAAGGCAGTAAGGTAGGACTATTGAAGAAGACAAACAAAACACGGGGCAACTTGCTAGAAGCATTTGGGGAACATAAAACGGGTCATCCTCCTAGTTCAGAATTTGAATTGGTCTTAGTATTTTCAGAAGATGACCACTGAGCAGACCACTGGGAGGACCACCCAGCCACATGCAATGTGTTGGAAGCACTTAACTTAGGCCGCTAAGCCGCTGGGTGGGATACAAGCCAGAGAGAAGAAACATTTATTATAGAAGCTGCAGCTGATGAGAATGGAGTTACACTAACAGGAACAGCATGGGGGGAAGACACATAACAGTGTGATTACTTGTCCTCTCCGTAACGCGCAAGCAAATCTGCCACTGGAACCACGACCCTCTTCCACTTATTTGCAATACAGAGACTATTTACTTTCAACAACAGGGTACATTATCTAATGTAATTGAAATTATTATTAAGCACTGACATATTTACACAGAGCTTGGACATTCTAAAGCTTCCTTTGTCCCTTTTACTAATGCAAAAATGGAGCTAATTCACTTCTCATATAGGCTAGAGAAAATAGGTTTGCAGTTGAAGTTAACTAAAGACTGTAATGTACTGCAATTGAAGTGCCTAAAAGATAGTCTCTGTTTTGACCTGGTTCTAAAACTGGTGTAGAAATTATCTCAGCTGCAGGAGGAGCTTACCAGAGTCAGTCATCATGATTGCCACTTTCTCATATATGGCGTTCAGGGTCACCATGATGATAAAACTGATATGGGAAGCAGTGATGGGCGTGGCCCACCTGCACAGTCAGGTACTTTTGGATTGGGTCTGTTCCATTCAGGTTCTTGGGAAGTTTTGCAGGAAATACAATGAACACTGAAAGTCCGTAGACAATGATCCCAATAACTGAAACAATGGTTAACAGGACCTGACAACCCAAGAACCCAGCAGCATGAGACTCACTAATGATCGTATTTTTACACAGAAAACTTGCCCCCAACCCAGCTTAAACAGAAAACATGCATGTGTTGTAAACTTCACATAAACGTGAGAAGTGATATAAATCGCACGTAAATGCCATAAGAGACGTGAATATCAGTCATGTTAAATTTTAGGGGAGGAGGAATGAAAGATGTCAAAAAGAATGAGTGCATCCACTAATGTAACACGCTGGCAGCAGGAGCAGCTGTGTGCAGGGCATAGGGAATATATGGGAACTCCACTTTCTGTGAATTTTTCTGTAAACCTAAAACTGCACTAAAGAAGGAAGCCTGTTAAGTATATTTTAATGGGTGAAAATGGGGTAACTGGTGGCATGATCTTTTGGAGGGAAGTCTGTGATAGCAGAACAAATGAAAGTAGCCCTTCTACATCTGTAGAATTACTTAGGTTATGAACTAGTTGTAACCCATGAAGGGGATATGCTTCCTTTCAAGGGAGAACCTATCACTGATTCAGGGGTCAGCAGGTGCTAGCTGTCGTCTTCATTCTGAATAGGACCAGTGAAGCTGTGGACATGCCCTGAGGGAAATAGTGGGAGTGACAGCAGGTCTCTGCTGATGAAAGCTTCACATGCTTTTCATACTCCTTGAGATCTTGAAATGGCAGGTATTCCTACTCCCTGCATTTGCACAAGATTCATGTCCCTAATCCACAGTAGTTTTGACTGTGTGGACCCAAGGGCAGCGGGGGTGTCTGAAGCAAAATTTGCACGTGGCTAATAGGGTTTCAGTTCCTCACTAGGCAGGTTTTTTTTCTGGCCACTGAAGAATGAACATTAAAGATCCCATTTTTAAACAGTTTTCCTTCCATCTACCTTCTTGGTCATAGTCCAGAAGCATGTACTCAGTGTCCCTGGCTGCTCCTGATGGGTGCCCCAGAGAGAAAGCTACAAAGAATGTGAATTTCAGGACTAAGTAAACCACATCATGTTATTTACAGTAATAGCAGGCGGCTGGCTTGCACCTGCATGGGAGAGCAGAGGGAGTGTTTACAAGCCCCTCCTGGAGCCACACTCCTGCATCTGGATCCCAGCTCTGATGCTAGCTGTGGGGCCTTGTGCAAATTTCTTAACCTCTAGGGGCTTCAATCTCCTCACCCATATAATGGGGAGATAATAATAGCAATTTATAGGACTATTGTGATGAGTCAATTATTTACTAATTGTGAAAACAATTGGAACATTAACCGCAGGCATGTGAAAAACTCTACCTAAGTATAAGCTATGAATATGGTGACCAAAGTCTTAAAAAGGTGTTTTTTCTTAGTTTTTAAGCCATCAGTTTGTAGAGAAAGCATTTTATTTTCTCCTCTACTCTCTTTCATCATCCTTTTCTTCACAGTTAAGTCTTCATGCTTGTGAAAGGAATAACTTTTTGGTGTGTTTGTGATTAAATGTGAAAATTAGTTAAGGCTGAGAAAAATGTATTATAGAAGGTATATTAAGCCTTCCTCTCTTGTACAGCTCATATAGGCCATTTAAATAGTATGCATTTTTTAAAAGTCTGCATAGTAATTTTTAATTATGTATTAAGTAAACATAATAGTTAAGAATGCGTAAATACTTACTATTGCTTCAGCACACATCTATTTTTCAAAATCCTCACAATCACCCTGTGGGGAAGGTAATATTATATCTCTTTTACAGATGTGGAAATAGAGCCACATGGAGATGTTGCAATTTGCCCCAAATGAAGCAACTATTAAGTGAAAGTACTGAAATACTCAAAGAGCCCAAAGACACTAACTGTATAGCACTGTCTCCTACATGGTCTGTAAAATCAATTCTAATTCATTTCAGAACTTTTACAAACTTGACACATTTCCATTTTTCTTCCAAGCACTTAATGGGTTCACTATTTCTTAAGAAACAGGAAAGCTTTCCGTTCTCCTTCCTCAAGTTTCTTCTTATTTATCATCTTTTCTGATCATAAATTTAACATTTGCTCATTAAAGAAAATTTGAAAGTACTCAGTAGTGGACAGAACTGCTGTCCTGGATCTGTCCCCAGTCTTAGAAGAGGACCCAGAACTTGCTTTAGGATAAATAACCTCCCTTTTGTTTTTAGTCCTGTGATTTAACCTCGATTGACCCACTCTTTCTGAAGCACCAGAAGTAGATCTCAGTTGGTTTAAGACAAATAATACCCCTCATTGTATTGGCCTTGCACATGATTGGAGAATTGGCAAATAACCCAGGAAGAGCCACTATTATGTGAGGAGATACATGCTGGTGCCCATGTGAAACATAAGCTTCTTCTATCAAGAGAGGAAGCTGCCAAAAGAGACCTGTCTTGGTTTGGATGGATGATCTGGGATACTGCGTGCCTAGAAGCATCATGCTGAGACATCTTTGGACACAGAATGAAGACAGGACAAAAGCAGCCCTTGACATCATCTGGGCTAGAGTATCTCTCCTTGACTGAAGCCAGACCTCAGACCTGAGGTTTTCATTTACAGGAACCAATAAATCCCATGGATCCCCATTTCTTGGTTGTTGTTTAAACACATTGGAGATTGATTTTGTCACCTACAATCAAAAGACTCCAACTCTGAAAATGAATAAAAAATAAAATAAGAATAATGCTTCAACCTATAGACATAATTCCTTCAGAATGGTGCATTGTTTGTATATTACAAATCATTTTATATATTAATTTAATTCTCCAATCTATCATAAGCGCAACACTTTGACATGTCATAAAATATTTTCATGGACACACTTTTTCATGACTGCATACTATTCTACTTTGTGAAGAGTTGGAAGAATATTTTGGCTGAGATTTTATATATATATATACACATATAAAAGTATGTCTGTGACTTGCATCCATACTGACTTTTCCCTGCCATTTTGAAATAATTCCTGATTAAAAGTTTTTCAAAGCTGAATTAGTGGATTAAAACATATGAATATTTTTGACTCTTGATATCAACTGCCAGACTGCTTTCTAAGAAGGCTTGAGGAGTACACCAGAAATTAACACAGCATTGTAAATCAACCATACTTCACAAAAATTATCCAGTAACCTAGGCATGGGATTGGTGATCACTGGCAATTCATCCTCATAAACAGAGTTGTGTCACTTGAGAAGTGGAAAACTATTTCATTTTGATGTGCACTGAGTGAATTACCATTGAAGTGTGACATCTATTTTTTCTTTTGCGAATGTGTGTTCATCTTCTCTGCCTTCTACGCTTCTGAGATAATTTGATGTTACCTTTGAAGTGATCTGAACTCTCTATGTATTGAAGGAATTAGCCCCTTGTCGGATTTGTAAGCAAATAACATTCTCTGGTGTTTTGTTTAAAATTAGGATGCTCTGATGCATGGAAATCTTTGTATAATTTCCTCTGATACTTACTGTCCATCTAGAGGTTGTATACTCATCCATATTTATTTGTAGTTTTTTTTCTAATTGTGTTACTTTTTAAATGTTTCTGGAATTTATCACAATATATGGTTCACTGTATGATTTCAATCTTTTCTTTTCCCCCAAGTAGCTAACAAGTGTTTCATTCACTGAATAACCTTTATTTATCTCCCTGATTTGTAATGCCTTCCATCTCTTATATTAAATTATTATTGATATCAGAGCCCATATCTGGACTTCCTGCCTTATTTTATAATCTGGCTATTCTTGAACTAGTAAAACTCTCATTATCTTATTAATTTTTATATTACTAATATGATTTTATTCACAATAAACCCAAATCAATTTTATAACTTCTGATATTTTGGAGATATGATCTTTTAATCTAGAATCATGTGATTAAAGCACCTTTTATATCTTTCAGTAGTTTTTACTTTTATTTTTTGATAGTTCCTACTATCCTTTTGTTAGGCTATTCTTAGACATTTTACCTAGGTTGTTACACTTGGAAAATTTTAGAAATTTAATGCCTCCATCTGGTCTCTTAATCAGACCCTGGAGAATCCTAAACCACTGATCTGATTTGAACAAATGAGGTGAAAAGAATTGGGGGAAGCACTGTGAGCAGAAGAGACTGTGGAACCTCCAGAGCGGCGCCCTGCATTGGCTCAGATGTTCTCTGGAAAAAGTTTCCTCTATGAGACTACATAGTTCCCAGCTTGACTTTCAGTTTTCTCAGCATTTCACATTAGATTTTAAAAGTCTGTGGCAGGTTCTTACCCAGAAAAAGAGCACTTGCACAAAGGGTTATATGTATACACTTTCCCCAGGTGGTAAAGGGAACACGCTCTTCTTCCTAATTAAAAAAACAAGTTTAGTCAATCAAGGGATTACACCAATGAAATGATATTTCTCCTAACTGGTCAGTAAATCCTAAACATAATATAAAAAAAAATTTCAGACATAGCCTCCTTGTTTGTAAATGCATGGGTTTTTTCCTGTTTTTTTTCCTTTTCTTTTCTGTTAACGATGTCAAACACACAACAAAATATGTACAGTGTTCGTTTTAATACTATTTTTTGAAAATGCACATGTGAACAGTAAACTGTTTCCCTGCCATGGTCTGAGCACCTGATGAGGCCAAGATTTAAAGCTCTATTCCTTAGCTTGCCTTTGATTTCAGAAGTGAAGGTAGTGACAGCTTAGGGTCTGTGCAGGACAGAAAGAATCACAGTTGTCTGCAGCTAACTGGTGTCCACTGTGTGTTTCTTGGTTGAGATTTATGTGTTAATTAGCTACAACTATGAAGTTTAAGAGTTTCCATTTTAGAGTTTATATTTAGAATTTTTTAAGAGATGAAATCAGCAAGAATCAAGATTTAACTGGATTATAAAACCAGATATAGTATAATAATAGCTGTAACTAAGTACATGGCCCTTCCTCTGTGCCAGGAAGCCTTCCAAGTAGATTCTATACATTACTTCGACCCGTCCTTACCACTGTCATGAAGAAGCAACTCTCTTATTCTTATTTTATAGGAAACTATGGCACAGAGAAGTTAAGTTGTCCAAGATCAGTCAGGAAGCAAGCTGCTGTGTTCAAATATGAATTTAGGCAACTTCATTCACAAGATCTCACTACCACAACGCTGGCCTCTCTAAACAATGGAGCATGCTTTCTCAAGTAAAGTAAAATACTTCAAATAAAAAACTAAAAAAAAATAAGGCAATTTTTTAAATAAGGAAGAATGATAAAGTTAAATGAGTCTTCATCTTCAATTTTTCAACAAGCATGTCCCAATGAAAATTTAAACTTATTAGCTTGCAAAATTAAATTTAAACTTGGCAGTTTAAATGACCAAAAAACTTCTCTTCAGTATTTTTTGTATGCTGCCAATATGATAAGTTTTTGTTTTTCAGGACTCAAAAGCATTATGAACATCTAATTTTGTCTAAGATTCAGCTTTCATCTCTGAATGTACAGTCTTTCACCAACATATGCTTTTACCCCCATCTTCAGTTGTAAACAATGGGAACTATTCATAATGGGGATTATTAGAAGCTTATTACATTGTAAAAGACAAATGTCACTTTCTATTGGTAGCTGAACCTCATTTTTTTCCATTTATAAAAAGAGGAGTTTGACCTGCTCCCTCCATATCTTTTCAGTGCCAACATTCTGTAGATCTGTGATTCAATTTATTAAATCTATATTTGGAGACATTTTCAGATACTCCTAGTAAAAGCATTTTTTTCCCAAGAGTTATTCATTCTCACAACCTACTGTCCTGCTGCTGCTGACTGCAAGCACCATCAGCTCTAAATTATCTCAGCTGATGGAAAGAAGCAATAATACAAATGACTCAAAAATCATCTTTTCATAGCTCTGGAATGTTGATACAAAGATATACAGTTTTTTTTTTAATTTTGCAGCAGGAGTGGCAGCAATAAATTTACATTTCCAGTTACGTAAAATGACTAGCTCAAACACTGCTCAAACACTGATGGCACCTCAACAAATGTTTCCCTGCTTCTTCTACCCTTTCTCTGACTTTAGGATGAGAGCCATGCTGCTTTGTGCACATCCCAGAAGGAAGGGGGAGCAGTGACCGGGACTTAGTTCAAGACAAAGGGGCACCTAGTCTATGATGAAAAGGAGGCCACAATAATGAAGGCGCATTTAAAAAAAATGGGAGTCAACTATAAAAACCAATTTGTCTTTCCTTCTACATCTATGTCATTGCAGCTAATTTATATTTTGCATTTTTTATTGGTGTCATGAAAGGATACAAATCAATGCCTCTTTTCATAAACACTTATACCAGTCTTTTTCTTTTCCCCCTTTTTACTGTTAATATGAAGGAAGGACCTCACTTCTCTTCTGTGTCCACCATTCCAGGCAGTGCTCCTTCAACTTGGCTGCACATTAGAATAACCAGAGGAGCTTTAAAAACTTCCCTATGCCAGAATGCGCCCCCAGGCCACTAAGTACAATCAGAGTTTGCAGTGATGGAACCCAGGCACCAACATTTTTTAAGGTCCCCTGGTGATTCCAACACGCAGCCAAGGCTGACAAGTCCAGAAGTAAACAGAATAAAGTGCATCTAAACAGCGCCCGCTTTTCCTGGGTAATCTCATCTATCTCCACGTGGGGACACCTCGCCTCCTATTCTGGCCAGACTTGTTCTTCCTGCTCAACCGTCTCCCATTTGTACTCAAGTTCTGCCTGGCACCGCTTCCAGAACTCCAAAAGTAAGGTGACTAACAGAGAGACAGAACAGCAGAATGTGGATCTTCAGTGATGCCTGATGCTTCAGAAATCTGTACTTAATATTTATTACACTTAACACTTTGGTAAATGGTTAATAAAATCACATTTTATTTATAGGCGATACTAAAGAATAAAATGAGTTAATACCTTTTGTTTAAGAAAAAAGAAAATGTAGATAATTTATTGAACGTTTGGAAACAGACTAGCTCTCTAGCTCAAGGGAAAGGTATTAACGTGATGGTCAGAGGCAGGTGACTGTATCTGATGCTAAAGTACCTGCTACCAGCACATTATGCCCACTAAAAACACAAATATCGGGGGGAAGGGTGGGTATAGCTCAGTGATAGAGCACGTGCTAAGCATGTACAAGGTCCTGGGTTCAAGCCCCATTACCTCCATTAAAAAAAAAGTAAAAAAAAAGCACAAGTAACTGTCACAATTTAAAAGCACTGCACGGTTCACCATCCAAGCCTTCTCCTCACATCCCTCTGTCTCTTCTGTCCAAAGGACCTGAGGGTGGGGAAGGGGATGAGAATGCTTTAGTAGCCCCTGCATTTCTATTTTCCACCACCCCAGTCACACAAACTTAAAATAATATTCTTAAATATGGAAAACTGCCATTTTTCTCAATCATCGGTAATGTAATTTTTAGAAATCGTCATTGTGTTTTAAGACTCGTAACTTTAAATAGTAGACAAAAACAACATGAAATGTTAATTGAAAATGTGGCTTCAGGGTGAATCCCCTAAGCCCTTCTTCCCACCAGACTGTTACCCCTAGGCCCCAACTCTAGAGAAATTGCAGAATAACCACTGTGTCCTCCACCATTGTACCTGAGTCTCTACAATGCTCTGAGAATAAAGAGGAAAAAGACACAGTCCCTGCTTCCGGGAGCTCCTAGGTGCACAGGACTCATTGTGAAATGATGGCTGAGGAGGCGTGTTAAGAGGGCTTGGATAACAGTCAGCAGAGGGTGCTCGGGGCAGGGAGCCGGAACTGTAGCCAAGGCTCTCCCAGAGGAGAGAACCACTGTGGTGAGCTCTGAGATGCCCTAGAATTGATCAGGTGAACTTATAATGTTAAGGCCATTTCTCCCTGGGGAGCTGCACATGCAAAGGAGGGAGGCCAAAGAGAGCCAGGTCCCTTCCAGGAACTGCAAATAGTCTAGAAGCGAGCACAGGGTGTGGGAGGCAGGTGAGGCAACCAGGTGGAGAGATCACAGGGGCACATCACAAAGGACTCTGTGTGCCACCAAGGTAGAGGAGACATGCAAAGTGATCTAGAAAGAGACAAGATAGAGGCAGGGAGGACTATTGGCAGGTTCATGTGAAGGCCTGCTGAGGCCCTGCCAGGAGGAGAGAGAAGAAAACATTTCAGCAGGTGGACGGATTGGCCACAGGTGTGATGGAAGGGCAGGAAGAGGTCAGAGATGCCGGCCAGCTTTCTGGCTTTGGCAGTGTCTAAATTATAGTGCCATTCCCTGAAATAAGAAGGGCAAGAACCTCCTAGAGGAAAACATAGGCAAAACATTATCTGACATACATTTCAAAAATTTTCTCCTAGAAGAAATAAAAGCAAGAATAAACAAATGGGACCTAATGAAACTTACAAGCTTCTGCAGAGCAAAGGAAACCAGAAATAAAACAAGAAGAAAACCTACGGAATGGGAGAAAATTTTTGCAAGTGAAACCGACAAAGGCTTGATCTCCAAAATATATAAGCAGCTCATACAACTCAATAAGAGAAAAATAAACAACCCAATCCAAAAATGGGCAGAAGACCTAAACAAGCAATTCTCCAAGGAAGACATTCAAATGATCAAAAAGCACATGAAAAAATGCTCAATATCACTAATCATCAGAGAAATGCAAATCAAAACTACAATGAGGTATCACCTCACACCAGTCAGAATGGCCGTCATTCAAAAATCCACAAATGACAAATGCTGGAGAGGCTGTGGAGAAAGGGGGACCCTCCTACACTGCTGGTGGGAATGCAGTTTGGTGCAGCCACTGTGGAAAACAGTGTGGAGATTCCTCAAAAGACTAGGAATAGACTTACCATATGACCCAGGAATTCCGCTCCTGGGCTTGAATCCAGAAGGAAATCTACTTCAGGATGACACCTGCACTCCAATGTTCATAGCAGCACTATTTACAATAGCCAAAACATGGAAACAGCCTAAATGTCCATCAACAGGTGACTGGATAAAGAAGATGTGGTATATTTATACAATGGAATACTACTCAGCCATAAAAACCGACAACATAATATCATTTGCAGCAACATGGATACTCCTGGAGAATGTCATTCTAAGTGAAGTAAGCCAGAAAGAGAAAGAAAAATACCATATGAGATCGCTATTATGTGGAATCTAAAAAACAAAAACAAACAAACAAACAAAAACAAAGCATAAATACAGGACAGAAATAGACTCATGGACAGAGAATACAGACTTGTGTTTACCAGGGGGTTAGACGGTGGAAAGGGATAGACTGGGATTTCAAAATTGTAGACTAGATAAACGACATTACACTGTATAGCACAGGGAAATATACACAAAATGTTATGATAAATCACAGAGAAAAATTGTGCCAATGAGTGTGTATATGTCCATGAATGACTGAAAAATTGTGCTGAACACTGGAATTTGACACAACATTGTAAAATGATTATAAATGAATAAAAAATGTTAAAAAAAAAGAAGGGCAGGAAGAGGGGCAAGTCATGAGAGGAGACAACTGATTCAGTTCTGGCTGAGTTCCTGTGGGCTCCAGGAGAGATGTGCAGTAGGAAAATAAAACTCTAGAAATCGGGAGAAAGTTCTAGGCTGAGCCAAGTAGTTTTACTGTTTCAAGAGGCTAATGGGTGTGAGTGGACAAGCTCACAAGAAGTGTATAGGGATAGCTCTCACCCTCCTGCATATGGGATGCATTTGGGAGCCTTTAAAAAATAGTGCACCACAGCCTGGAGTGGGGCCTTTGTACTGTTTATTATTTTTTAAATACTTCTTTTCTTTTTGTGGGGAGTATTGAGCATTATTTATTTTAATGAAGGTACTGGGAATTGAACCCAGGACCTCTTGCATGCTAAGCACGTGCTCTACCACTGAGCCGTACCCTCCCCACATTTTTTTGTTTTTAGACACTAGCTCTACCGAGCAGTCAGGGTTGAGAATCAACCTGCAGAGAGCAGAGAGCCTTGGGGTTAGAGAACAAGGAGAAGCTGCCCAGAGCCCTGTAGACCCCACCAGGGGCAGCCGGAGACGCAGGGAGCCTCAGAAGTGCTGTGAGGAATGTGAACTCAACACTCCCCAATGGCAAAGATGACAAACATGTTTCAAGCACCCACTTCCCAGCAGTGTTTGTTCTGACTTTACTAGTTTTCCAGTAATACTGAGTGAGAATAGAAATTATCTGGACACAGGGATCAAATTCAAATGCTGATTATGACCATTATTAGCTGCGTGATTACTGATTAAAAGTTACTCGTCTGCCACGTGTAAAACGGGGGACCAAGCACCGTGCTTGTGGGCTGATGTGAGCGTAATGAAATGACATCTATAAAGGCGCTCCTGACTCTCAGAAGTAATTGCTACTATTGTCCCCAACTGGGACACCAAGAAACAGAGGCACAGAAAGCTTCAAACATTTGCCCAAGATGAGGGTTGAGGTCAGGAATCAAGCCAATGACTTCTTGGATCCAGAGCCCAGGATCTTCTTACGAACAACATGGCACTGCCCAGGCTCCCTGCTCCAAAACCAGCCTCCCTTTGGCTCAGTTCCATGGCATCTGCGCTGCACAGATGTCCTCACTGCCTGCCTGCCCTCCCGGTGTCTGACCCCGGCACTCCTCCCTCTGCCCCACATAGCGCTTCCTTGGGCACACCATCGCTCACGAGGCCATTGTTGTGGCTACTCGGATGTTTACACGGAAACGCAGGTGGCAGCCCAGCTTTTTGCTATACATGCTGCTGTCAGTGGAGACAAAGAGCTCACAGTTGGTGGGGGAGGCCACTTGTGGTCTCCTCCTTGGCTGGAGAGCTGGATGAAATCCAGTTTCCCTTTGCAACTTAGGCATCCAGCATGAGAGATATGTAAGGCCATCTGGCCTCTCAACATAGAAATGATGCCCCTGCAGTCGTTCTTAATATTGTAATCTCCTGGCTCCACCAGGGAGCAGAGGCCATGGCCTGTTGTCCACCAAGTTTTGTTTCCTTGCACGACAGCTACAATGGGGTGAGTTAACACCGGACCAGAAATTCTACAAAGCCCTCGTGTACTATTTCCTGACACTTGCAGGTCACCAAAATACCCCAGATCCTCCAAGTAAACCACTAGTAAGAGGAACTGAGCTGGCTCGTCTCTCAGACCCCTGAGGGCAGGACTGATTTGGCCTCTCCTGCTCTCGGGATGATCCGTTCTCCTTCTGTGTGCCCTTCCCCGAGTGAAAGGGACTGTTCCTTGTTTATGGGCTAGGGAGTATTTGTGGCTGTCTGATCAGAATCTTCAAAAGTAGAGCTCTTGGTGAGAGTGGAAGCATGGCACCCACGTCTCATGAGCTCAGCTACTCAACAGCCTCATCTAGCTAAGACTGTAGCCAAAACCAGGGGTCCATGCTGTTGAGTGTTGGGTCTGGAGAGCAATGCCTTCGCCACTGAGAAGCTGCCCCACCACTTTTGACCTTGTCCCCATTGAGAGGGAGGTGACACATCCATGGGATGAAAGCCACGAGGGCACTAGGTGACTGTGGACCAAGCTGTGACTGGCCGGTCCTGCCCCCCCATGTGACCCATGTTAGCCTCAAGTGCAGAAAATCCCCAAAAAGACCCCTGCTTGAGTGAATGGGTCACATATAAGCCAACTGTTCTCGAGCCGCCTAAGAAGCAACACAGTATATACAGTGAGCCACCCACTCACTGAAGTCCCCAAGGCTCACAGCTCCCTAATGTGACACCAGGTAATCCCAGCAAACAGAAGACCCTTACTTTATAATTGACTTGAGAATTCTACTACCAACACTGCCTTCCACCTTCCACTTATAAAGTTCTTTCCACTCTGTCCCCTGCTCTGCAATTGTGCAATCAGTCCAGAGCTCCTTCATGAGACAGGAGGGAAGGGGGCAGGGCACAGCCATTAAAAGAATGGCACAGCCATTAGCACCGAGACGGTGGAAAAGTCAACTCCCAGTAGAACTTGAGCTTCAATACACACTCACTGAAATACAGCAGGATGCTAAATGGCACTCCTACAGGTGCCAGGACAGGTTCAAGGCTGACCATGAAAGGTCAAAGGGTGAGTGGTGGCCCAATTTCTGGTAATCGCAACACCTTCCCCAAAGCGGTTGGAATATTCCTCCCACTTATTAGCATATGAAGATACTGAGTGCATAAAAACTGACAACCACACCTCGTGGCTGCTCTCTCTGCTGAGGGAGACAGCCCACACTATGTCTGTGGAGTGTGTATCTACTTTTCCTTTAAACTGGAGCACCCAACCCTCACGCCTCATGGCCTTTCTGTTGCCTTCTGAAACAGCCCACTCTGTCTGTGGAGTATATATCTCTCTGAATAAATCTACATTTACTGAATTGTGGCTCTCTCTTGGATTCGTTCCTGTGCAAACCAAGGACCCACACATCACGAGGTGCATCTCAGGGACCCAAATAAGACCTGGGATACGGCCATCCTCTCCCCCACATTTTCCTGTATCATACATTCCTTCCCAAAGGATCTCACCTTGTGCACTCCAAAGTAGACAGCACTCATGTGTCCTGACCTGGATCTGCTTCTGCGTTTATCATTTCTTATGTCCACTAGAACGTCATCTTCATGAGGACAGGGATTTGGTTCTGTTCACAATGAAGCACCAGCACATGACAGGTGCTGGAGAAGTATTAGCTGAATGAATGAGCTGTGGGAAGTCCTGGGAATTCAACCTGGAACTCCTAGCCACTTGGGCCCCAGCTGACTCCAGTTGCTTCCTGCTACTCATGGCTGACCTCTTGCCACCACTCTCTGCTCTGCCATCACCTGAGCCTGGATGAGCTGAGATGAGTACACACCACGGAGAGCATGGTGAATGGTTCACGTTGTTGCAAAACACTCGCCCTCTGACTGCCAGGGGTTACTTAGGATGGACAAACTGAAGGGAGCACCACGTGCACCGCCCTACCCTACAACTCACTTGAAGCACCAGAACTGCACACATGGGAAGCGCTGGCCCTTTCCAACCTAAGGAGAGGGACTATGGATGAGAAGAGGGTCTCTGTCAACTAACAGTCTCTTTAAAAGCCCAGTCTTAGAAAAGCTCTTTAAAGACACTTTTGGTATCTTCCTTGTGTTTCGGTAATCCCTCTAGATTTTGTCATTTTAATCTATGCATCAGAAATACAGATGCTCTTGAAATCTCTATTGATTTTCAATGAAGAAAATCCTCAATTTCCTTCTCTGCTAGGAAAATTACTGCACTTTATATAAAAAAAAGCAGCTTCCCTTTTCAAACACCTAATTTCACAAGAATCAGTGAAGCAGGACATGAAAATCTCGCTGTGCTTTATCACCTACTGGTGGGCAGGAATGAAATGAATGAGTACTGATCTCATGAGACGGCAAGGCTGGGGCTGTCTTATTCCTGCTACAGATGGAAGGGTCCATATCTGTGAAGGGGAGGAAGGACCAAGGATGAGAAACCAACATTTACTAACCCATTTCTCTTTTTCAGAGTCTCAGACAAAACACTGTGATTTTATAAACAAAACAAGAACATCTGCACCCTTTTAAAAGCACGTTACAACTTTACTACTA
This sequence comes from Vicugna pacos, assembly GCF_048564905.1. Taxonomy (NCBI): domain Eukaryota; kingdom Metazoa; phylum Chordata; class Mammalia; order Artiodactyla; family Camelidae; genus Vicugna; species Vicugna pacos. Next base: position 74,923,225 of record NW_027328740.1, on the reverse strand, counting down.
CACACGGCACTCTGTCATTGACCTAAAGGCGAATGACAGACAAGAAATTTGCAGGGATCTTATTCTGTGCTCATCCCTTTTGGTCTTTGGAAACTCAGGAAGTTTGCCTCCTCTCCCTGAGTGTCGTTTTTCTCATCTTTCAAATGGGAGTGTAACAGTCATTCATTTGCTCAGTGTCCATTCGACAACAGGAGACGGCTTATGAAAACAATAATAAAAAAAAGCAAAACAGCAATTCTGATCTATGCTTCTTCCTCCTCCTCCCTGAACATGAACTTACAGGCTAAAATGGCATCTTTCACTAAATCCCGAACGTAAGGAGCAGTTCTGATAAGGAAGTCACAGGATTGCAGGTGTAACCGAGAAATGACCCAGTGAAAAAGAATGAGTTGCCAGCAAATCCTCAAAACCCGTAAGGGTGCAAACCCTGGGAGTTACAGCCATGGGTGGGAGTTCCTTAGTTCCCCATTTCACAAAGCCGAGAACTTTGCAGGGCCCATGAAAGACACAGATAGCCCAGTAAAACCACACCATGTTTTGGAGTACACCGGGGCCACATCGCTGCTGACCTGCACTGCTGTGTGTCCCAGAGCAAGAGCCCTGGACGGGGGTGACTGTGTTTGAGGCTGGACAAGAACTTCCTGTTCTGTCTCTTTTACTCTCTCTCTTCCTGCAATAAAACAACTGGTAGGACTCTGGTGGGGAGCACTGCACCCACATTCTCTGGGAAAGCACACACCAGACAGCTCTAGCTGATCTGAGAGAGGACTATATATACTCCAAAGTCAGGCAGAAGGCTGCCTGTGGCCTTGGGAATCCAAACTAGCTTGTCCTGTTAATCAGGATATTACACATCTAAAGAAAGTGTGCACCAGATGAAGACGATGCCTTAGACAACATCGGTGGTTATGTCCAGCAGTGTCTAAGGACAAGTCATGCTCTGGTAGACGGGAGCATTTTGGTTGCTTTAAGAGTTTGCTACTGAAGGGCCGGGACATTTCATTGGGACTTGAAACTCCAGACCTCTTTACTCACAAAGGCAGACAAGTTAGGTGAGCCAGGTCAGCCTTTATTCCAACTTCCTAACCAAAAGTCTATGAGGTCGAAAATATATTTCTCAGACACTTCTGCAACAAGGGTTCCAGATGTGGCTTTAAAAATGCCCATCAGAGACTGAGATTTGCATATATTAACTACTATATATAAAAATAGCTAAAAAACTAAATTTCTTCTGTATAGCACAGGGAACAATATTTAATATCTTGTAATAAACTTTAGTAAAAAAATATGAAAAGGAATTCATACATATATATGTGAATATGAAGGACTGGAACATTGCGCTGTACATCAGAAATTGACACATTGTAACTGACTATACTTCAATTAAAAAATATATATATATATATTGCCCTTCAGCAGCATCTGAGTGTCACTGAAAGCAGAAACCCAGATGAATGGAGGCAGAGGTGGTTGGAGGAGCTACGTTATTTTGCTGGGGTGGATGCAGCCGGCATGGCAGAGATCTAGAAGGAATGCGCACAACAGCCACTCACTATCTGAAAGTGAGTTAGTTTAACAGCTTTCTGAAATCCTCACCGCCCCTCCTGATGAGCCAAGTGTCTGGCGTTTCTCTGGAAATCACTAGGCGCAGCCTGGAACTCAAAGGTAAAAATTAAAAAGTGCAGTCAAGTAGCAAAGAGACTGGCAGGACACGTTGGACAAAAGTAGGTCAGAGTCAACAAGGAATGGGGAGGGGATAGAACGTGTGTTGAGGACCCTGAATTCAGGGGTGGATTGTCTATGTTGAGTATTCTGAGTCAGTATGATTAGATGGATTGGTGTGGACTATGGACTAAAATGGTGGCCATCGTTCAGATAAGTGTGTGATTTGGAGTATATTTATTTGAGGAGGGGTTTTTTTTCCCCTTCAACATTGATCATTTCTAGGGAGCAGAAAAATATTCTGCCACACAACATATAAGTTGAAAAGAGATGCTATGGGATGATGGTGGTATGAAAAATTTCAGTACTGCAGTTTCAAGCTTTCCTTAATGAGATGCACAGCAGTAGGTACTTAAAATAAAATAAGGTACTTATAATAAAGACATCATCATATGTACATATCATTTAAGATACACATATGGTACTATAAGTGGGCCTGAAATGTGTTCTGCATTCTAAAATCCAATGAAATAAAATCAGTAGTTCAATATGCCTGTCGGCTCTAAAAACATGATGTAGCTCATGATCACAGAAAGCAAGATCAGCTAGGAAATTTGAGATTTGTCTTTTCCAGTGTCAAAGTTAATATTTTTTGCTTTACTTAAAAAGCATTTTTTTAATTAGGTCTGTCAGCATCCATTGGTATATGGGGTTCAGTAGATGTGTTCAGATGTTCCAGACAGTGAATCAGAGCAAAGACTGAGGTTTAGACAGTAGTTAAATGCCTCACCCGTGTGATCAGCATCCACAAACTGCTTTACTGAAAATCCTTAAAAGTGAGAACTTCATTAAAGCAACGATAAGTGAGGGGAAAAAATAGCTACAGACTAGTGGAAGTTTTGTAACGTGTAACAATGACAAAAGGCTATTCATGAGCATATTTTTAAAAACCCCTACACTTTAATAAGAAAAACAACAATCTGACAACAGGTTGTACACTGCTGTAGGAGAATCCATGCAGGTGGACTCTTATGTGAATGGGGCTGGAGCTGTAGAATTAGTTAGTCTTGCAAGTAACTCAGTTAAACACAAATGCAAATGGGATACACTTCTAGACTATCTGAGTAAACATCTTGGAAAACTTACTCCTCTATGAAGCAATGACAATGGCTTTGTAAAATTTGTCAAAATTAACCTCTGTAGAACTCTGGAAATTAAACCAACACTTCCAGCAATTCGGGGAGTCTTTATTTGAGAAAAAAAACCCAGCTAAATCTCCATAAAGATAGTGAGTTTTGAGGCATTGTAACTTGATCTACCCCATCCCTGTATCCTCACCTAAATGGTGGCCTTTATAAGCAATAGTCTCACAATCAAGGTAGGGGCAGAAGTGATTTAAAGTTACCCAAAAAATCGGCCCCCAGAGAGCTGTCACTATGTGACCTGTCACAAACACATGCTGTGCAAACAGCCTGTCCCCAGAGTGTGTGTGGGAAACAATCAGCAGTGAGTATCTAACATTACAACTGCCTGAGGCAGTGGGACCAGTAGAGGCTAACTACGTGCTGACTAGGAAACTTAGAAGGCAAAATTGATTAATGAGACGTTCTGGGGGTGAAGGTAGGGTTAAAAAGCTCCAAAAAATTCTGAGAATTGTAGAAGGCAATATACATGTGTGGCACATGGCAAGGAAAGATCTGAGAAAATCCTAAGCCTTCAACTCTGGCTGAACTTGAGGTTCTGCATAAGCAAGAACTAAAGGATACGGAAGAGCTGCTGACTGCATGCCGGTGCTGAGGGCATCCCTCAGCACGTGGACACACAGCCACCTGGCAACAGCTCAAACGATTGTCTCCAGGCATTGAAAGAAATCACTGTCCAATCATTACTACAGTGATGACAACTAGGCTTTCTTCACACACACTGATCTCATGGTCATGCATGATAAAGAAAACAGACTTTACAGAATTTGTTCAGGAAAGTAACTAAATAAATAGCAGCAGCAGCAATGACAATGAAAGCAACGATAAACCCTGGAGATGAGGAAAATCAGGCTTTCAGATCTGCCACATTGTAATATTTTAAATGTCCAGCTTTCAACAGAAAATTACAAGATGTACAAAGAAACAGAAAAGTTTGGTCATAACAGACGGGGAAAAAGTAGTCAACAGAAACTCCCTGAGGTAGCCCAGACACTGGACTTACTAGACAAAGACATAAATAAGCAATTACACATATGTTCAAAAAACTAACAGAAACCATGCCTAAAGGATTAAATTATGTGCTCATCTCATTGTACAGAGAATAACAATAAATAAAATTTATAATAAAAACCAACTAGAAATTCTAGAGATACAAATATAATGACTAAAATAAAAACTTCAATAAGTGGTTTCTCTGTAGATATGAACTTGTTGAAGAAAAAGTCAGTTAAATTAAAACTACTGAGATTTCCCTGTCTGTGGAACAGAAAGAAAAATGAATGAAAAAAAAATGAACACTGTGTCAGAGATAGGTGGGACACCATCAACAATACCAATACACACATAATGGGAGCGCCAGAAGGAGGGAGAGAAAAAAAGGGGCAGAAAGAATATATAAAGAAATAATGGCTGAAAACTTCCCAAATTTGATGAAAATATTAATTTGTACATCCCAGCAGCTCAACAAACTCCATGTGGTATAAACTTAGAGACATCTAAAATAGACACATCAGATTCAGTGTGTCAAAAGACAAGAATAAAGTATCTTGACAGCCGAAAGAGAAAAGTGGCTCAACATATAGAAAGGCTCCTCAGTAAGACAGTTGATTTCTCATCAAAAACCATGGAGACCAGAAGGCAGTGGATGGTATCATCAAAGAGATAAAAGGAAAAGACTGTCACCAAGTATTTTATAGCCAGCAAAATGATTCTTTAAAAAAATTAAAGGAGAAATTAAGACACTCCTACAAAAACAAAATCTGAAAGAATCCATTGCTAGCAGGCCTGCCCTACAAGAAATATTAAGGATAGTCCAGCAGGTGTAAATGAAAGGACACTCGCCTGAAAAATAAAGAGCACTACTACATGAGTAAAAAAATAAAACAGTATAAATCGGGCATTACATGTAAATGTTTTGTTCTATTTGATGTAAAGGACAACTGCATAAAACAATACTTATGAAACTGTGTAGATGAGCTTATAAATGTATAAAGGTGCAATTTGTATGAAAATGACAGCATGAGGAGGGGGAGGGAAAAGACTGATACCAAAGCAAAGTTTTTGTGTACTGTTGAAATTAAGTTGGTATTCATGTGAACTAGATTGCTTTAAAACAAGATGTTAATTTTACTCTCCAGGGCAATGGAAGAGAAGGAGGAGGAGGAAGAGTAGGAGGAGGAGAAGAAAAAGATAAAATAAACAAATTAAAATGGCACACTTGAAAATGCTTACTATGTACAAAAATGTGTAGTAATAGAGGAATGGGAAAAAAAGACATATAGAAAGTAGACAGCAGTTGTAACTTCAATCTGATAAGAAATTACATTAATATAAATGAATTAAACATTCTAATCAAAATACTAAAGGCAGAAATAAATGGAATAGACAATAGATGAACAACAGAGAATAATCAACAAAAGGAATAGTTGGTTCTTTGAAAAGATCAATAAAATTGACAAATTTTATCTAATACTGAAAAAAAAAGAGAGAAGATTCAAATTACTAAAATGAGAAATGAAAGGAAGGATGTCACTACTGCCCTTACAAAAATAACAAGGAATATAAGGGAATACCATGGATAATTATATAGCCAATAAATGAGATAATCTAGATGAAATGGATAAATTCCTAGAAGGACATAAATGACTGAAGCTAATTCAAGGAGAAATAGAAAACTCAAATAATCCTACAGTAAGTAGTGACTGAAATAGCAATCCAAAACATTCACACAAAGAAATGCTAGGCCCGTATGGCTTTACTGGTGAATTCCATCAAGTACTTAAAGAAAAAACTAAAACAAAAACAAACAAAAAATGCTTCACAAATTCGTCTGAAAATAAAGAGGTGGGCACACTTCCCAATTCATTCAATGAGACTAGTATCACACTGATACGAAAACCAGACAAAGGCATCACAAGAAAACTAAAGACTATCTCTTATGAATATAAATGCAAAAATCCTCAACAGAATACAAGCAAATCCAAAACAGTAACATATAAAATAGACCACTATTAAGTGGGATGTATCCAGGTATGCAAAGGCAGTACAACATACAAAAGTCAATTCATGTAATACACCATATTAATAGAATAATGGATAAAAACTAGGAATAGAAGAGAACTTCCTCAACTTGACAGAGAACATCTATGAAAAACCTGAAGCAAAGATCATACATAATGCAGAAGCACTGAATTATTCCCTCCCAAAATCAACATTGTACTAGAAGTTCTAGTCAAATCAATCAGACAAAGAAAATAAAGCCTCTAGATTAGAAAGAAAGAAATAAAACTGTTTTGATTCCAGATGGCATGATATTATATATTGAAATCACAAGGAATCCACAAAGTAAAAATAGAGAGAAAAGAAAAAAAAATCCTCTTAGAATTAATAACCCAGTCTGACCAAAATTGTAAGACACAAATGAATATATAAAAATTAATTACATTTCTATTCAACAGCAGTGAATAATCTAAAAATAAAATGAAGGAAACCTTTTCATTTACAATAGCATCAAAAAGAATAAAATAATTAGTAATATTAAGAAAAATATGTGGAATACTGAGAAAAATATCTGAAACATGTATATTGAAAACTAAAATACTAGTGATAGAATTTAAAAATGACCTAAAATAAATGGAAAGCTCTTCTGTGTTCATGGATCAGAAGCCTTATTATTGTTAGGATGGCCATTGTCCTCAAAATGACCTATACATTCAATGCAGCTCTGGCTTTTTGGCAGAAATGAACAAGCTGATCCTAAAACTAATATGGAAATGCAAGATACCCAAAATAGTCAAAACAATCTTGAAAAAGAACAAAGTTTTGAAGTTTCCAAATTCAAAACTCACTAACAAAACTGTGATCCATACAGTGTGATACTTGCAGAAAGGACAGAAAAATAGATTGAGAGAAAAGAACTAAGAGACCATAAACAAAGTCTTACACACAGCCATATAATTTTTGACAAAGGTGTCATGACAATCCAATGGGGAAAAATAATCTTTACAAAAATGATGCTGGGACACCTGTACATACATCTGAAAAGAAAGAAAACTGAACATTTATCTTAACACCATTTATGGAAATTAACTCAAAATAAATCACAGACCTGAAACTATAAAACATTTAGAAAATGAACAATGAGAAAATCTTCAGGATTTTGGATTACAAATACTTGTAATATATGACACCAAAAGCACAAACAACAAAAGGAAAAAATCAAGTAAACTGGACTTCAGTAAAATTAAAAACTTCTGTGCTTCAAAGGACTTCATGAAGAAAGTAAGAAGACAATACACAGGATGGATGAAAATATTTCCAAAATTTTCCCTGATAAGGGACTTTTATCCAGAATAGACAAAGAAGACTTAAAACATGACAATACAAAGACAAATATAATTAAAATGGGCAAAGAATTTGAATAGGTGTTTCTCCAAAGCAGACATACGAATGGGAACTAAGCACATAAAAAGATGTTCAACATCAGTAGGCATTAGGGAAACAGAAATCAAAATCACAATGACATACCACTTCATACCAACTAGGATGACAAATATATATGATATATGATATATAAATATGAATTTATAAACCCAGTTATAAAAAGTGTAGTTGAGGATGTGGAGAAACTGGACTCCTCATACATTATTTCTGGAAATATACAATGCTTCAGTCACTTTAAAAGCTATATTAGCAATTCCTCAAAAATTTAAAAGTAGAATACATCCCAGCAATTCCATTTTTTGATATATCCTGAAGAGAAGTGAAAATGTGTTCACAAAAAAACTTGTCCATGAGCATTTACAGCAGAATTATTCATCATCAACTGATGGATGGATAAGCAATGTGGTGTATTTATAACTATGGCATATTATATGAATACAAAAAGGAATTTGGGTATTGATATATGCTACACGATGGATGAGCCTTGACAACGTCACACTAAATGAAAGACGATAATCAAAAAAGGCAGCATACTGTATGGTTCTACTTATATGAAATGCCTACAACTGGCAAACCCATAGAGGCAGAAAGTAGAGTGGTGGCTGTTGAGGGCTAAGGGAAAGGAAGGTTAGGGACTGACTTACTAAAGGGTACTGGTTCCTTTTGGGGGTGATGGCTACACAACCCTGAAATGTACATAAAACCCTAATGCACACTTTCAAAGGCTGCATTTTATGGTATGTGAATTATATCTCCATAAACCTGTTATTCTTGAAGCTGAGCCCACCTATGGAGCAACTGACACAGCACTGACTGTGGCATCCGGACGGGGAGTGACCCACCCGCCCACCGCGAAGGAGAGAAGCACCTGACCCAGTGTTGGAGGGGTGCAATCTTCTTGCCAATGGACACTGTGAGCAGCACAGACGAGGGGGCCAACAGAGCAAGCTGAGTTCATGAAACAGGGCGAAGACACAAAGACCTCTCAATAAAACCATTAAGAGCGTTCAGTCTCTAGGAGAACACATCTTTGTTTTTAAAATCTTTTTATACCTGTTTTATTTTCTATTAGCTTTTTAATCTTTACTTTTTAAACAGTTCTATATGTTTACAATTTTCATTTCATTTTTAATTCTCTTGGATTTGATCTGTTATTGATTATTCACAGGTTTTAAATATTGTGTTTTGATTTTTTTCTTCTTTTTATTAAGGTTTTAAAAAGACATCTCAACTCGATTCCTATTCTTCTTCAACTTGCTCTTCTATTATTGATTATGCACTGTTTTCAAACCTTCTTTTCCTCCATTCTTTTAAAATTCTATTTCTCTCTCTTGTTTTTAAGTTTTATTCCAGCATAGGCCTTAGATAGATAAAGAAATAAACCCCTTTAAGGGCCACAATAGATAACTGATACTCCTTAAGCCACAGTGCCAGAGAGATATGAGCAGTTGAAGAAGCAGAGGAAGTATTCCCAATTAAAAGAGAAAGAGAAATCCCCTGAAAGAACGATCAATGAAATAGATATTAATGGCCTATTAGATCAAGATTTCTAAAAAGAAGTGATCGAATTACTGAAGGAATTAAAAGAGATAGTGTTTAGAGACATAAAATATGTCAAAAACAAAATAGTAGCTATAAAGAAGAGCCAAGTAGAATTGGTAAATTCATTGGCTGAAATGAGATCTGACCTAAAGGCAGTACAACGCAGGCTAGATAATGCAGAGGAACGAATAAGTGACCTAGAAGACAGGACAACAGAAAGCACACAATCAGAACAGTTGAGAGAAAAAAATAAAACACAATGAAAACAATATAAGGAACCTATGGGATAATATAAAGCATGCCAATCTATGCATCATAAGAGTTCCAGAAGGGGAAGAAAGAACAAAGGGGATGGAGAAGGTATTTAAAGAAATCATAACTGAAAAATTCCCAAACATAAAGAAAGAATCAGACACCCAAGTACAGGAGGCTCAGAGGTTCCCAAACAGGAAGAGCCTAAAGAGACTCACACCAAGACAACAAAATCAAGATGGCCAGACTGAAGGATAAAGAAATGATCCTAAAGGCAGCAAGAGAAAAACAAAGAGTGAGTTACAAGAGATGGCTCTCAGCTGATTTCTCTACAGAAACACTACAGGCCAGAAGGGAGTGGAAATATGTATTCAAAGTCCTGAATGAAAAAACAGATGCAGCCTAGGATACTTTCTGCAGCAAGGCTATCCTTTAGAACAGAGGGAGAGGTAATGAATTTCACAGAGAAGAAAAACTAAAAGACTTTAGCAACACTAAACCCATGCTAAAAGAAATATTGTAAGGTACACTCTAAATAAAAAAGAAGCAGGATGATACAGAAATGAGAGCTTATAACTGGAAAGATGATACTACCATGAATTACAAATAGAATAAACATGAAATTGTAAAAGAAGACATCTAAATCATTGAGTGGGAGAGGGAAGCAAGAAAATATAGAGTATATTTTTTTTCTTCTTTTTTCTTAAATTTTTTGTTCTCGGTAGGATGGGTTTGAGATTACATTACTATCTGTTTAGTACACACAGTCACAGTAATTGGTTAACAGACTTACAAAAAAGTGTAACCACAAGCCAAAAACTTACAAGTGAGTAACAAAAACTAAATACAATCCAAGATAACACAAAGGAAAATTACCATACCACAAAAGGAAGAAGAAAGGAACAAAGAAGAAATATGAAATCAACTGCAAATATAAGTTCAAATAGCAATAAACACTCATTTATCATTAATTACTCTAAATGATAATGGACTAAATGCTCCAGTCAAAAGACAGAGTGGCAGACTGGATAATAAAGCAAGAAACTTCAATAAACTGCATACAAGAGACACACTTTAGGGAGAAGGACACATATAGATTGAGAGTGAATGGACGGAAAAGGATATTCCATGCAAATGGAAACTCCAAAAAAGCAGGTGTAGCAGTTCTGATTTCAGACAAAATAGACTTTAAAACAAGGGCCATAAAGAAAGATAAATAAAGGCATTTTATAATGATTAAAGGAGCAAAACAAGATGAGGATATTATAATCATTAATATATATGCATCCAACATGAGCACCTAAGTACATAAAACAACTACTAACAGAGATAAATGGGGAAATTGATGGGAATACAATCATTGTCAGAAGTTTTAACACCACTTTAACATCACTAGACAGATCTTCCACACAAAAAATAAATAAGGCAACAGAGAAATGAAATGATACATTAGAAAAATTAGATTTAGTGGATATTTTCAGAGCATTACAACCCCCCAAATTAGGATATACATTCTTTTCAAGTGTGCGTGGAACATTTTCTAGGATTCATCATGTACTTGGTCACAAAAGAAGCCTCAAAAATTTTAAGAAGATAGAAATTATCTCAAGCATCTTTACTGACCACAATGCCATTGAAACTAGAAAACAACTTCAGAGAAACAAAGCATAAAAAAAAGGAAAGCATAGAGATTAAACAACATGGTATTAAAAAAAATGGGTCAATGATGAAATCAAAGTTGAAATTAAGGAATACCTTGAGACAAATGAAAATGAAAACAACCACAAAAAACTTATGGGACAAAGCAAAAGCAGTGCTAAGAGGAAAGTTTAGAGTGATACAGGCCTTCCTCAAAAAAGAAGAACAATATCATAAAAAAAATCTAACCCACCAGTTAAAAGAACTAGAAACTGAAGAGTAAAAACACCCAAAAGTCAGCAGAAGGAAGGAAATAATTAAGATCTGGGAGGAAATAAATAAAATAGAGATTAAAAGTAATAGAGAAAATAATCAATCAAACCAAAAGCAATTTTTTGAAAGAGTAAATAAAATCGAGAACCTCTGGCCAAACTCACAAAGAAGAAAAAAGAGAGAGCACAAATTTGCAAAATAAGAAAGGAAAATGGAGAAATTACAACAAATAACATAGAAATATAGAATATCATATGAGAATATCATGAAAAACTACATAAAAAAAGGGGTAACCTAGAGGAGATGGACAAGTTTCTGGAAACATACAGTCCACTAAAACTGAATCAAGAAGAAACTGACCACTTGAACAAACCGATCACTAGGAATGAAATCGAATTAACAATAAAAAAAGAATCCCTACAAATAAAATCCAGAACTGGACAGCTTCACCAGGGAATTCTGCCACACATACAAAGAAGTACTCCTACCAGTCCTTCTCAAACTCTTCCAGAAGACTGAAAAGAAGGAATATTCCCAAACTCATTCTATGAAGCCACAATCACCCTGATACCAAAACCAGGCAAAGACACCACCAATAAAGGGAATTACAGACCAATATCACTGATGAACACAGATGCAAAAAAGTCCTTACCAAAATACTAGCAAATAGAATTCCACAGCACATAAAAAAGATTATACAACATGCTCAAATGGGGTTCATCTCAGGGACACAAAGGTGGTTTAACATATACAAATCAATCAATGTAATACTTCACATCAACAAGAGAAAGGACTAAAACCACATGATCATCTCAATAGATGCATAAAAGCTTTTGATAAAATTCAACACCCATTTATGATAAAAATTCTCACCAAAGTGGGTATTGAGGGAACATAACTCAACATCATGAAAGCTATATATGACAAACCTACAGCCAGCATAGCACTAAATGGTGAAAACCTCAAAAGCTTCTCACTAAATTCTGGGACAAGACAAGGATGCCACTATCACCACTCCTATTCAACATAAGCTTGGAAGTCCTGACCATAGCAATCAGGCAAGTAAGAGAAGTAAAAGGGGTCTAAATTGGAAAAGAAGAGGTAAAAGTGTCACTACATGCAGATGACACGACACTATATATAGAAAACCCTAAAAGGTCCACACCAAAACTACTAGAGCTGATCGAAGAATTTAGCAAGGTAGCAGGTTACAAGATTAATGTTCAAAAATCAGTTGCATTTCTTTACACTAATGATGAATCAACAGAAAAAGGAAGTAAAGAAATAAAACACTTTAAAATAGCACCCAAAGTAATAAAATTTCTAGGAATAAATCTAACCACAGAGGTGAGAGAATTATACACAGAAAACTATAAACCATTGGTGAAGGTAATTGAAGAAGACTTTAAAAAATGGAAAGGTATCCCATGCTCTTGGATTGCAAGAATCAATATTGTTAAAATGGTCACACTGCCCAGGGCAATATACAGATTTAATGCAATCCCTGTAAAATTACTCAAGACATATTTCATAGAACTAGAACAAATCACAATAAAATTTATATGGAACCATCAAAGACATAGAAATTCCAGGGTATTACTGAAGAAAAAAAAGAAAGAGCCTGGAGGAATAACTCTCCCAGACTTCAGACAATACTATAGAGTTACAGTCATCAAGACAGCATGGTATTGGTACAAAAACATACATATAGACCAATGGAACAGAATAGAGAGCCCAGAAATGAACCCACAAACTTTTGGTCAACTAATCTTCGACAAAGGAGGGAAGAATATACAATGGAATAAAGACAGTCTCTTCAGCAAGATAAACATAAGACAAGATACAATAAACCTCCTAGAAGAAAATACAGGCAAAATATCTGACATACATCTCAGAAATGTTCCCTTAGGGCAGTCTACCCAAGCAATAGAAATAAAAGCAAGAATAAACAAATGGGACCTAAAGAAACTTACAAGCTTCTGCACAGCAAAGGACACCATATGTAAAAAAAAGACAACCTACAGAATGGGAGAAAATTTTTGCAAATGAAACTGACAAAGGCTTGATCTCCAGAATATATAAGCAGCTCAAATGACTTAATAAGAAACAACCAAATAACCTAAACCAAAAATGGGCAGAAGACCTAAACAAGCAATTCACCAAGGAAGACATACAAATGATCAATGGGCACATGAAAAAATGCTCAATGTCACTAATTATCAGAGAAATGCAAATCAAAACTACAATGAGGTATCACCTCAAACCAGTCATAATGGCCATCATTCAAAAATCCACAAATGACAAATGCTAGAGAGGCTGTGGAGAAAGGGGAACCTCCTACACTTCTGGTGGGAATGCAGTTTGGTGCAGCCACTGTGGAAAAGAGTATTGAGTTCCCTCAAATGTCTAGGAATAGACTTGCCATATGACCTATGAATCCTGCTCCTGGGCATGTATCCTGAAGGAACCCTACTTCAGGATGACACCTGCATCCCAATGTTCATAGCAGCACTATTTACAGTAGCCAAGACATGGATATAGCCTAAATGTCCATCAGCGGATGACTGGCTAAAGAAGTGTTATATTTATACAATGGAATACTACTCAGCCATATAAACTGACAATATAGGGCCATTTGCAGCAACATGGATGCTCCTGGAGAATGTCATTCTAAGTTAAGTAAGCACGGTAAGAAGGAATAAAGACAAGTTACCCACAGGTACAGTTATTTTGATTAAAATATCCACACAGAAAGCAAGTCACCCTCACGACTGCTGCCATGAGGAGCATCTGAGTGTAATAGCCCAGCCAAGCAAAGTAGATTCCGAACTTCTCTCCTTAGAATTTCCTGCAGAAAGACAGAAGGAAGTTTCAGAAGACACAAATAATCACTCTGTAGCTTCATCCTCATGTTAATTTATTTTTTCTTTTTTGGGGGGCATAATTAGGTTTATTTATTTGTTTTTAAATGGAGGCATTGGGGATTGAACCCAGGACCTCATGCATGCTAGACATGCACTCTACCACTGAGCTATACCCTCCCTCCATCATATTAATTTCTGATTCTAAATCAAGGGGGCTTTAATTTTAAACCTCCGACTCAACTCACTCTTAAAACATATCCGTTTTCATAGCAGCCCCCAAATTCTACCATGAAATAAGAAGTGTTTTATGTATCATAGAAGTACAGATCACTGGCTCACCTGCTGAAGAGAGATAAATGAGAACAGAGCAAAGGAGGGGATGAGGCCAACTCGAGAGCAGATGCAGGGGATCATCACCACTCACTGGACAGTCTGGCACATTCAACAAATCCCCCCAAAAATCATTCTTAACAGGCTTGACACAAGTGGACATCAACAAGTGGCTCAGTCATCTGCTCCTGCCTTATCTCGGGAATGTCCCTGGAGCAAATACATCGTAAACCACAGATAATAAGGAAATGGCTGATAATGATAACAACTGGGAGTGCAATGTCTGTCTGACAAAATATTTATAAAACTCATTGACATTGAGGGAATGGGAGAGGGCAGGAGGGATGTGGCTGAGGAAGACATTGCCCTGTATTCTTTGTATCTAGCACGTCTGTTGTTCCTAGGTTTTAAAACCTTTTCTCAGTTAATCTGGAGTAGATGGAACAGGCCAGGGAGGCAAGATTAGAAGAAAGGAGGCAGGGCATGAAGTGGTGCCAGGCTGATCCTAAAAGGGAGACCGACACAGACAGGCAGACACAGAGGGTTTAGGGATGAGGTGGAACAATGAGACGGCAGCTCAGGTGTGTCTTGCTGTTGCTGATCCTTCCCTCAACTGGCTCACTGATGATTCGGCAGTGCTGGGTAAAACCTGTGGATTTCCTCAGCTCTGAGTTCTCTCTGAGGCTTCCGGCTCAGTCTGGAGCTAAGATGAGTTCCGTGGGCTTAGCCTAAGGGGGACTCAGCTCTGAGAATAGCCTGGAATCCTGGAAAACTTCACGCAGGAATCCCTTGGGCTGGACCAGTGCTCATAGAGCTGCTGTGAGACCAGCTCCATCGTCAGAGACATGGGCGTGGACCATTCCATGGGGAAAAGGGCTGAGACTGATGCCAAATCAGATAGGAGCGACAAAGTGTGTTCATTCTTATGTGACTGGGCTTTGTGGCCTGCCTCACTGGTGGCAGGCTTAGGATGGTGTCTGGCAGAGAAAACCCTGGCAATGGGTTTGAGATGTCTTGGACTTTCTTGTTAAGCTTTTTGTAATACATTCTTATCAACTATCCATCCTGAAAATGCCAAATTCAAAACTGAAAGAATGTTAGAAGTTGCCTGCTCTAACTGCCCAATGGTAAACACACCCTGCTACAGTTAGAGAGCTGGTCAGGCAGCCTCTGCCTGGATATTTACAGTGACGGGGAGTTCATTACTTCCAAAGGTTACAAGTCGGCAGGAAGGTCAGACAGAATTTTTGAACCTTAAACAGATGTCTGCCTCCTAGTCCTTGCTGAAATGCAAGGAATAATGAGGATCCCTTCAAATGTAGTTTTGCTGATTGTTATCTCTCTCTGCAAAAGCACCCCAATTCTTAACATAAATTTTTCAAAATTCAGCTTTGATTTCTTTTTATCAAACTAATGCCATACATTCAATAAAGAGTCAAACAGTTCTCGAACACCGATTGTAAAAAGGAGCAGTTCCCAACAACTGCCCCATTTCCTGGCCAGAAACAACCACGTTCAGCTCCTACTGCTGACTCTTGGAATACTTACTCCCTTTCTCTGACTAATATCCTTGTAACACAGCCTAATAACTTTTTCAGCTTTATGTATCACCTATTTAACTTTCTATTTTGGAAAATGAGGGTTCAGATCTCTTTCAAACCCCATCTCATCTACATACCCAAACCTTCTTTCTTCCAACCTTTTAATACAGTTACATTATAATTTTCATCAGCTCAGTATCCTTGATTTACATTATTATTACTCTGTACAGACTATTCAAAGCTGTAGCAATTTGTGCTAGTCTTACCTTTTCTTCCCTACTTTGTTTTCCTGGAGTTAATAATTGTCTTGGTAGTTCATAGCTTAGATTTCTGTGCACTTAACAATTCAACCTCAGACCTTCTCTTAACGAACAACTTTCACAATACTTTCCAATACATTGTCTACAAATTTCATCTCCTTGAATAAATCTCTTCAGATCTCCTTCCACATGGATTAACGACATGCTAGTCTTGTCACAGAGCTCAAGGGGCCACTAGTGGGAAGTAACAAGGGAATACATGGACCAGGAGCAGGGAAAAGATCAACATAATTGCCTTAGCAATACATACTTAAAATAGTGGGAAAATTGTTTTCTTTACAAACACAAACACACACACAAACCCCAAAAGCCCATAAAGAATGATTAAAAAGCGGTCAAACCCATTGCCCTGCCTTCAAATTCTGTATAACACAAAGCAAAAATAACAGAAGGAAGATATCAAATAAATATGAATCTCAACTGGGATTGGGTACACTCAGTGGCAGAGTGTGTGCTCAGCATGCATAAGGTCCTAGATTCAATCTTCAGTACCTCCATTAGAAAAAAAAATTAAAAAGAAAAAAAATTATCAATTTTAAATATTTACATATTAACAAATATCCTCCTTTAAAACTGTGTTCTAAAGGATAACCCGTGTTAAGGAGAAAGTGCCTCTTCGTGACTGATCCTGCTGATAATTGAGGGAGGAAATTAGAGTATGACCACATGAAATAAAATTCCTTATGAAATAATGATCCCGGGTGACAATCATTTTTGGCTGCTGTCATCACAAAAAAGAGAGTCAACTGTAATATTATGTACCTTATGACAGGAGTACAAAACTTCACATAAAAAATATTTTTGCACAAAGTTGAACCTCAATCAGACCAAGCTTTTAGGGGAGGATTAAATCACTTAGCTAAAGCCAATACATAGGATGGAGAAACAAGTCTAACACCATAGGGGATAATGAAATCAGCCAAACAGGAAATAGAGAAACCCCTCAGCAATTTCAAGGAAAATGAGAAACAGGAAAATTATAGATTAGAACACACTTGAGAGATATGCTAGCTGCAATGTCTGAATCTTGTCTGGATCTTGATTTCAACCCCAAAACTACTTAAAAGTGTATTTTTGTGACAAGCAGGGAATTATTTTGTAACCCTAAAAAAAAGAATATTCCAATTTTATTTGAAAGAGACCTTGTCATTTCACTAATGAAAGGTTAAGCTATGTAGGATTGTCTTCAAAATGACCCCATTGTGGGGGAGGGGAGGAGATGGAGATGAAAGATGCAACAACAGTGACTCTGAGTTTATAATTCTGGAGCTGGGTGACTGATACAGGCAGGCTGGCTGTACTGTTCTCTCTATTTCTGTACATGTTTGAATCTTTCCATAAAATGTGAAACAACAAATAGACTTCAGTGTTTTAAAACCCTCACTTTGAAGATTAAGAGGTTTGCCCAAGTAGATGGGCAACTGCATGGGGCACTGAGAAAAGAAAGAACAGACACCTGGCTCCAGACCGACCTGGGGCTACCTTGACCCTCCTCTTCTCCTAACCATCCACAGCCAGCCCATAACTGCATCCTGTCAGCCCCACTCCCCAAACGCATTCCTCATTGGCTCCCACCATCTCTCATCTGGCCCAATCCAAGAGCTTCCTACCTGGCCTCCCTGCTTCCTGAGTCCCTGCTATACATTCTCCACATTATCTTTGCAAAATGTGAATGAGAGAAAATTACTTTAGTGCTTAAGCTATCATGACTGCTTCTCACTGCGCTTAGAGTCTACACTCCTTTCCGTGCTCCTGATGCCCTTCTAAACCTCGCGTCTCATCACTCTCACCAGCGCTGGCTCCAGTATCTCCTCAAACCTGCTGAGCACATTTGTGCCTCAGGGCCAATAGACAAGCTGCCTCTATTCCATGGGTGACTTTTCCCAGATCTTCAAATTCCAGCCTCCTTTTCACCATCTCAGCTCACATGTAACCTACTCAAAGATAACTTTCTTAACTCACTTCCCCCCAAGACTCCCATCTCAACACTGTGTTATTTCTTCATTTCAATCTGACATTGTTTCCTTATTTGCCCGATTATTTTTGTTTTCTCGGTTGTCCTTGGCCTGTATCCCCCCAGCAGCCTTGCCCAAACAGCATAAGCTCCCGGGGAGCAGCCAGCGCTGGTGCTCTGAGAAGACACATGCTGAGCACGACATTACAATCACGTGGTGTAGTGAAACGGTGTCGAACAGCAGATACAGAAAAGCAGTGAGAATTTCTCTCTTATTTTATAATTTAAATGAAATATAACATTTACTCCTATTTAATGAAGAATTTGGTAGGTCTTTTTTCCCAGTTCCTAGGCAGCAACCGCTAAAGCTTCCAAATTTCCCAAGATAGGAGTGTCTATGCTATTCATGGTGGAACCTTGGATGGCTTGTGTTCATGAGATGACTCAGGATGGGGACTGGCCAGCCAGAGACACCAACCATGTGGTTAGAGGAGTGGGGCTTTAAGCTTTGTGACAAGTGAGTGGCCACCAGGAGAGGAAGGGGCTCAAAGTTTAGGGCTAAGGAAAGGTTTGACTTACAGTTAGGGTTTGGGTTAGCCATGTCGGTAGTGACCCAATAAATCATGGCTTTGTAATAAAGCCTGCAGTAAAAACTTGGGGCAACGAAGTTCAGAGCTCCTGTGAGCTTCCTGGTTGTTAACACTCTTGGAGGACTGTCACACTCAGATGCCATGAGGACAACCCTGAGCCCTTCCCACTGGAGTGCTCTCCACAACAGCTCACCTGATGAGACCTAAGGGCTGCTGCTTGTCTGTGCTTCGAGGAGGAGCCCATTCCCTGTACAGAAGGCCCTGATCGCTGGGGCAGCTGAAGTCCTCTGATGGAGGTTGAAGTGGCACTGGGAATCAGAAGCAAACAGATGAGTGTCACTGTCACAAAATGTTCACATGTTCTGTTGATAAAATCTGGTGCTAATACTTCATGGTCATTTGTAAATAAGGGGCCCTCACTTGCCAGGAGGGATGGAGGTACCATATAATTTTTCATAATTCTCACCCAGGATTAATATTAACCCCTTGAGGGTCATTTGCAAACGTGGGTGGAAAGGAACGCTTAGATGTCACAGTCCTGGGACCACCTTGCAGATGCTTAATGTCCTACAACCGGGCCAGTCTTCCACAGCAAAAATCTAGGCCACCCAAGTGCCCAAACTGCTGCAGTGGAGGGACACCTGATGGTCCAGCCCCCTCTTTGGGCACCCAGAGGAACCTGGACTCTGGCAGGTTAGGGGCAGGGTCAATTCTAAAACCCAGGCATTTTTGTCCCCACAATTCAGTAGTTATTTGGTGACAGCAAATGGAATATAAACAACAAAGTAACTTGACATGATGTCATATATTTAGCTTACTCAAGAAACAAAGTTTAAATCCAGTCATTCTCCTTCCCACCTGACCTACTTTCCTTTCTCTTGTACTAGCACCAGATTATTACCCACCCAGCCTTAACATGGGTCCTGACTCCACTTACCTCCCTCCCAAACACCACATGAGATGATTCCTCAACCTGGATGTGGGACCAGCAATTACAAGAAGCTTTAGTGGAAAAGAACTGGTTATGCACAGATGCCAACTAAACACTGTAGAATCCTGGTGTCCCACATTAGTAATCATGACAGCTGTTTGCAAGTGTCCCCAAAGTTCATTTAAGACTCTCACTGCTAATTTTGCTGGGACATAAATATGAAACATGTGGACTGCTGGGCTGGACTGCTAAGCTGGGTCTCTAATCCAGGAAGCTCAGTGTCTGCTCCCTGCACCCAGCTCCCTGTTCTGTTCATGCATGTGCATCAAGAAGCTGTTTAATGTCCATTTTAATATCTTAAACAGTGCATTTCAATATTGTCTTCATCCACAAATACGTGTACCACACAGTAGTAATGATCAATCTTAGTATTTGCTTTCTTTGGTCTTAGAGAGTCAGATAAACAGATAGCAAAGATAACAAAGTCATAGAGGGCTATAATATAGTATTTCCTTTATTTCAATGACAAGATTTATTTAAAGAGCTTAGATATAACATCCTTGCATTTATGGCATCATTAAGCATCTGAAGCTGTTACATTATAAAAACTTCATTTCTAGCGAGATGTTATCAGTTAGAGAAGCGCTCGTAAATTTGAGGGGTTGCTGTCATCTCAGACAGAGTCCCTAAAAAATGTCAGCAATCTGCAGTATTGCCATCATGACAAGAACCCAGACAGATGAAATTTGGAAAGCCCTGTGGCTTTCTAGTGCACAGACATAAAATGTTATTTCAGAGGGAAAAGCCTGAATTACAGAAAGTGATAAATGAAATGGTCTAACATGCATTTCTCTTTCAAAGAACTAATACGTCTTTTGTCGATAATAACATCTGTCAGTAATTATGAAAAGAGCTGACAGATGCATAGTACTTAATATAAGCCAGGGCTGTTGTATCACTGACACAGATTCATTAATCCCCATAGCATCTCTACGAGGTTGGTACTACAATTATCCCCATTTTATTGGTGAGGAACTTGATAGACACAGAGGGTAAATGACATTTACAAGGTCGACAGCGAGAAACCAACACAGGTGTTCCAGCTTGAGTCTACGCTCTTGGCCACTTCTCTTTTTTTTTTTTTTTGGTGGTGGGGAGATAATAAGGTAATTCTGGTGGGGGAGGGGAGGTAATTAGTGTTATATGTCTATTTTAGAGGACGTGATGGGGGCTGAACCCAGGACCTTATGCTTGCTAAGCATGCGCCCCATCACTTGAGCTGTGCCCTCCCCTCTAGAGTCTATGCTCTTAGCTTCTAATCCTCACTGTCCCACATGGTAACTGTGGGGGAAGTACAGTTCGTTCATTCATTCGCTCGTTAAACTCAGCCTTCCCAGTGCCTGAGATTCAGCAGTGAACAAGACAACATGCTTCCTGCCTTAAATGAGCTTGTCGCCTCCTGATATATTATCTTCATTTTACCCAGGAAGAAACAAGGTCAAGAAGATTAGCCTTTTCCTGTTAACACCGGAGGATACATGAGGTGCTTTATTTCAATTCTGCCATTTGACTTACACCATGGGGAGGGAAAGCTGCCTTGCAAATCCTGGAGCTCACAAACCTGTTAATCCTGAATTTTTTTTAACACTGTCCCTTACTTGATACTTGATCTGAGAAAGGATGAAGTAAACCTAAAAATGTTCTAAGAGAGCTTGTGGTTTATACAAGGTAACTAACCAGCCACTGTTTACTATCCTAACAGGAATCTGTAGGCATATTTCTTTTCTTTCTCTTTTTTCCTTTTTATGGGCAGCTTTTAAAAACCAAATCAAACCAACCAAACCAAATCACTGATAATTCAACAGCAGGTTCTAAATCACCCCCAAGACAGCAGCTAAACTCGGTTTAGACTTACAATGCGGTTTCTGGTGGTTGGATTGGAGAATGTATCTCTATGCTGAATATAAAAGTCATTCACGGAGCTCTTCTCAAATAGGGCAAAGAAAAGCTCTTGTTCCGGTTGTTGATACTTTCATCCACTTGGAGGACTTTCATAAAACATCTCAAGTTATCAAAGGCTGAGGACCGGGTTTTCAGATCATTGGGCTTCAGAGGCAATATTATGTGCAGTATCTCAGCGTATGTACAGAACACCTCCCACAGGGGGTGTACTTTTGCAAATACAAGCTTGTCATCCAAAACCTACATTGGGAGAATGGAAACACAAACCGGGAAAGTATTTTCACATTTTTAGTACACAGATTTTTCTTACGTTGCTGGTAGTTAAAGCACTTGTGTAAACACACACATATGTCACACTGGTAAAAGTGAAGATATAATAAAAATAGATTTGCAATCCATCATACATTTTTGCCTTAAAGATAATTTCTTTGTTGAAATTACTGAAAAGTTATTTAAAATCCTTACAGTTCCTTCATAAAATAACCAATGTTTTAGATGAAGAAAAGCAAACTTGTTAATTTTTAGTCCAAATTAGTAACTAAAAATAGAAACACCAAAATATTCTTTGCAGTGGTATTGTAATGACAATTTTTTAAATTTCTGAAACCTAGGACTATTTACATATCTGTTCAATATAGTGTTAAACAGCCATTAAAAGGGATTTAAAAGATTTATATTTATTGATATGGAATATATAATAAAAGGAGAAAGTAAAAAAATGTGAAATGATAATTTTCCTTTTTGGAAGGGAAAAATATCTTCATTTGAACAAAAAAAGTTTAGAAGGATTTTATGATTCTTTATGTATAATTAAGGTACAGATGATTTTTAACTCCATTGTTCTTTCATTTTCAATTTTGGGGGGAAACTTTTTATAATAAAAAAATCTTTAAAAATGTTCTTGCATAAATACATTAATAGATATATTTATGACTATATTCTCTGGCTATTAAAAAAGATCTCCTAACTGTAGATCTGAAACATACATTCCATAATGCAGATTCTGAGTGACTCGCCTCCCAGCCCACAGCGAAGGCACGGCTAGTGTGACATGTTTCAAATACCATTCCAAGGAACATGCAGGCTCCCAGCCAATGGCTGCAAGGGGACTGACACTGATCTGGTTGCTCCCAGCTGCAGACCATCACAGATGAGGTTAGATCCACAGGCTCATGTTTTCTCTGTCAAAAGAAATCAGAAAATGTTAGGCTTTTACTTTCACCAGGGAACAAGAAGTTGTTTTTTTATGCAAAAAAATAACAACAAACCAATTTGAACCTGATGAAAAGACATTTACTCAAAACAGCACAGTAGCAATGAAAGTGTTCTGGCAGACAGGGACTTGTTGGATTCCTGTGAGTGCTGGACTCCTCACATGGAATTTCCTTGGCACTCCAGAAGGCCTGTGGTTGTCCTCATGGGTTTGTGGCCATAAGTGGTGCACAAAAGTCTCTGGCTTTGCCACAATTTCAAAGCCTTTTTGGCTTATGAAAGGTTTTGTCCTCAAATGGAGTTTTCTTGAGTCCAGTCACTGATGTCATTTACCAGAGTTACAGTCCAGATCTGATATTCTAGACTCTTAATATCTTGCAGACATTCAAATGGTTCAGGTTTGGATGTGTATTCACCTCTGCAGGCCTGGACCAAGTCCGATAAAGACACCCGGACAAGTTCAGCAAAATAAAAAGAAATTTTCCTCTCTGCAAGACTGAAATGTCTGTGAAGCTATAAAAACATCTGCACCTACAAAAATAGGGAACCAACTCATCAATAACATATCTATCCATAATGCATGGACATTCAAAATAAATACTGTATTTACTCCTATTAAATTCTATCTGGTTTTTGCCAAACTGTGTCCTAAACTGAAAGGAAGGTAGGTAAATGTAGAGAATTTTTTACCTTTTAAGGAAAAAGGAACCCTCCTACTCGATTGGTGGGAATGTAAATTGGTGCAGCCTCTATGGAGGACAGAAGAGAGGTTCCATAAAAAAATGAAAATAGACTTCCGTGTGATCCAGCAATCCCATTCATGGGTATATGTTTGGAGAAAAATTTAATTCAAAAAGACACATGCACCCCAATGTTCACAGCAGCACTATTTAAAATAGCCAAGACACTGAAACAACCCAAATGTTCACTGACAGATGACTGGATAAAGAAGTTGTGGTATATTATATATATATATATATATATATATGTATATATACATGTATACATATATATACACACACATATATACATACCATGAACACACACACAAATGGAATACTGTTCAGCCATTAAAAAATAAAATAATGCCATTTTCAATAACATGGATGGACCTACAGGGTATTATGCTAAGTGAAATAAGTCAGAGAAAGAAAAACAAATATTCTATGTATTAACTTATATGTATATCTAAAAAATAAAACAAATTAATGACTATAATAAAACAGAAATAGACTCACAGGTACACAGAACAGACTGGTGGTTACCAATGGGGAGAAGGAGAAGAGGGGAGGCAGGAAGGGGTTAGGGGATTGAGAGGTAAAAAGTACTACGTATAAAATGGATAGGTTACAGGGCTGTATCATACAGCACAGGGAAATATAGCCATTATTTTATGGTGACTTTAAATGGAATATAATCTATAAAAATGTTGAGCCTCTGTTTTGTACACCTGAAACTAATATGATGCAAATCAACTACTCAATTACAAAATTTTTAATCAAAGTTTTCTTTTCATATTATTTGCAATAAGTTAGAAGCCAGCACTGTCAACAGAAACATAGTGCAAGTCACAATTTTCCAGTAATCCCATTTAGAAAATAAAAAGGAACAAGTGAAATTAATTCCAGTAATAATTACATTTATCCCAAAATATCCAATATACTATCATTTCAAAAGTGTGATTGACACTTTTAAAACTTATTAATAATATTTTACATTATTTTTGTTGTACAAAGTCTTGAAAATCTATTATGTATTTTCCACTTATAGAACATCTCAATTCACAATAGCCACATGTGGCTGGTGGCTACCATACTACACAGACCAGATTACACCATTCACACTTCTGATAAATTAACTGCTCTTACTTATTTAAAAAACTTGCAGAAAAGGGTTTAGATATTCCCTCTATCAAACAAAGCAACCTTGACAGGTGGGGATTATTTTCATTATAAAGTGAAAAATAAAGGTAAGAGAGCCATGCTTACATGTATGTTAAGGTAACAATACCTTCTTAATTCATTCAGGACTTTACAATCTTTCTTCATATGCCAAGGATTCACTGTCACTGCGCAATGTTTTTCACTACTATCATCTTTGTGATTGAGAGGCTTCTGATGACCCTGCTTTGTGCTTCTGTACATAAAGTAACAAAACAGAGAAAAAGACCTTATTAAAGATAATTTAGGGGGGAGGGTATAGCTCAAGTGAAAGATCATGTTCTTAGCATGCACAAGGGCCTGGGTTCAATCTCCAGTAATTCTTCTAAAAATAAAATAAATAAATAAAAACCTAATTACCACCCCCAGCAAAAAATTAATTTATTACTTTAATTAAAAGTTTAAAAAAGATAATTTAGTGCAGGCTTATCAGGCTACAAGAGCTACAATGAATGCCCCCACCCATTAATTTAGAAGAAGTCTCACAGTATTTCTCAACATAAAGGCTAAAATATAATTGAGAACACTTCCTGATGGTCAGCATCATTTTAACAAAAATGTAGATAATTACGTCCCTGTTGTCAAATTTCTGTCAGAGTTGGGCATGGAACATTTAGTTAGTAAAAGTGATTTTGCAGCTCTCTTTGAAAGAAATGCTGAGAAATGATCTTTTCTGTTGGAAATTAGCCTGCTTTTAAATTCTTCAGTAGGCATAAGTGTTTACAAACCAGGCAGGAACTGGATTATATTTTACATATACTTTAGAAACTGATTTGAATTTTGCCCTCTACCTGCAAGGCTATTTCTTAGGTAATAACATAAGCCCATTTCTTAGGTAATAACATAAGCAGGCCACTATACTAAATTTTGTTTCCCTGTTTGCTTAATCCTCACAACAACTCTGTAAGCTGCTATTATTACCCCCATATAACAGATAAAGAGCTTGAGGCAGAAAATAATTTGGGTAACTTGGTAAATGGTGGAGCTGGGTAAGACTGCAGCCAGTCTGACACTCAGGTCCATTCTTCTCACCAATGTCTGATACTGCTACCTACATTCAGCAATGACCGCTAATTTCATATTTAAGTGTGTCATTTCTAAAAGTGCAAAGCTATATTAGTACTGCTGTGTAAATTATCCGTTTGAGATGTGATTGCCAAAAAAAAAAAAGAAATAAAATCAGGGTGCCACTGAGGGGGGGCAAACTGCATATGGACGGACACAAGGGGACTTTGTGAGGACAAAGTTGCACAAATCTAGAAATAGCTAAAATGGCTGACTTGTACAATTATAATGTGTGAATTTCATGGCCTGTAAATTACACCTTAATACAGATATTAAATTAAGAAACTGGGATACAAAATTAAGACTAAAACACATATATAAATCACACAAAGAACAACAGGCAAATATCATTATTTACTGCACCATTGTCCTTGATGCAGCTTCCTATCCTCACCCATTCCTGAAAGGATGATTCATTTTTAAAATAGTCTTTTAATTTATTCAGCAAATAATTTTTGATTGCCTACTATGTACCCAGGACTAGTCTAGGCAGTTGGAATAGATAAATAAACAATACAAAAGTCCTGTCCTCACGGAGCTTTGTTGGAGTCTAGCTGGGATGGGGGTGGAGATGACAATTCACACAACAGAGCAGCAGAGGAGGTGGCATGTTAGGAAAGAGGAACCATGGAAAAATCAAAAAAGGGCAAGGTAAAGAGAGTTTAGGGTATGGGATGAGGGTGATGTTGTATTAAATACCAGAGCAGGCCACACTGAGGACTGAGGTTAGAACTAAGACTTGGAGGTGAGAAGTCCCAGGTGGACGGAATAACCATCACCGAGCCCAGCGTGCACTTCGCATGTTCCAGAATGGGGGCACGGCTGGAGCTGCAGAGAAGGGTCAGTGCAGATCCTGTATGGCCTTGGAGGACGTTGTAAGGACTGTGGCTTTTACCCAGAGTGAAATGGGGAGGCACTGCAGAAGGACGACACAATCTAACTTAGGTTTTCGAGGCTCACTTGACTGCCAGGTGAGAATAGTCGAAACGGGTCAGACATGAAAGGAGGGAAGCCTCTGAGAAGGGCTGTGCAGGAGGAGAGGACAGTGGCTCAGGGTAGGGAAGCAGCAGTGGAGGCAGGAACCATGGTGAGAAGTGGCTGGGTTCTGGATATGTTTTAAAGGCAGTGTTAAACCAGATCTATTGACAGAATTCATGTGGTATGTCAGTGAAAGTCAGAATAACTCCAAGTTTTTTGACCCAAGCAGCTGGATGGATTAAGTTTCCACTAACTGAATGGGGGAGGTTGCAGGAAGAACCAGTTTGGGGTGTAGGAGAACAAAGAGCTCAGTTTTTACACATGTTGCTTTTAAGATATCAGAGTTTCAAGTGAAGATGTCAAATCAGCAGAAGATTGTAAGAGTCCAGAGTTGGAGAGAAAAATTCTAGCAGGAGACAGAAATGTGGGAATCATGGGTCACACAGGTGGCACAGGAAGACATGAAACCCAGGTACTCAAACATTAAGATAACCTGGCATTAACCATAGAAGTTGTCCTTGAGGGCCTGCCTACTAGGTGTGGATATCAGTCCTATTTCCTGACCACTCGAGTTTTAAAAAGCAACTTACAAATTAATTCGTGCAAGACACTGCCTCCAGTGTGTGGGTCCAGAGCTGGAGTGGGAGAATTGGATGGTGCACACTACTCCCTACAGTAGAATGTGTGTGTGTGTGTGTGTGTGTACACATGTGTGTGTGCGCAGGGGGATGAGATACACCTGGCTTAAGAAAAAGAGCTAGTAAGTCTAGAAGCTGAAAGATGAAAGAACATCCAGATATGGTAGAGGGAACAGGGGAAACACTGTGTACTGTAAGACATATCCCCATAATGCCATTTCCCACCATCCTTTCATCAGGAACACAGTTGGAAAGGGGGGAATTATGTAGATACGTGTGATGTACACAAACTTTCTGAGTATGTAACACAGAATATCTACATATGTAGCAAGTTAGTGATATTTATATATGCTTCAAGTTTAAAAACAAGTTCACAACAGAGGGAAAATAAAATACTGAGGAGTGGTAGAAGTATCATAGAAGGCCTTTCAATGCTCAGAATGGAAGCAAAAGCAGCTTCACCCAACAAAGAACGTCAATAAGGGTCAAGAATGTTTATATTTGCTTAAGAAATTGAGAGTTACAACTTCCTGCTTTAAAGAATTAACATAAGACAGATACCACACTATAAGCAACGTCTATACTGGAGCTTTCTTAAAGCTATTTTAGTTCCTGCTTGTTCTGATGTACTCCAGACACTCTGCAAAGAAAACCTTCTATTCAAAGGCTTAAAGGAATAAAATAAGAAATAACACTGCATTCTTTTCAGTGGTCTCTGTACTGAAAGTCACTTGCAAATGCAGCACCCTGCCACACGTCTACATTTTTAACAATAAAGTCCTTTGCGCAATTTTTCAATTGCTATGTGACTTTGGGTCAGTCTCTCACTAAGAAGCAGAATGGAGTACCAGAAAATGACACATCAGGTCTAAAACTACAGATGTGGGAGATGAACCTACACCAGGAAACAGCTAAGTGGGAGGGTAAGGTTTACCTTTTAAGTTACCGTAAGTGCAGTTACACCTGCTCCCTGCTTCCCCTGTGAAGTGAAGAGCTAGTCTTTTCCAGAAAAGCTCTCATTCTGAGAACTGTCTTCTTTAAAATATTCGGAGATTCTCTTTTAAGGTTCTTGCACTTTTAAGCCTTTCCCCAACTCTACATCCTATAACAAGTGTAAAAATTATCCTATAGCCTATTGTTACAGAACATACTCTACAAAAGCTGAGGTTTCCCAGGGTTTGGATCCCAGAACTCTGCTACCAGATAATCCTAAAGCTTTCCTTCCATAACAGACTCTTCCGCCAATTCCCAGCTGTGGGCAAATTCGGCTTCTCAGATCAGGTAACTTTCTAACTCTGCCTACGAACACTCTGCTGCCAGTAAAGGAACTCTCAGACAGAAAGCACACAATGCCCCTAGTGAGGGTTGCCTCCTTCAATCAATCAAGATGCCATCACCAAGCAAATATTTAAACCTACTGCAAAACCTCTAAAGACATCTTACAAACAATATAGTTTGTATAGATGCATACTATTTGCTCTGGAATAGTGATTTCCAATGGAAGGAACAAAGGACCACATGACCCAAGCAATTTTTTAAAACTGCACATAACCATCCCTCTTCACGTGAGGATTCAGGCAAGACGGTCTTACAGGCCTAGGTGTAACAGAATGACAGCACCTCTAGGAGTAGGTTGAAAAGCAGCGAGGTAGACTTCTAGTGAGAGGGGGTGATGTAATAGGCCCCATCGCCCACTTACCTACCAGCACAGGACAGTCATCTCAGATCGAGAACAAACACTTTGGGAAACAGAGGTTGTTTATATTTTTATGGTATTCTGGTGGAAATAATGCCCTGAGTCATGTGAAGTTGTGGCTGCAAAATTGAACAGGGGACTGGACACTTTCACATTCAGGACAAAAATAGCCCCTGGATAGCCACCATATCTGCTCTCCCCTTTGCCTGTTCACCCCAAAAGCTGCAGGACTCTCCTGCTTGCAATGACACCCACCACTTCTCACAAATTCTTGCCAAGTTCACATCAGCAGCTGGTGGTGTCAAAGTCACCATTTGTACTGCTATGAAGTCCCTCCATTTCTTTATATCCCTTCTATTTTCTCTGTTGTCTTCCTAGCTACACTTGCATTCACAAGATAGTTACCGCACTAACATTGCCTCTGTAATCAGTCCAGGATATAGGAAGTAGAGATTCAACTGTAACCAGTCCCAGAATACTTGTCATGCCACACTAGTGTCCCAAAAAATACTCTGGCATCCCTCATCTCACTCAAAGGACCACTGCATTACTTAGAGGTTGTAAAATTAGAGGGCTTTCTCTACTGGGAAAAACTGTGGCTTGTGGTAGAGTTGTGATTTCAGTTTTTGCAACTACTTACAGGCAAAAAGACATGGCCCGCAAATTGTCTTCAAGCGTTTGGTATTTAAACTTTCATTAGATACAGAGCCGGTGGACTAACCGTAATCTATGAACATATGGTCATATTATCAAATAATGTTCATGTCTACCTTACAGACATGTAAGAACTTGGATTACACCTGCAAGCCTCTAGGACTTTAGAATTAGATGTGAAGCATCCTGTGAGATAAAAAACCTCCTATCCAGTCACAGAACACAATTATAGACAACATGACACTAATGTCACTGAATACATTAGTATAGTCCATGTATGGTTAAGTTACATCTCCAATTTCTCAGAGCTGGAAAGGAGATGTCTAGAAAAGCTGGAAAAGCCCAATTACCAAAACAGCTCAAAAGTTAATGCAGACTCCTGCACCTCCCAGAGCAGAGGGCGGAGGGGGCATTGCCCAACACTCTGTCCTCCCCCAGGATGTGGCATGTGGGGAAGCAGGCAGGAATGGGTGGCTGGGACTCGGAGGTGGATAGGTGATGAAAGCAAGAGTGGAACTGCTCTGGTCCTAGAAAAACAGAGCTGTAAAAAGCTCGGCTTCAGTTCAACCAACTCCCTCTCCCACTTTCCCTCCCACCTACGTGACAAACAGAGCACAGCCAGGCACTTTCTGCCCATGACGGTGACTACTAGTAGGAAAGGGACCAGGATAAAAGCATGCCCTATAAAAGATCAGTCTGATTTTAAGGCTATGTTATAAACAATGAACAGCACTGTCAGAGTGGGACACTTGTGTGGCGCTCAAGTAGGGAGGAGGAGGTTGAGGATCCATTTCCAGCACTTCCATGTCTTTTATCACTCCTATTTCTGACCTTTCCTTTGCCACTTTTTGAAGCACTGCCATCACTGGCAGGTAAAGGGGCAGCAATGTGACTTGGCCGTTTGGCTGATGGGGCTACATTTCCCAGCAGTGGAATGAAAAGGCACTGGAAGAGGATCAGCTGGAAGATGTGAACTGCGGTCCTGGCCTGTGCCAAACACTAACCAGGTGACCCTGGGTTAGGCTCTTAGTCTCTCTGGGCTTCCGGCTGTTTACTTATAAAAGAAGGTTTTGTCATTGCACAAATATATCCAATATGAAATGTAACATGAAAGTCAAACATAATGACATCTCACCTGCTTGCCTCAGGGAACTGTACAAGCACTGAACACTATGTGAATGTAAACACAGTCTTAAGAAAACTATTGAGGTAAAGCACTAAACTGAACATGGAGATAAAGTTTTATGGATTTTCTTGGCTTTCTTTTTTAATTGCAACACTGAATTAATAGTTATTAGCTATAATCCACACCACCACCACTGCGAATAAATAAAGAAGGTAAGCACTGCCTGGATGCCTGTTATTGCCCGATGCTAAGCAGGGTGAGGGGTATAAAGGAGGCTGAACAAGTGAGTCTTCTCCAGTTACCAGCTAAGTGAGGAGACACATTGGAAACCACCCAGGAATGGTACCAAGTCAGTACTCAAATCCAAGATTACAGACTACTGATCATAAACAGTACAGGAATACAAAGAGGAGCTAGAAGTATTTGGAATAACTAGGGAAGACTCTATGAAGGGGATGGGGCTCCAACTAGTTCTCAGGGCAATTCTAAGCTGTTTTAACTGAGGACTGGATAGGAAAAGGCTGGTGACTCCTGGTTTTTAATAAGGCACAGGTTACCCTAGGAGGCTGTTACATAATGATTGGAACAAATAAGGTAAGTCCAAAATGATGAAGGGTCGAGACTCCCTGGCTGAGATCTGGTTGTGTTAAGTCTTTGACTTGACTGTAGATGTGGGAGCACCAAAACTGTAGGTTGACTGAAAGGGGGGGAGAGAATATCCAAGAATTCAGCAGAAGGAAAAATTCATGTATCAGGGATGAAAGCTCTTCATCAGAGTTTCAGCAATCAGAATAGACACTTGAAACCAAAAACATACAGTTCAAGAAGCTGACAAAATGTGGAGGGTGGTGAGAGAAAGATAAATCAAAGACCACTCCAAGCCTTTGTGTATTCAAGACCGAAAGAATGATTATCCCACTGAATAAGTGGAGACGCTGCAAGAAAAAAGATTATGAAATCAGCTTTAGACATGTTGAATCTGACGTATGAGCTAAGAGTAGGTTTTCTCTAAGAAGCTCAAAATTCAAAACTGAAGCACAGATGTTGAGTACAGGCTTAAGATGCAGATGGACAAGACATGATAAATCTCCTAAAAAAACATAGGCAAAACATTATCTGACATAAATCTTAGCAACATTCTCCTAGGGTAATCTACCCAGGCAATGGAAATAAGAGAAAAAATAAACAAAAGGTACATAATTAAACTCATAAATTTCTTCACAGCAAAGACAACCATAAGTAAAACAAAAGGAAACAACAACCTACGAATGGGAGAAAATATTTGCAAATGATACGACTAACAGAGGCTTAATTTTCAGAATATATATAACAGCTCATACAACTTAATAACAAAAAAACAAACAACTCAATCTTAAAATAGGCAGAAGACCTAAACAAGCATTTCTCCAATGAAGACACAAATGGCCAATAGGCACATGAAAGAATGCTCGATATCACTAATAAACTGAGAAATTCAAATCAAAACTATAATTAAGTATCAGCTCCCATCATTCAGAATGGCCATCGCTCAAAAGTTCATGAATGATAAATGCTAGAGAGGCTGTAGAGTGAAGGGTACCCTCTTACACTGCTGGTGGGAATCTAGTTTGGTGTAGTCATTATGGAAAGCATGGAAATCCCTGAAAAAACTAAAAGTAGACTTACCCTATGACCCAGCAATCCCACATCTGGGTATATAACTGGAAAGAACTCCAATGTGAAAAGATACCTGCACACCAGTATTCACAGCACCACTGTATACAAGAGCCGAGACATGGAGGAAAGCTAAATGTAGCAACAGATGACTGGATAAAGAAGTTGTGGCATATTTATACACTGGAATACTACTCTACCATGAATAGGACAAAATAAAACCATTTGCAGCAACATGGATGGAGCTAGAGATCGTCATTCTAAGTGAAAGCAGCCAGAAACAGAAAAATACCAAATGATACCACTCATATGTGCAATGTAAAAAAAGAGAGAAAAAGACACTGTGAACTCATCTACAGAACAGAAACAGACTTGCAGACTTAGTAAACAATCAAGGTTACCAGGGAAAGGGGATAGGAAGGGATAAATTTGGGAGTTCGAGATTTACAAATGTCAGCCACTATATATAAAAAGAGATTTTAAATTAAGTTTCTTCTATATAGCACAGAAACCTATGTTCATTATCTAGCAATAACCTATAATGAAAAAGCTGATACAGCCACCAACTGAGGAAGCAGGAGAAGAAAGGAGAGTTAGTTATGCTGGGCTAGAGCCCACTTCTAAAATCCTTGTCAGCCACTGAGGCTGCCCCGAGTACACTGAGCTTTCCTCCCAGGGACAGGCTGACATGACATGCGTCCTGCAAACCTGGGGCAGCAGAGGCCGTCCCCAGGTCTGGCCCTAGGGGAGATGGGAGCAAGTCCACCTGCTCCCCTTGGGGCAGCACCCCTCCCTGCAGCCCCCGCCACCTGACTGCACCACGCCTGCATCTCAGGAAACCACTGACTTGAAAACAACTGATCCACGAACCTGGGGCAGTGGCAGGGAGATGGGCAGCGACCTGGCAAGCTGGTAGACTTGCCCCCATCTCCCCCATGGCCTGTCCAGGGCTCGGCCTCTGCTGCTCCAGGCACGGTCCGCAGGTCAGCCTGCTCTCGGGAGGAGGGCACGGTGTGGTTGAAGGCAGTGGCGGGTTATGGGGTCTGCCCATGGGAGCCCTTGGATTTGCTTCAAACTCCCCAGCGCATGGCCTGAGCTTGGCCTCTGCTGTCTCAGGTTCGTGGAACTCAGGTTACAGGTCAGCCTGCTCCTGGAAGGCGGGTGCTGTGCTGTCAGGGAAAGGCGGCAGCTGCGATGGCGGGATTGGGGCTGCCCTGTGAGAGCGCGGGGGTTGCAACAATTTCCCGCTGCTGCTGCAGCCATCCCAGCACACTCATCGCACCGAGCCCATCTCCCAGGAGCAGAATGACCTGTAACCTGAGTCCCACTAACCTGGGTCTTTAGAGGCCGCCCCCAAGGTCAGGCCGCAGGTAAGATGGGAGCAAATCCATGGGCTCTCATGGGGCAGTCCCCATTCCATCCGAGGCCCCGCGACCGCACCGCACCCACCTGCAAGGAGCAGGCCATCGTCTGAGGGCCAGTCGGAGATGCTCTGGAACCGTCCGGTGCCCTCCCAACTCCCGGGGCTGTACCTGCTCTCCTAAACCCGTGCATAAGCGGCGGCAAAAACACGGTGTTCAGGAACTACTAATACCGGGGTTACCACGAACCACAGCGGTGGCTGGGACCCGCCTCAGGGTCCTAACGGGACGCGCGGCCGGGACCTCACCTCCGCACCCCTCCCTGGGCGCCTCCTCAGCTGCACAGCCCAGGCGTCCCCCGCCGGCTCCCCGAGCAGCGCGCCCCCACCAGCGCCCTCTTAACTGTCCGGCAGCGGCAGCCGAGCCGCGGGCAAGCGGCGGCCCAGGCCCCAGGCCGTGTTCCTCTTCCAGGAGCTGGTCCAGGAGCAACCGGCTGCCGCCAGCTTCCACGCGTTCTGGGTGGGTTCCGGCGTCCGCGCGTCTGTCCGTCTGCGCGTGTGCGCCCCTCCTCCTCCCGCCCGCAGCGCAAACTGCTCGGGTGGGTCTCCTGCTTTACCGGCCCTGGCCGCTGGGGCCGGGAGGAGCCAGGTGGGGCCCCTCCTGCTTGTCCCGCCGGGTCTCCATCCCCAGAGCCTTCACCCAGCCACCGACTGGGTCCTGGCATTGAACTAGAACCACGACTGCCCTAGGCCAGGCCTCACCCACCCAGCCCCACTTTCCCTGCTCAACTTCCCCTCCCTGTTACTACCCTCCCACCACTGGCCAGGCCCAGTCTCCCACCAGACCTTGAAGACAGGGCTCCTTCTCCTCACACCATGGTCCCTGCCCTGACACTCCATCCTGCTAGGTCCTAACCTATGGCCCCTACACCCACAAGCTTACCCCTCATGCCTCAGCACAGGACACCCAACATCCTGAAATTATCCCCCTCACCTCTCAGCCAGGTCATTTCCACTCTGATCGGGCCCCACACCTCTCAACCTGTACCCCCACACCATGGGATCCCCTTAAATCTGAGTGCACCCCTACCCTGAGCTCACTCACTCACCCTTCACCCTGTGGTTGGGGTGGGGAAATCCGTGCTCCAGTAATGATGACTACTGCCACCAGTGGGGGATCGAGCCTAGTGTGCACCTTCAGAGTTAATGTCTGAGGCTACAGGGTGAGGCAGGCTGGGATGAAGGTGGTTCCAATTCCTGCCTTGGCACCCTGATCCCCGCAGCCTGTGCCTGAACTGACCTGATGGGTCAGGTTGATCCCAGACTGCCAGCCACTGGCCTTGGGCTTTCGGTGGTTGATGGTCCTGATGGTGATCTGGACTCCTAGGGCGGAGGCACTGGGCACGCGGACCTTTGGGGTGGGGGAGTTCAGAGTATGCACTTAATCCCAGGGTTAGACATCAGATGGTGGGCTGTGTGCATGGGGCTTTGTGCATGGCATGGACTCAGCACAGGTGGGTGCAGGGAACTTGTTCATTCACACCAGGCCAGAGGGAAGAGGGAAGGGAGCTTTTAAAGTGTCAAAGTGAGGAAGCCAAAGCTTTAGAGCAAAGTAGGAAGGTGCACTGGCCAGGCCACCATGGATCTTGCCGCAACACTTGTCCCTTGCATCAGGGGAGACTGGCAGTTGACTGGCCAATGAGACATCCCCTGCTGTGGTATAGTTTACAGGCAATTGAAGGGATTTTGAAAGGTAATTTTAATCCAATAATTTTCAGTTTCTCTGTGGTAGATTAGGTCCAAAATCATGGTGAGTCTGGCAGGGATCCTGCCTGAAATCCAGCCTGGGACAGTGGAGGACCCACCCAGGAATCATCCACTTAGCTCTCACCAAAAGTCACTGTAATAGAGAAGAACAAATCTGACTCCATATTGGATCTGTTCCTTTTCCTTTAACCCTCTGCCGTGTTATCTAGGCTTAGACTTGCAAGCTCTGCACTTTTTGTAAAACAGTGTTGCCTTTAGCCTGAAATAAACAGGAGAGCCTATTCTCAAAAGTCTGAGCTTTAAGGATATTAACACTTTGCACTCCTATAAAGATAACAAGTTGCAGAATAGAAAAAGTTTGTTTTGTTGCATGTTTTGCAGGAACACCATGATCTGACCCACGTGGACAGCTGCAAAGGATTCCAAGAACAAAGAATTCCTACACCAACAAGTTTGAAACAACCAACCACAGCCCCTCCCCTTTTTAGTAGAAAAGGAGCCTGAAGTTGACATGGGGAAGATGGTTCTCCAAGATATTAGTCCGCCATTATCTTGGTTTACAGCTGTTTACGTAGACCAGGTCATAGTGCCTCTGTAAATCCCCTAACAAAACAAAAGTAGTTTTCTATTCTACAACCTGTTGTCTTTATATAAGTGCAAAAGTGTTAATATCCTTAAAAAATCAAAGCCTTGAAAGTAGGCTCTTCTGTATATTTAAGGCTAAAGGCAACATTGTTTTACAAAAGGTGCAGAGCTAGTAAAACTAAGCCTAGAAAAGAGGGCAAAGGGTTAAAGCCAAAAGGACAGATCTTCTATGGAGTCAGATTTTTTCTTTTCTATTATACTATATTCTATTTTTGTTTTAAGTATATAAGAATAAAGTTTAGCCTTTTCCCATTTTAAATTGTGCAATTTTAAGGAGCATTAATTGCATTCACAGTGCTGTGAGACCAGCACCACTTGTTTCAGACTATTTCCTTCCTCAAAGTAAAAGCTTGTATACAAAGAGCACCCCACGTCTTACCTCCCCCAGCCCATGACAAGCCCTAATCCCCTTTCTCTCTCTATGTCTTTACCTATCCTGGAGGTTCCCTATCAATGAAATCGTATAAAAGGTGGCTTTTTTTTGGTTTGTCTGCCCACATATCTTAAGTAGGGACGGGTGAATTATTTTTTTTTTGTTTTCACGTGAATTAGCATTTTTGTATTTTGAGAGGAAAGTCCAGATGGATTAAAGATGAGACGTACCAAATGAAGCCCTTTTAGTAACTCTGTGTATAATCTCGGGGTAGGCACTGCTGTTCTAACTGTGAAACCAGAGCCAGAAGGGAGATGCTTAGCTCTTCTTGTGGCAAAATAAATCCAAACAAAAGCAGAAAACAAAGGCCAAGAAAGACAGCTGGAAAGACAAACCACAGCCTGGAAAAACCTTTCCTCATGACCCAAGATCGGAAAAAAGCTTCACATCCCTGTGGTCCAAAAAGCTCTTGAAGCCCAGTGTTCTGAAAAGAAACAAAACACACAGAGTCAGTTCCAACGAGAGGCAGTGCAGGTGGCCGGTTTGTACTGGAGATGCTTGACCTCTCAGGTGAGGACACAGGCAGACAGACAGACTGCAGAGACAGCATTGGCCACCATCACCCTGGCAGGTCTTTAGCCCAGTGACAACCAGCCCTGGTGACAACGTGAGCAGGCAGAGGCCCCAGGAGGTACCCTGGAAGGAAGAGCAAATGGACGCTCCTCTCCGGCAGAACAAGGTGTAGGATGCATCAAAGTGCCACAGGTGCATCCCTTCCCTAGCAGTGCTGAGCCTTAGAGAAGATCCCACCAAAGTGCTTGCACAATTTTCAAAGATAATGTTTCTTCAGTAACATGAATTCAAAATAATCAATATGTCGTCAAGGGATTTTCAGAAGTGACCTGCCCTGGACCCGTACAATACACACACATAAATACACACATATACACATAAATATATACACACATACATACAGGAAAAGAGACAGACAGACTGAAACACAGAGAAGCAGGGGGAGACAGAGAAACAGAGAGAGAGACAACTCAGAGAGGCACTGAGAGACAGAGACAGAGAGAAGGAACACTGGAGCTGGTAATGAGTGGAACTCACATACATTTTCACAAGTCAGTCTATGTGTCAGAACCTGGTCCCAAAGTCGATCCACCCTCCAGGGGAGGGTGTGGGGATCCCACAAGGGTGTGGGAACAGAAGGCAAAAAATAGGAAGCCATTGTGGGGCAGCCCACCACAGAGGCCGAGATGGGACACTGGGCCTGTATGTCAACATGACAGAATGACCTAGGAGGTTGTATGCCAGAGCGGACGATGTCAGAGTTGTATTTAATTTCAGTCTCACGACTGTGAGCGGGGATGCAAGCAGCAAGGAAAGTGACTTTCTCCAGACCCCAGGGCAGACCCCGGCCTGTGTGGGGTGTGCTTTGCACTCCGCCAGCCCTCTGTGGGTTCCTTCCTTTGCTGAGTCTGTGCACGATCTCCCTGTGATGCCAGCCCGTGGGGGTGACAGATGCAATAGGTGTTTCTAGGTCTAGAGACAGGATGGCTTCTCTAGGAAGCAGGGGCCAGAATGATCCTCACTGTGCTGATGGGGGATTGGGGAGACCCTGAGAGGCACGTGGTTTGTCCAGGATGATAACACTGCTGAGTAGGGGGAGCCAGGTCTGAACCCAGCTGTGTCTTCAGAGCTGCAGCACTGGTTGCATCCAGGACTCCCCAGGGCTATGGGGGGGCTGAGTTGGTGTCACTGTGTGTGGACATGGCATGGAGTGAGAAATGAGAGATTGGAAGCCCAGAAAGGCCCTTGAGGAGCTTTGTGTCAGGAGGAAGCTTGGAGAAGTGGACCCCAGGAAGTGACCTCACTTCCCTGGCAATAGAGCCCAACAGAATTTGGAACCGAAGTCACCAGGCACCCGCTCTGTAGAGAAGTCCCTACTCAGCTCACCTGGTTGGAGACAGAGGCATGTTCTGCTGCATCCCATTATCCTGAGGCCACAGGCCCCGGAAAGCCCTCAGCGAGGGTCTCTACCAACGCTGCCGGCACTGGGTCAGGTCTCACCCAAGGCGCCTCTGGCCTTTTGGCCAGAGAGACCCAAAGGTAACACAGGGAGGCCCAGGGCAGGCCCCCCCAGGCTGGGCCACCACTCAGATCCCATCCAGGTAGCCACACGGCCCCATCCTGCCTGGTGGAGGTGGAGCAGTCATGTTGGGGATGGGTATCTGCCTCAAGAAAGAGCAGGACAGAGGCCTGGGGGCCCGGTCACGTAGACAGCCCAGGACAAAGCTGGCTGGCTGGGATGTGGAGAGCCGGGGAAGGGTCCTGCCGCCCGAGGTGGAGCCCATGCTCTCTGGGTATGCATTTTCCCTCCCGGATGTCTGAGCTGAACAAGGTTCCGGTCTGATCTAGCAGCAGAGGGTAGAGTCTACAGAATCAGGAGTGTTCCTGGCCGGGAAGGACTCTGAGACTTCCATGCTGGGTCAGCTGCTGGTCACTATCATTGCAGAGCCAGATACCACATGTTGAAAAGAAGCTGATGAATAAGAACACCAACGCCCCCTCCCCAAGTGAAGGACTGGTGTGTCACTCTTCTGAGGGCCAGCGCAGACTCCTGGTGGGTCTGGATATGGAGGGGTCCCCACCACCATGGCCCACAAATCAGTGGGGCAGGCCTCTGACCCAGACATCACCCAGGGCTCTCCCAGGGACCTACCCGGGGCTGACGGGTAGCTCAGCACACCCTGGTCTGACCTGGAGCACCGTGCCCACCTCGCTGCAAGTCAGGTGGAGGACCAGGAGCCCCCGAAGCAGAGACCAAAGGTCAAAAAAGCAGGGCTGGTGTATGTGTGTAGGTGAGGGTGGGGCGAAGGCTGGGCCACACAGGGAGGTGTCCCTAGAGGCTACTGTTGGGACCAGAAAAGAGAATGGCCTCAGAACACCTGTCTGGAAAAATTCAGTCACAGAATACATCCTGTGGGCACTTTCTGGGTGGGAGCTGTCTGGAAAGCTCTGGGAAGATTTCTGTCCTTGTAGAGGCACATGGAAAGGGAGGCAGGTGCGTAAATTTTTCCTCTCTCACAGCATGAGATCTTCCACAAGACTTAAAACTCTCTCCACTTCCAATAGTTACAGAGGAGGCAGGGGCAGGGGAAGATGTCAGAGACCAAAAATGGGACGAACTGGATCCAGCAGGAGACCTCGAGCTCCCTCCTGCCGCTCCTGCAGCTCCTCCTGAACCTGCGTCTGCAGCTGGACTGCTGGGCAACGGAGAAACAGTTCAGGCATCACCACCACCTGGGGTAGAGCCCCCTCTGCACCCACCCACACCTTCTTCTCCAAAATGTTCTCCAAAATTCCACCGTCAGTCCCCCCACAAACTTGACGTCCCTTCCGCTGGAGATGTTTTTGTTTCATTTTCTTTAGTTTCCTTTGCTTGTTTCACATCATTTATGACATCATTTATTTTTCTTTTTAGAGTTTCATGTAATAAAATGTAGACTTTTCCCCTTTTAAATTGTGCAATTCAGGAGCATTAGGGGCATTCACAATGTTGTGCGACCATCACTACCATCTAGTTTCACACTATTTCTTTCCTCAAAGTGAAACCTTGGATCCAGAGCATGCACTCCCCTCCCTCCTCACCCAGCCCCTGACAACCCCAAGTCCTCTTTCTCTTTGCGTGTCTTTACCTCTACTGGTTGTTCCCTGCCAATGAAATTTTTAAAAAGGATTTTTTCCTTCCTGCCCACATGTTTTCACCTGGGGCTGAGGATTTTTGTTTGTTTTCACTTGAAGCAGCATTTTTATTATTTTCAGGGGATATGCAGGGGGATTAAAGATGTGATGCACAAAATGCAGCCCTTTTGGTAACTCTGTGCATAATCTCAGGGTAGACACTGCTGTTCCCCCTGTGACACCACAGCCAGAAGACACAAGGGAGATGCTTAGCTCTTCCTGTGGCAAAAACAAAACCAAACGAATCAAAAAAATTAGTAAAAGCCCAGAAAAATTGCTTGAAAGGCAAACCACAACCTGGAAAATGCATTCCTCATAACCCAAGGTTGGAGAAATTTTTCCCATCCCTGTAGTCCAAAATCCTTTTGAAACTCAGTGTTCTAAACAGAAACAGAACAGGCATGGGCAGTTCCAATGAGAGGCAATGCAGGTGGCCAGTGTGTGTTAGAGATGTTTGACCTCTCAGGTGAGAACAGAGGCAGAGAGAAACACTGCAGAGACAGCATCGGTCACCATCACACTGGCAGTTCTTTAGTCAGGTGACAACCAGCCCTGGTGACAATGTAAGCAGGCAGAGGCTCCAGCAGATCCCCTGGAGGGAAGAGTGAAGGGACACTCCTCTTCAGGAGAACAGGGTGCAGGACACATCAAAGGGCCACAGATGCATCTCTTCCCCAGAAGATCTGATACTTACAGTTCATCCCAATAAAATCCTTACACACCTATTCAAAGATGCCTTTTCAAGGGTGTCCATCACAGCACTGGTTGAAACAGTCGGAATTAAGGCAACACTAATATTGATGGAGAGGGGATGGGGTCCATTCGTTCTGGTTCATGTGGATGAATGAATGCTGTTCAGTTGGAAAAGTGGGTGCCTGGTCTCAACCCAATGTCAAGGGAGGCCTCAGGGTGGAAGTATGCAGACCCACTCTCTGCATCCAGGGTCCCATCTGCACGACCACATGTGTGTGAAATCAATATAGATGGAAATTGACCTGATTGTGAGTGTGTGAGAGACAGAGATGGAGAGAGACATACTGAGAGACACAGAGACTGAGACATAAGCACCAAATCATTCATGACAGACACCGCTGTGGGTGGGAATTACAAATCACTTCTTTTTTAGGCAATATTTCAATTTTTTGTACTGTGTCTGTATTACTCTACTAATTCTAAAAGGATTAAAATCCTATGCTAATGTGACCCATTCATTACTCATCTATGGAGTAATTAAAGTACATTAATCCTATTTTTAAAAGAATTTAAAGCCTTCTCAGGACTCAGTTCCATGTCAGCTCAGTGGAAGCAGAGGTTCTCCAGGAGGTCGTGTCTCTTCTGAATCAGCATCCAATACAGGTGAGCAAGAAGTACCCGACTTGGACACTGAAGACTACAATAGATGAGAGAGTGTGTTGAGAGAAATTAAGACCTATATTCAAAGAGAATAATCCCATATTCATGGAGCAGAAGGCTTCATTCTACTAAGATGACAAAGGTCCACGAATAGATCTAAGGATTCAAAGAATGCCTACCCAAATCCCAGGTGGTATTTTGCAGGAATTGACAATCAATCTAAAATTCACGTGGAAAATCCAGGAGGTCAGAATACATGAGTGAATCTTGAAAAAGAAGAACAAAGTTTGAGGAATGGAAAGTCAGATGGAACCCACGGTTAATACAAAACCTCTTTAAGCTGAAGATAACTGAGATTCAAAAGATGCAGAAGAAAAGCTGTCATGGAAGCCAATTCTCTCCTTTCCCTTTTCCCTATTAAGTTAGGTTGATAAAAAAGCCTTTAACTTTCACCATTTAACATGGTAGTTACTTTTCTGGTTGGCTCCTGCGTGTGCATAAATAAAACGTTTCTCTCGTTCATCTCCTCTTTACTTCTGTGGGCTCTTTGGGAGGGACTCTGGATTATGGGGACCTGCTCTTTTCTCACCTTCTTTAGTGACATCTTTTGTCCATGGTGAAGTTCTTAAAAAAAAGAAAAGTCTCATTGGTTTTGGGTCAGATTTGGAACATGTATACCTTTGGAGACCCCCTGGAGGAACAAGGGGGTTCAATACTGCCTGGAGAATTCACTTGTCAAAATGCCTAACAAGACGCTATTTGCAAGGGTTTTTTTTTAAAGATTCTTACCCTAAAACAAATCCCCTATCTAAACCTCTTGGATGATCAAATATAAAGAAAAAAGGAGAATCATGTCTGGCCTAAGAACACTTGCTTAACAAAACGGAAGGACAGAATCAGTTTCAGAGCAAAAATTAAAATGCATTTATACCATCAACCCTCCCACCCTTTTGTACACTGTCCTCATGTAATCTGCCAGATGGCCCCCTGGAGAAGGCCCTTTGCCCGGAACTCGTGCTCATTTTCAGAGCTCGGCCAAGCGGGAGGTTGGTCCCCAGGGCCTGAGAGGGGCTATGTGTGAAATCTTATCTGCTGAGACCCAGCGGACTGAAGGTAACTGTGTTCTCTGAGGGAGAGAGAGCACACCGAGCCTCTGTGGAGGCATCTCTGAGACCCTCCCAAAGGCACAAATCTCTAACTCTGGACACGGGAATTTTTGATTGGCATCTTAGTTGGAAATCTCCTCCTGGATAGAAAGAAGCAGATTCAAGATGTTGCAATTGGATGGGCAGGTCGGCCTCTCGAATTAGTCGATGAGGAGGACACGCAATTCTCTGCAGAAGTAGGAACACCCATCCCTGCTCTGCTGACGTCATGTACAGAGAAACAGACGCGACTCTAGGGGGAATTCAAAACCCACCAACCTTTCTTACCGACGTCAACGTCCCCACTTTATTCTCCTGTCAGGTCTCTGCACAAAAACTGTGGCTCATCCCCAAATATCACACACCCATCACCCTGTACCACTCTGTGTCTGTGTCCAACTCGAGCATTAAGGCCTGTGACCGTTACTGTTAAATCGTGTCCCCCTTTCTGCCCGTCTCCCGCCATCATCCCAGTCCAACCTCGGTGTCTCTCTCCAGGTCAGCAGCACTCTTCCCACTGGCTTCCCATCAGCTTACCTTGCCCTGCTTCCATTGCTTATTCCCCATACGTTACCCACAACGGTCTTATTAAAGTATGAATCAGATCAAGTAGTTCCGCATTGCAAAATACTTTCGTGATTTTCCATTGTATTCAGAAGGATATCCAGAGTCCCTACCAAGGCCCTATGTGATCCGGGCCCTCACCGATCTCTGCAGCCTCAGCTCTCACCGTTCTGCTCCAGCCCATCTTCACCGCCCCGATGGTCCCCACCAGGACAGCTGCGTTTCTAACTCCAAGTCTAGTACTTACACTTCTTCCGGCCTGGGAGGCTTTTCTTGTCTGTTACCTACGTGGCTTATTCTTTTGCTTTATTCAGGACTTTGTTCAAATTATTTACCCTCAGAGAGGACTTATCTGACCAGATTATTTAAAATAGCACACACATATTTCCTATTCAAACATTTTCTCTCCTA
This sequence comes from Vicugna pacos, assembly GCF_048564905.1. NCBI lineage: Eukaryota > Metazoa > Chordata > Mammalia > Artiodactyla > Camelidae > Vicugna > Vicugna pacos. The sequence goes on along the minus strand of NW_027328740.1, from coordinate 74,879,394 downwards.
ATATGCTTTATGTTTCTTTGTGGCAATTATTAGTACCTGGCAGTACATCATATATTTATTTGCTTACTGGTTTACTGTCTGTCTTTCTTACTAGACCTATATTCATGGAACCACAAATAACTGTTTTAACCAGTAACTTTCAAACCACCTTTAAATGAATTCTTTTATAAGATGAGAATTTCAGAGGCTTCCACGGGTTGCTTAGGGGAAAAAAGAAAAAGGATTCAGGTTGAACTAATTTATTAAGGACCTGAGAGTTGGTTATTTATTTTATACATAGTAGTGTGTACCTGTTAATCCCAAACTCCTAGTCTAGCAAAAGGCCTAGCTGACTACTATTTTTAAAGGAATTTTTTCTTTTTAAACTGGGGTTGTTTGAGATCTCTTTTCTTCTTCGTTATTTTTCTTTTTTTAAAGATTTTTTTTATTATTTTTTTACATTGAGGTACCGCAAATTGAATCCAGCATGTACTCTACCCCTTGAACTATACCATCCCCTCCAAAGACAATTATTTTTATACTTTGACAATACCATATTGAATTAAGATTTTTGTTCCATTTTCCCTTCATAGAGTTTATAACTGAGGGAGAGAGTCAGAGGAAGCTCTGGGCCAACCCTTCCTTCTCAGCGGGTCACTACACAGCAGAGGAGCTTGGCTGTCTCCAGGCCCAGCTCACCTTTCTGCTCTGAGGGCCGACTCAGGCCACTTCTCTTACAGGCGGCATGTTAGAAGCAGCAGAAAGCCAACTAGCGAGCAACAATGACAAAACTGACCCGCCTGCAGTTGGACATCATCTGGTCTGAAACGTACCTCTTAAATCTCTTCTTCTTATTAGTGGATGGTTTTCAAAAATATTCCCAAGGAGATGAATCTCACTCCATTTTTTCTGGATTTCTTGGGCCTTCTATGACTTTAACTGCAGGCTTCATTTTCTGCACAACATCTGCAGGGAAGCCAGGCAGAAAACGTGAACAGACCCTGCAGGCCGCGGCTGAGGCCTCCCGTCAAACATCCTTGTTGTGCAGAGCCTACGTTCATGGGACCAGTTTCATTACTGCTGTAATTAGTTCTTGTCCAAGTGTCCCACCGGAAATGTTTCTAGATAGAACGTGGCCTGACGCAGATGAGCAGTGGGGATGTGGGGTGCAGATGACACACAGACTGGAAGGAGAAAAGGGAAATGTTTCTTCAGGCTTCAGTTTGGAAGATTTCTGATTTTTATATGGACATTAAACTTGGTCAGGCTGAAGCACCATTTGCTCTAAGACGGGGTGATGTACACGTATCCCTACAACTTCAAAAAATATGTTGAAGCTGGGCGTAACAGCCTAGGGGACAGACAGCTTTGAGTGACACCTCCGTTCCAGGATGCCTATGATCTCGGGCTCACAAAGAGGAAAAGAATACACATATTTTGCCTCTGTAGTTCTATGTGAAATTATTTTGACCCTTGCCGGATGGTGTAAGATCAGAGAGCATGTAGTCTTTCGTACATCGCAAAGACGACAAGTCTTCTTGATGAGTCAGCACACTGTTTCCGATGGCCCGGGGTCTATGCCAGACATTAGCTGTCTAGACAAATACCATACAGCCCCCCATCCCTCAAGGAGATCACAGTGTGTCGTGGAAGATACAAATTTAAATAGATTTTCAAAACAATGTGGTAAGAGTCACTTTGCATCATATATACTATATGTTCAGAGGGGCTCTTGCACTGCCTGGGGCTGTGTTCTAGAAGATAGGGAAGGTGTCAGAGAGGAAATGCTTTCTGCACTGACATCTGACGGATTCCAGCAAATCTGTAGACCAGGAGAGTGCATGGTGGGGACGGGATTCTCAGCAGCTTGCGTGTCTCGTGCAGACCCCTGGTCATGTCTAAGAGCACTTTGCACTTAGGGAAGGAACGTCAGTGAGGCTAGAGGCTGTGAGGAACTAACGGAAGCTGAGGCTGAAAAAAAGCAGCAATGAGGTGATGAGAAGGTGTGACGTTAAATCAGAGAGCGTGGACTTCCTCACACACGCAGCGTGGAATTCTTTGCGGTTTTAAGGAGGAGAGTGACACAGATTAGTCATTAAAAGTGAGCAAAGTGGATTGTTCACTCTAAAGTACAGCACTGGGGAGACTAGAAAGGGGTGGGAATTAATGCAGTGGGGAGCGAGGAGCAGGGACTTAGTAGGGGGACATTAAGGAATAGAATTGTAGTACTGATGGGGGTGAGGGAGTGGAAAAGTAAAGGAAAACTCCCAGATGTTTGGCACAGAAAAGAGATGGGACAGTGATGCCATTGTTTGAAAAAGTAAAACTAGTTCTGGGCGAGTGTAAATCCAGACAAACAGAGCTTGAGATTTTTATGTGCTAACCAAATGTGAATGTCTACTTGTCAATTAGAAATATATTTCTGGGACTGAACTGAGATGTCCATGCTGGAAAAGATTTGACAGTTAATCATTGGACAGAGGGCAGTTGAAGCCATGGGAATAAATGCCACCCACTGACAGTTTACCAAAGAAAAGGGAAGGAGGGCACTTCTGGTTCAGAAAATATGGCAGACCAGAATCTTGAAGACCCACTCACTTAAGACACATAAAAACGTAGGACAAAATGCTGCCAGTGTTTTCCTGTTTTTTTTTTAAGGGCACGTTTATTGTGGTATGATACCTGTACAATAAAATACACATATTTCACATGTACTACTTGGTGAATTTGATAAATGTCTACACCCAGAAAACCATAACCACGATCAAGATAGCTAACATTTCCATCACTCCCCAAGAGGGGCACTTTTCGAATCCCCATATTTATCCCTTCCCATCTCCTTCTCTCCCTGTGAACCGTAAGTTTGTTTCTCTATGTCTGTGGGTCTGTTTATCTTCTGTATTTAAGTTCATATGTTTCTTTTTTTGATTCCACATATAAGTGATATCATATGGCATTTTTCTCTTTTCCTGGTTTACTTCACTTAGAATGACTATCTCTACGTCCATCCATGTTGCTGCAAATGACATTATTTGTTTTTTCATGGCTGAGTAGTATTCCATTGTATAAATATACTACTACTTCTTTATCCAGTCACCTGTCAATGGACATTTGGGTTGTTGCCATGTCCTGGCTATTATAAATACTGCTGCTGTGAGCATTGAGGTGCATGTGACTTTTTGAATTAGAGTTTTCTTCTGACATATGCCCGGGAATGGGAAGGCTGGATCATGAGTTAAGTCCATTTTCAGTTTTTAAAGGAACCTCCACACTGACTTCTCTAGTGACAATGCAGCCCATCTTGTGAAAGCAGAGCCATGCTCAGAAAGTAATGGGTATTTCTAAGGGCCAGACATGAAGTGCAGTGAGTGTGGCCTGTTCAAGAATCAGAGGGCAGTCTGCCAGGGCTGGAGGAGAGTGACAAGGGAAGTGTGGTACAGGTAGGAGTCAGACCATGTGGGGACATGGCAGGCTGGGATAAGGAGCCTGGACTTCCAGTAATCCCTTGGTAACCATGGGGCACTGGTTCCAGGACTCACCCTGAAGTCAACATCCATGGATGCTGACGCCTCTTGTATAAAATGACATAGGACTTGCATGGGACTCATGTACATCCCCCCATCTACTTTTATATATATATACAAACTTTTTTTATTGAGTTATAGTCATTTTGCAAAGTTGTATCAAATTCCAGCATACAGCACAAGTTTTCAGTTATACATGAGTATACACATATATTTGTTGTCACTTTCTCTTTCACTGTGTCCTCCTGTGTACTTTAAGTTATCTCTAGATTACTCATGGTATCTAATACAACATGAATGTTATGTAAGTAGTTGCCAGTGTATGGCAAATTCAAGTGTTGCTTTTTGAAACTTTCTGTTTTTTCAACAATATTTTCAATCCACCGTTAGTTGAATCTGCTGGATAGGGAGGCCCTAGATATGGAGAATCCCCAAGCTCCTCCTTCCCACATCCTATATTTTCACTGCAAGCACTGAAGGGGTCCAAACATAGAAGAGACCCATCTACCTGCTGGAAACCCTGAGGAATTCCGTCAGCGTATGTAGAGCAGGAGAGAAGGTTTAGGGCCAACTAGTGGGAAAGGAGGGCCTGCCTGGAGAGGATGGAGGAAGGACAGTAGTGGAAGCCATCACGTACTCTTACTGGAACTAGCTGACAGCAGTGAGGGACGCCAAGGAACTGGGTACACGTCACGTGTGGGGCGATCCTGGCCACCAGGTGCAGGGTTCACATAACTGGGACCCAGTTTGCAAGATCAAAATAACAAGGAGGCAAAGGGGCTGCCTCAGTCCCAGGATCCTGACAACGGCCACAGCGACGTGACCCCAGCTAATGCGGTTCCCCTAGTAAGCCAGAAAAACGAAACTCTGAGCCAAGATATTGCAGATTCCACTGCAGCCACATGGATAACTAGATCTCTAACCTGACAAAATGTAACCACCAGAAACAGGAATCTTTCCTTTTCTCTTCCTTTGGAACTTTGGACAGGGAGTCACAAATCTTTGACGGGAACCACCTATAAACCAATAGAGAGCTCACTTTTTCAGGAATAAGCATGGAGAAAAAGAGTGGGGTGATGGTTTAAAGCAGAAGTCAAAGTTGAAGCCCATCTGAGAAATGGTAAAAACATGTTTCTCAATGAATTCGAGTTATGGCAAAAAGAAGGAGGAAGGTTAAGGAAATCTCTATTAATATCCATTCACCATAAAAGACTAGCCAGCCATAAAAAGACAACACCTTAAATTAATAATTTTTTTTTTTGGTGATGAAAAACAATGCCTTAATTTAAAACAAGGCTTGGGCCATCAACAACACTCTGAGAATTGTTGACCAGGAGAACATAAATCTGCATATAGATATGTAAGTGTTCCAAGTCCACCACTCAAAAACAATTAGTCAATCATGTGTCCAGTTGATTGGGAAATCCCAATAAGTAAATAACTCAAAAGTGGGAAAGACATGGGATTAAATAGTGGTAGTGAGCAATGAAATCCAAGATGTATATACCTATATTTTCTTTGTTAATGTAACAAACTTAAAGCAACTGTCTAAAAAGTAGTAACTGGAGCACACAAACACACACACACACAATTTAGAACAACAGAGAGGTAAAATATGCTAAATTTATCATTATTGAGGAACAGGATCTAATAGATTATTTCATTTTTGAGACTCTTATAGGAATACTGGTCCAATTGCATAAAAATTTATGAACTTAGAGATGATTTATAAAGATTTAGAGAGAATTTTCTTTAAGAGGCAATATAGCTTCCAAATCACTGAAGAGAAAATTAACAATAAAAAAATTAATTAATCTAGGTAATATGGAGTAACACTGACCATATTTACCACCCTAAAATAAACCACAAAATGGATAAAATATATGAAGCAATGATTTTTAAGACACGTGGAAACGATCATCCACTAGGACCTTGCCTTGCCACCTCAATACCAAGGCTCCTAGGCCTCCTACTGCCATCACAAAGGATGTCCACCAGGAGGCGACATTTCCTTCCTCTGCTCCTACTGCAGAGCCAGTCCTGAGCAGTCCTTTTCCAGGTGTTGGCAGGCAGCTCCCAGAAGTGCTCTCGTGGGCCTTGGTCCCTTTTGGCCACCAGCAAAGGGATCAAGGATGAGCAGTGAGCCTCCTTCCTCATCCAAGACCTAGGAAACTATCTGACTTCTGAGCAGCCCTTCACTCTTGTCTGCTGTCTGGTACTCTCCACCCGGCTTCCCGAGTCCCCGGCACGGGCAGCCTGCACACTGGCCACAGCCCATCAGAATCTGTTCCCCCGCC